>NC_025993.2:146569710-146901557 GCF_000442705.2 Elaeis guineensis
TCATCAAATCCATCGTCAGTCATATGCTAGATTGACTCGACTCAAGTTCGTCTGTGAATCCCATGAAAACTCTTTTTCAGTATTTAAACTTACTCTAGCTAGAGATTTTTTGAACTCAGTCTTGCGAATCGCATAAGACTTCTTCTTTCTATCAAAGATCGATAGATTCCATTTAGGTACATCTTACTTCAAAACAGCAACCTAAAACCTATAATTGCTATAAATACATATCAAGGATCCGAATGGCTAGGGACCAAGAGAACGTGTAGTCAAACTAAGTAGCCTCACTGCGAATAGCCAATATATTGTAGGTCAAAGGACCAATCACACAACTGCAGCATCGAGAAAATCACTGACGATTGAGTAGATATTCAAGTGGTTTCTCATGTTGATCATGTTCAGTACAAGTTGTTCTCTAACAACCACTCGCACTTTTATCCCAGTGTCTCTACACCGCAGACTCGAGACTCATTTGCCATAAAGGGAGGTGATTTATGCATCGATCTTGAATGGATTGATCACTGTCCTCGATGTGAGATCATTTGATCGGAGCATTTAGAAATTAACACACTAATGATGTATGTCTCAAATTCTCAACACCTTGAGAATATACAAAATCATCTTTGTTAATTTTTAGGATAAATCATGGCATAAATGGCATGATTGGGTATAAAGACTGTCCATCAAGTACAAAATATGTCCTAAAAAAAAGTATGTGTCAGCCAAGATTGACTTTTTAGGGCACACATCTAACAAACTCTCACTTGCACTAAAGCCAATTTACCGCATACCTTTGTCCCATCTTTTGAAGACAAGCTTCGGTGTTTAGCTGGCTTAATGACTCAAGCCCACCACATTCTATATAGAGTTTACTTTCTGTGTCTCTATGTATTTCTGCTTGAAGTAATCATATATATCCTTGTTCTATGTGCATAAACTTCTGGTGAGATCTTGGCTCCTTAGCAAAGGCTATGGACCATTATCTTTGCAATGCAATGTCAAAACACCAATAGTATGACATTCAATTCTGCAACTATCATAAGAATCAGAATGCATCTTACACATCTATAGCATATTTAGCTTTCATTGGTCAATTGTCTGGAACCCTTCCAACATACCGAACCAACATAACTCTAGAATACATGCTGATGTAGATATTCTATCATTAGCACTAGTGTATCCTCCATTCTTAGCTCTAACCTTTCTTCAAAGATGAGGAATAATCTCTTAGTACTTCTTAAGTACTCAAAGATATTTTTTACAACCATCCAATATTCCTAACCTGAATTCGACTAATATCTGCTCATGACTTTCACAACAAGATATACCAAGTTGAGTACATAACATGACATACACCCATACCTAAGAGGATAACGGATCCCTCTTGAAGGTTTCAATGCTGAATCCTTTCAGCACCTCTTTTATATACTTGTCTGTGAAAAAAAATAAACATCCTTTCAGGATCTATCTTTATAGACCTTTATTTTCAGAATACAAGATAACCTAGGTCTTTGCTAAGAAAATTCTATATGTAACACATCTCATATGCATCCACACACTCACTTGGCTATGCGCCCGCCTGGACCGTGCGTCCGCATTAGGGCACGCCCATATTTGGTTTGCGCTTGGGCCATACGTCCCATGCACGCTTGGATGCACACTGCAGGACTGGGTCGTGCATCCCGCAAGCCTGCACTCACCTGTGGGCCGCACCATGCTGCGGGCCTCCACGTCTTTGGGCCTCCAGTGCATTGTGGTTTCTCGTGTGGGTTTCTCTATCTTGGATTTTTCTCCAATGAATTGAATTTGAAGAATTAAAATCCCAAGCACCCCCTCAAGGTAATGGCCATCAAAATAAATTTAGGAAGCAATTTTTTTGTCAACAGACCTGGAGAAACTTTTGTCCATGATGGATAAAATGACAGCCACAGCAAGGAAGGAAAAGTTCTGGGTAGTTTAGGCCCAACCTACTAGGCTTAATCTTTGGGTGGCCTCGGGCCAGGCAAGTTAGACCAGGGAAGGCCCAAATTTTAGTTCTCTCTCTCTAACACATGGACACAAGTGATCAAAATAAGCTATAATAGATTTAAAATAAATAATAGTCAATATATTCTTTTCTACCCATTTAATAAAAATTGAATTGAGTTAAATAAAATAAAATTGGAGTAGCCGGTAGTTGGCTCGAAATTCGATGAACAGAGATGAGCCAGTTTGCAGCACGCCAACCTGAGGTCTAGGTGCTATCTATCTCTGCTTTCAGGTCCCTATCCTTTAGGCGGACCACACCCCCAAGTTTAATTATTTAACTATTCCTTGAAGCAGGTCAAATGGATAGGCCCAATCCCACGGTGGATAACACACCAGAGTATCTTTGAATTTCATCAATTCTCGATCACATGTTATCCACCATATGTATTGTAACATCCGGCCCATTGGCCTTAAACCGATCCCATAAAAGAAAATGAAGAAGACTCCCACGGGGAGTCTTCTTCTCCCGACCGATCCCTAATCGAAGTCCAAAACCTCATCGGAGAGGAGTCAAACTCCTCTCCTCCAGCTCTATTTAAGGAGGAGACCCTTCTCCCTTCTTCCTATCAAAGAATTCTGAAGCGAAATAGCGAAGATCGCCGAAAATTGCTCACGAAAACCATCATCGTGCCCGCCGCAATTCCTCGCCGGAGAGGTCGCTGGAGCTCAAGGTAAGCATGTGGTTCTCTTCCTCTCTTCTCTCCCTTCCTTTCTGTGCCGGTGTGCATGCTCGTCGATGATCGAAATCGCTGGATTTTGTCGTGAGAGAGGTTTCAACTTTTTTTTGGTTTTCGGATGTCAGTGGTCGTCGCCAGCCATCGATTTGGGTCCCTTGGGATGGTGGTGCACTCTCCTCCGACTGTCGGCCATTCCCGTGTCGGTCGATCATCGATCGGCAACCGTATAAGGGGACCATTCGGTCCCTTGTTTCATTTTTTTTCACCCAGGGGAGGCCATGGGAAGAAGTAGAAGAAGGAAGAAAAAAGAAAAAGAAAAGGAAAAAGGAAAAAGAAAAGAAAAATGAAAAAAAAAGAAAAGAAAAAAGAAAAAGAAAAGAAAAAAAATTAAATAAATAACAAAAAAAAAAGAGAGAGAGTTTCTCTCTCTTCTTTCAGTCTGAACCCTTATTTTTTTCTCTCTAGAATTGAACTTTCTCTCTCTAAAATTGAACTCTCTCTCTAAAATTTTCTCTCTCTAGATTGTTTCTCTCTCTTGATGGATTTCTCTCTCCAAAGTTATCCTTCTAAGATTAGCGTAGTGAAAGGCTTCATTTTGATGATTTTGATCAAGTTTAGGGAAGAATCTGATTCCAAGTGAAATTTTGATTTGGAATTTATTTAGATTTAATTTTAAATTAAAATTAATGTAAGAATATAATTTTGGATAATAGGCACTGAAGAATCTCCTAGAAGTTAGTCGATCTGTTCATTCAATGCTCTGTAAAAGGTAAGTAATGAATCATCTTCTCGAGATATTTCATATTTATTTTAAAAATAAATAATTATTCTTTGAAATTATGAATGATTTATAAATTATGTTTTGAAAGAAAAATACTTTTGAAATATTATGGTTCATCGATTTTATGCACATGTTCAGTAAAAAATTACGATATGTTATGATACAAAAATATTTTGATACAGATCGGATTTATGCTCTCAGCCTAACTATGTTTCAATGGGCCCCGCCAATGAAGATTATACGTTGGTACTCAGTAGACCCTGTCAGTGGGGGTTGTGCGCTGGTATTTAGTGGACCCTACCAGTGGAGGTTGTGCGCTGGTGTTTGTGGACCCTGCCAGTGGAGGTTTGCACTGGTATTCAGTGGACCCGCCAATGGGGGTTAAATGTTGATCATAGTCGAGGTTGTTGAGTTACAATTGTTTTGAATCGAATTGGATTTATGATTATATTATATATGAATATTTGAAAAGATTGGATTTGTATAAAATCAGTATGAAATATATTTTTATGTTTATTTACAGCATTATTCTTAAAAATTATATAATATCTGAAATATCTAGTTGAGATATTTGTTACTTACTGGGCTGTCTAGCTCATTATCTTTCTTTCTATTTTTCAGATTCAGATAATTAATTACGAGCGTGGGAAGAAATATTGGGACAGAGCTTTTAGAGGCGAGATTTACCATTGTCAACTTCATTGAACTTAGATCTATTATTTTATTTTTAGTGAAACTTTATTAGATGTAAGATATTTGATTTAATTATCTAAATTAAAGTTGAATAATAATTATTTGAATTTATTCTGCTGTGATCATTGATATCGTGATGAGATGCCTTACATGCTTATGGAAAGAGTTCTTCATAAGTATGCGGCGGTTGCTGCGATCTCCTGCTCGCGATCTCGGGTGGAGGGCGTGACAATTAGTATGGTATTAGAGCATAAGTGGATAGATTATGACATATAGAATTAGACATAGTATAATTGTAGGTGGGTAGACATTAGAAATATTGGGACGTTAAAGTATGAGCATCATAATAAATCCATCCTAACAAATAGATAAATGAATTTAATAAGGTTTTACTACTACAAGGTTATTATGCCTCTCTGTAGAATGACAAGAACTACTCAAGGGATTACAAGAGGGACATCACAACCACGGGATGGTAGCACTCCCCATCTAACCAGTGGCACCTCTCAGGAGGAGGAAGTCGTAGATCCTAATGGGAGTACTTCGAGAGCACGTCAAGAATCGGATATGGCTCAGTTCATGTAGACCCTAATCGGGATGGTACAAACACAATAACAAATACAGCAGCAAATGCTTGAATAACAGCAGATACAATGAGATACACAACAACATCAGCATCCACCACCACAACATGGAGAGCAACCAGTACAATGGAGCAATATTTCAAAATTTAAAAAGCTTGCTCCTCCAGCTTTCAAGGGAACTACTGAACCTTTGGAGGCAGATAACTAGATAATGGAGATGGAGAAGGCCTTCGCTGTCCAAGAGTGTCGTGATGAAGAAAAATTCGATATGCAGCTTGTTGGTGCAAAAATCTGCTTGCGCCGGAAAAGCTGGAGTTGAGGAAATCACGGTCGCCGTCGGGGCCTGCAAAAGAAGTCTAAACCAAAGTGGGGTTGCTCTAGCAAGACCCCCGATGCTCAAGTCAGTTCTCTGCCTCAACAAGAATGGAGCGCTCGAACAGAAATTTTAGCAGAATTTCTAGGTAAAAACAAGAGCTTATAGAATAACGTATCTGGGGTTCCCCTTTTATAGACGAAGGGGGCAACAAATTGATAGTGACGCCTATAACTGTCTGGCAGTGGACCGCCCAGAGTCAGGAAAAGTTTGTTGCGGAGAGTAGTGAGGTGGACCCGTGGCTATTACCGGGCATGCCACGTGGAGTCTGCCATGAGAAGCGGAGTGGCGTCCGTTGTCACGACGTGCCAGGGATAGAAGAATCGCGTGGTATCCGTCACAGGGAGTGGAAGCAGGGCCGTGGCCATTATTACGGCCTGCCAGGGAGTGATGGAGCCGTGTGGAATCCGTCGCAGGAGGTGGAGCAGGGCCGTGGGGTGATGGAGCCGCGTGGAATCTGTCGTAGGGAAAGGAGCAAAATCGCGGCCGTTACTACAACGCGCCAGGGGTTGGAGGTCCGTCGGCTGAAGTCTGGCTAGAGTGTCTGGCGGAGAGAGGTAGTTAGCCATCTATCCAAGAGGAGCTCGGAATCCAGCTTTCGCAGGAGTTCGGACGGAGTCTTCCTTCAGTCGCAGCCGGGGCGGAGCTCGGCTCCCGTAGGAGTCCGGGCGGAGCTTACCAGCAGTTGAAGTTGGCGGTGGAGCCCGGCTGCCGTAGGAATCCGGGCGGAGTCCTCCTTGCGGTTGAAGTCGTGGACGGGGTCCGGCTCCCGTACGAGTCCGGGCAGTTGAAGTTGGTGGCGGAGCCCGGCTCCCGTAGGAGTCCGGGTGGAGTCTTCCTGCAATTAAAGTCAGGTGCGAAGTCCGGCCCCCGTAGGAGTCCGGACAGAGATTACCAGCAGTTGAAGTCGGTGACGGAGCCCGGCTCCCGTAGGAGTCCGGGCGGAGCTTACCAGCAGCTGAAGTCGGTGACGGAGCCCGGCTCCCGTAGGAGTCCGGGCGGAGTCCTCCTTGCAGTTGAAGTCGTGGACGGGGCCCGGCTCCCATAGGAGTCCGGGCGGTTGAAGTTGGCAGCGGAGCCCGGCTCCCGTAGGAGTCCGGGCGGAGTCTTCCAGCATTTAAAGTCAGGTGCGAAGTCCAACCCCCGTAGGAGTCTGGATGGAGTTTACCAGCAGTTGAAGTCGATGACGGAGCCCGGCTCCCGTAGGAGTCCGGGCAGAGCTTACCAACAGTTGAAGTCGGTGACGGAGCCTGGCTCCCGTAGGAGTCCGAGCGGAGTCCTCCTTGCTGTTGAAGTCGTGGACGGGGCCCGACTCCCGTAGGAGTCCGGGCGGTTGAAGTTGGCGGCGGAGCCCGGCTCCCGTAGGAGTCCGGGTGGAGTCCTCCTTGCAGTTGAAGTCGTGGACGGGCCCGGCTCCCGTGGGAGTCCGGGTGGTTGAAGTTGGCGGCGGAGTCCGGCTCCCGTAGGAGTCCGGGTGGAGTCTTCCTGCAATTAAAGTCAGGTGCGAAGTCTGGACCCTGTAGGAGTCCGGACGGAGTTTACCAGCAGTTGAAGTCGGTGACGGAGCCCGACTCCCGTAGGAGTCCGGGCGGAGCTTACCAACAGTTGAAGTCGGTGACGGAGCCCGGCTCCCGTAGGAGTCTGGGTGGAGTCCTCCTTGCGTTGAAGTCGTGGACGAGGACCGGCTCCCGTAGGAGTCCGAGCGGTTGAAGTTGGCGATGGAGCCCGGCTCCCGTAGGAGTCCGGGCAGAGTCCCCTTGTGGTTGAAGTCGTGGACGGGGCCCGGCTCCCGTAGGAGTCTGGGCGTTGAAGTTGGCGGCGGAGCCCGGCTCCCGTAGGAGTCCGGGCGGAGTCTCCGCAATTAAAGTCAGGTGCGAAGTCCGGCTCCCGTAGGAGTCCGGACGGAGTTCGCATTAAGTCGGCGAAGCGCTCCCAGGAGTCCGGGGGTTACAGCGTTGAAGTGGTCGGAGCACGGCTCCCTAGGAGTCCGGCGGAGTCCTCCTTGCGGTTGAGTCGTGGACGGGCCCGCTCCCGTAGGAGTCCGGGCGGAGTCTCCTGCGGTTGAGGGTGGAGGGGCCGGCTCCGTAGGAGTCGGCGAGTCTCCTTGCGGTTGAAGTCGTGTGGAGCGCCCCGTAGGAGTCCGGCGGGTCTTCCTACAATTAGTCAGGTGGAAGTCCGCCCGTAGGGCCGGCGGAGTTCGCAGTTGAAGTCGGGCGACGGCTCCCGTAGGAGTCCGGCGGAGCTTACCAGCGGTTGAAGTCGGTGACGGAAGCCGGCTCCCGTAGGAGTCCGGGCGGAGTCCTCCGCGGTTGAGTTGGCGAGGGAGAGTTCGGAGTCCGCGGGAGTCTCCGGCTCCCGATAGGAATCCAGGCGGAGTCTTCCTTACGGTTGGAGTCGTGGACGAAGCCTCAAGGGTCAATCCCGCTGAGAACTTCGGCTGTGGGTATTTTATACCCAACATCAGTTCCCCTACTTTCGAGTTTGAATTTCGAATGAAGGAAGTACAGAGAGATTGGCATAGCCGAAGTTCTCCCCTCGAATCCTGCGCACAGTCGCTCCCAGATATTTTGGCATTAAATGTGCGCGTGCTGGAGTCTTTTCGAATTGGGGCGATACGAAGGGACCCTTCGAAATTTTCGCTGGTACACTGGCCTAGGTACGGCGCAATAATGGCCCTGCCAACTGTCAGCCGCTTTTAGCCGCCTGTCGGGGCGAGTGGGACACGTGTCGGGTGCGGGCCGGCCTGGGGGATTCGCGATCATTATGGCACCGGATCCCAGGGTCTATTTAAACCCGTCCTTCCCCCTTTTGGGGCCCTACTCCGCTCCAGAGTTCTACCAGTGTCTGCCCTTCCTTCGAGAGTCTTGTTTCTGTTGGCGTCTTCTCGGGCCATAGGCGCCTTCGAGTCGTCCCTGTCCTCGCCCCTCTGCATCCCTCTGAGCGATCTAGGTTAGTTCCAGAACCTTCATCTTTCTTCCCACCACTTAGGGGCTTTTTCTTTGCCATTTTTTTTTCTGTTGTATTCCTTTGAGTTAGTCTCCTCTGGCCTCCCGTCCTTTATCCTGTCCGTCTTCTCTTGGATCTTTAGAGTCTTCATTCGGAGTTATTCGAAATGTCTTCCGACTCTTCTGCTCCCAGCGGTTCCGGGAGTTCTTCCGCCTCAACCCCCCAGGTCCCTCGTTCTGTAGACGAACCCGCACCTGGGGCTGGGCTCCATCCGATTTTTGCACCGGGCGCCGTTCCATGCTCCCTGACTCCGGATGAACTCCTTCTGATAAGGGTTCAGTATGGAGTTCCTTCGAAGTACGACCTGGAGCTGCCTGGCCCTCCGACCGGGCTAGCACTCCCCCACCCGGTCGTTTTTGCTTGTATCAGGAGGTGTTCCGTGCCGGACTCCGGCTTCCACTTTCATCCTTTATTGTCGCCCTCTTCCGCTTCCTAGACATCTCCTTGGCTTCTGTTGCTCCAAATTCTTTTAGGTTTTTGATAGGATTTCTCTCCCTTTGCCACGTAGTCGAGGTCCAACCATCCCTCTCTCTGTTTAGGCACTTCTATACCTTCAAACGTCATCCTTCGACGAAGAACTGGTGGTATTTGTCCCCTCAGTTCGACAAGAAGGGGTTGCTGAAAGGTGCCCCTTCTTCAATCCACAACTGGAAGGAGAAATACCTCTTCGTCCACTGCCCGACCCTGAGGCTGGGCCTGCCCCCTTGGGGCTCCCTGAGGGATTCTGTCCGTCGGGCCCCCAGCCTGGGGGAGGATGACCTCCAGGCTGTCCGGAAGCTTCTCGCCTATTCCGCTCCTTCCCTTCCCAACCTTCTGAGGGAGCAATTTTTGTTCAACATTGGCCTGAGCCCCCAGGATCCTGCGAGTACTTCACCTTTTCCTTTCTCTTCTTTTTCTTCTGTCCTTCTTCTTTCTCTTTTCTCCCTTTTTTTTTGTGCCACTCCTTTTTTATCCCATTATTGATTTCTGATCTCTCTCCTCTTTCTCTTTATCTCTTTTCTTTTTTTTTAGGAATGGACGCCGAAGCAGTACGGATGCTTGTTAGGAGCCTCAAGGCCAACAAAAGAAAGGGTGCCACGGCCTCCGGATCGGCAAAGAGGGCCAGGGCGGAGGAGTCGAGCTTGGCGCACCCGCCCAAGCGGCTTCAGCGATTGACATTCCCTCGGATGCCGAACCTACGGCCCCCCGGGCCTCTTCGAGGAGTCCACCGACTGGGGCTCCCATTTCGGGGGTCCGCCCCATGGAGGCACCAGTAGTGGAGAGGGGGAAGAGAAGGAAGTCGGTGGCCCGCAGGGTGAGTAGTCACCGAGCCATCGCTGACGAGTCCCTCTGTTCCAAAGAGGAGCCGGAGAATCCCTTCAATGACAGGAACTTGATCAGGCGGTTGATCGACAGCTGCATCCTGCCCGAAGTCATCGAGAGGATCGACCGCGTCGATCCTGAGCAGCGGATCTGGGACTCCCTAGGGTCCTTCCTCGAGGTAAACAAATCTTCATTTAACCGGCTATTCGACCCTTGTTCTGATCCCCTTGTCGCCCTTGCAGATTGCGCACCAGCTCCTCGCCAACATCGAGGCGACGAACCGGGCGAGGAGGGACGCCGTCCAGGTGGAGGAGCACTGTCGGGCCGAGGTCGCTCGCCTTAAAGAAAAGACAGCCGAAGTAGTCGCCTCCAAGAGGCCCTGGAAAGAGAGAAACAAGCCCGGGAGGAGGAGAAGTAGACCTTGGAGGAGACGGTGAGAAAGGCGGAGGCCGAGGTCGCCAACTTGGCTGAGCAGATTTCAGTCCTGATCTCGGAGGCCAGGGTCCTTGCGGTAGAGGAATTCAAGACCTCCACGGAGATGAGGGACTTGAATATCCAATTCGGCCAGGAGGTGTTCATCAAGGGGTTTGAGCTCTGCCAGGAGAAGGTGACCAAAAAATTTTTGGAGCTCGACCTCAGCTTCCTAGGTGAGGAGTCCGAAGACGAGGTCGGTCCCTCGCCTGCTGCCGCAGCCCCCCCTCCAGGGACGCCAAGCTCTCCAACCCCTGCCTCCGAGGTCTGAGACCTCTGACCTTGTATTTTCATTTTACCGTAATTTTTCTTTTCCTTTTTGTCTTCAAGAATCATCCAATCAATAAAGTTGAATTTCTTATCGTGGGTGGCTTCTCCCTCCTCCCTTTCTTCTCTCTGCTTTTCTTTCTGTGATGGGTCGTGTCTTGACACTTTTGCCTTCCGATGGCAATGTTCTGCAGAAGCACTTCCCCTGCCCCTGGGGATTCCGCTGAAGTCGACGATCCAGCGGCTGGAGAAGGAAGTTCTTCACTTGATGAAAAAGACAAGGAAGATGGAAGGCGAGCTTCGCAGATTGAGAAAGGGTCATTCTGAAGCCACCGTGGAGGCCACCCGCTTTCGGAATCTCCACGTGAAGGGGATCATGGAGTACAGCTGGAGGAAGGCAGACTTCGCGAAGGAGCTTGAGGAATGCAAGAAGAGCGCCAGCAGCCGAATTTGAGCTCAAGCTGCCAAGATTAGCGCTCTCAGGGTGGAACTGTCGGCTGCGATGGAGAAGATCGGCCAGCTGGGAGGAAGTTCATCCCGGCTCTTGGCTCGGGCCGACGGCGATCGGAAGTGGTCGAAGAGGGTCTCCGACCTTCAGCAGCAGCTTCAGGACACCGAGGTGAGTTACGACGTGCATCGGGCCGGTTGGCGCAGGCAGGTAGAGGAATATAAAGGGAGACTCAGGGTGGCGACCGACGAAGTCGCCCATCTTCAGAGGCAGCTGGCTGACAGGGCTCAGCTGACTTCTGCCCGGGATTCCAATGAACTCCAGTCCCTGAGAGAAACCGTCGAAGGGCTTTCTGTCGCCCTTGGGGAAAGGATGGCTGAGCTGCAGCAATTAAAAATTCAGCTGGCATACGAGCAGCAGGCCGTCACGGACGTGGAGGCGGAATCTGAGGTCCTGAGAAAGAGCGTCGAGAGGCGGAGACCGAGAGCCAGTGACTTCGTCAGGTGCTCCAGGACTCACTGCTGAAAAGGAGAGAGCTAGAAGAAGAGATTGAGAATCTAAGGCAGTCCTGGATGAGGGGTGGAGCGAATAATTCTAGGTCGGAAGGAGCAGAGCTTTCCTAGGGCTCTTTTTGTCCTTTTGTCTTTTCATGTATACATTTTTCCTTTTGTTGTTTCGTCCCGCTTTTGTCGTTTTGCTTTTCTTTCTTTGGCCTTCCGGGCTTTGTAGTGTACATTTCACAAATGGAATGAAAAGGAGATTTTGTGTTACCTCATCCGCACGTTGTATTAAATTATCGTCCGCCGAACTTCTCTTGTCGTTCGACTTGTCTGACGTTGACATCGTTGGGAGGTGCCCAGTCATCGATGCACTGGTTTGCTTTCCCCGTCGTTCATGGCCGCAGGCCCGAGCTTGGTGGTCCAAACTCTGCATTACTTCGGAGACGTCGCCGTCTTCTTGACCTGTGTCGAGAGCCTTCTTAGAGGTCGGGGATGTTTGGTAGGAACTTCCCGTCTTTGTTGAGATGAGGTTCCTGAGGTCTTTGGTGTGGTTTGTCCTTCATCTATTTCCGACGTAGCTCGTCGCTCTTCCTCTTTAATTTCTCTCCTCTTTTCAGAGTGAGGGCCCTCCCCTCGCTTTTTGCGGGGTTGCGTAGGAGTGTGAAGGTGCTGCTGAGGGGCCTTTTTCCTTCATCCGATCTTGTCGGACGGTCGGATTATGTCACCGTCAGAACGAGGTTCTTCTCCCGTTCCCAACGGGGCCGCGGGGGCACATAAGGGCCATCGCAAGGGTCTCTCCCCCCATCCGGTCTAAAAGAACCGGGCCTTCGACTTTGCTCATGTCAGGACGAGGTTCTTCTCCTGTTCCTGACATGGCTGTGGGGGCACATTAGGGCGTTGTAAGGCCTCTCCCCCCATCCGATCTAAAAGAATCGGGCCTTCGACTTCGCTCATGTCAGGATGAGGTTCTCCTCCTGTTCCCAACATGACTGTGGGGGTACATTAGGGCGTTGTAAGGCCTCTCCCCCCATCCGGTCTAAAAGAACCGGACCTTTGACTTTGCTCATGCCAGGATGAGGTTCTCCTCCTATTCCTGATATGGCTGTGGGGGCGCATTAGGGCGTTGTAAGGCCTCTCCCCCCATCCGGTCTAAAAGAACCGGGCCTTTGACTTTGCTCATGCCAGGACGAGGTTCTCCTCCTGTTCCTGACATGGCTGTGGGGGCGTCTTAGGGCGTTGTAAGGCCTCTCCCCCCATCCGGTCTAAAAGAACCGGGCCTTTGACTTTGCTCATGCCAGGACGAGGTTCTCTTCCTGTTCCTGACATGGCTGTGGGGGTGCATTAGGGCGTTCTAAGGCCTCTCCCCCATCCGGTCTAAAAGAACCGGGCCTTTGACTTTGCTCATGCCAGGATGAGGTTCTCTTCCTGTTCCTGACATGGCTTTGTTTTAAGCATTTGAAGGGATTATACCCAGTCGTGACAAATCCATGCCAAATGGGAAGAGTATGTCAAGTCGAAAGGAATTTAGATTCAAGGCGAAATCGTAAGCGATATATTTACAGGTTTCTCGAGTCCCATGGTTGTGGAAGGTCTGCTCCTCCTTGAGACCCTCCGGCGATGGAGTCGATGGTCCCGATGGGAGGCCGATCTCCGGGCTGCTCCTCCCTTCTTGGCGGTTCAGGTTGCGGCAGGGCCCTTGGCCGATCTCCTCTACCCTCAGGCTGACGTCGGATGAACCTGTCGAGTCGACCTCGCTGGATGAGCTCCTCGATCTCATCTCGGAGCTGGATGCATTCCTCAGTGTCGTGGTCGTGGTCGCGGTGGTAGAGACAGAACTTGTTGGGGTTGCGCTTCCCGGGGTGTGTGCGCATCCTCTCCGGCCTAGGGAGCTGCTCCCTGACCTCCATCAGTACCTGGGTCTTCGAGGCATTGAGGGGGGCGTAGTTGCGGAACCTTCCCGATGGAGAACCCCACCGAACCCCGCGATCCGGACTCCTCTGCCTACGCACCCGGGGTGGAGTATGGGCACGCTTGTGCCCAGGAGGGGATCGAGAACGCGGCCGAGCTTCTCTCGACCTTTTTTCGACTGCGGGCTTACTCGAGTCTCCCGCCTGCCGCTCTCTCGCGGTCTCCTCATCCTTCATTTTGAAGGCTTCTTTCGCTCGGGCGTATCCTTCAGCCCAAGCCAACAAATCAGCAAAATCCCTGAGGTACTTCTTCTCCAGGGAGAACAAAAGGTCATTCTTCTGAAGGCCGCCCTTCAGAGCGGCCATTGCGACTGATTGGTCCAAGTTCCGGACCTCCAGCGCCGCGACGTTGAAACGCTTGATGTAGGCCCGAATGGACTCCCCTTCCCTCTGCTTGATATTGATGAGGGACTCCGAACCCTTCCGGGGGCACCGACTGCTGACAAAATGGGCCACGAATTGGTGGCTCATTTGATCGAAGGAAAAGATGGTACCTGGCTTCAAAGCCGAGTACCAATTTCTCGCCGCTCGTTTCAAGGTGGATGGGAAGGCTCGGCATAGAATGGCATCGGGAGCGCCGTGAAGCAGCATCATCGTCCGGAAGGCTTCCAGATGATCAACCGGGTCCGAAGTCCCGTCGTAGCATTCGAACTGGGGGAGCTTGAAGTTTGGCGGGATCGATTCCTGCATGATCATTTGAGAGAAGGGAGGGTCAGTGCAAATATCCTCACCATAAGCGGGGGAGCATGGTGGAGTTCTTCGATCCGTTGGTTCATCTCTTGGAGTCTCTGGTCTAGAAAATTCTCTCGACTTCGAGTCTCGAGGGTCCTCTGGCAGAATAGAGGCAGGGATCTTCCAGGGGTGGAGTCGTGATCCGATTGAGGGCTCTCCACCCTCGAGTTCGCTTTCTCAGGAAGGACGGGGCGGCTGGCCCAAGTGGCCCACCCCACCGCCGGATTCTGGTGTTCCGGCGACACCCTTTCCAGGCGCACTGATGCCTGCGGCTACTGCTGCTGCTGCATAACCTGCACAGCTTCTGTGAGGCCTCTGACCTGCTGTGCTAGCAGATCAAACTGCTACGCGCCGACCGCCGTCGTCGGAGGAGGGGGAGGAGGTTGAGAAACAGGAGGGGAGGCCGGAGCCTGAGATCTGGCCGTGGAGGCCGTGGATCGTCGCATGGACGCCTTGCGGGGAGGCATCGAGCAAGGACCAAATGGAGAAAGGAGGGGGGAGGGGATGCCGGAAGAGATGCCCGGGGGCGGTCCCGTTGAGCGCTCCTTTAAGAACAAAGATACTGCGAAGACATACCCCTTCCTCTAGCGTCAATCCTGTTGGTGCAAAAATCTGCTTGCACCAGAGAAGCTGGAGTCGAGGGAGTCGCGGTCGCCATCGGGACCTACAAAAGAAGTCTAAATCGGAGGTGGGGTTGCTCCGACAAGACCCTCCGATGCTCAAGTCAGTTCTCTACCTCAACAAGAATGGAGTGCTCGAACGAAAATTTTAGCAGAGTTTCTAGGTAAAATGAGAGCTTATCGAATAACGTATCTGGGATTTCTCCTTTTATAGGTGGAGGGGGCAACAAACTGATGGTGACGCCTGTAACCGTCTGATAGTGGGCCGCCAATGGTCAGAAAAAGTTTGTTGCGGCTAGTAGTGGGGTGGACCCGTGGCTATTACCGGGGCGTGCCACGTGGAGTCTGCCACGAGAAGCGGAGCGGCGTCCGTTGTCGCGATTTGCCAGAGGATAGGAGAATCGCGCGGTATCCATCGCAGAAAGTGGAGCAGGACCGTGGCCATTATTACGGCCTGCCAAGGAGTGATGGAGCTGCGTGGAATCTGTCGCAGGAGGTGGAGCAGGGTCGTGGAGTGATGGAGCCGCATGGAATCTGCCGCAGGGAATGGAGCAGAATCGCGGTTGTTACTGCAGCGCGCCAGGGGGCGAAGGTCTGCCGGCTGGAGTGTTTGGCGGAGAGAGGTGGTTAGCCATCTGTCCAAGAGAATCTCGGAATCCAACTTTCGCAGGAGTTCGGATGAAGTCTTCCTTCAGTCACAGCCGGGGGTGGGGCCCGGCTCCCGTAGGAGTCCGGACGGAGCTTACCAGCAGTTGAAGTTGGCGACGGAGCCCGGCTTCCGTAGGAGTCCGGGCGGAGTCCTCCTTGCGGTTGGAGTCGTGGACGGAGCCCGGCTCCCGTAGGAGTCCGGACGGAGTCTTCCTATAATTAAAGTCAGGTGCGAAGTCCGGCTCCCATAGGAGTCTGGACGGAGCTTACCAGCAGTTGAAGTTGGCGACGGAGCCCGGCTCCCGTAGGAGTCCGGGCGGAATCCTCCTTGCAGTTGGAGTCATGGACGGAGTCCGGCTCCCGTAGGAGTCCGGACGGAGTCTTCCTTGCGGTTGGAGTCGTGGACGGAGCCCGGCTCCCGTAGGAGTCCGGGCGGAGTCTTCCTGTAATTATAGTCAGGTGCGAAGTCCGGCTCCCGTAGGAGTCCGGACGGAGCTTACTAGCAGTTGAAGTTGGCAACGGAGCCCGGCTCCCGTAGGAGTCCGGGCGGAGTCCTCCTTGCGGTTGGAGTCGTGGACGGAGCCCGGCTCCCGTAGGAGTCCGGGCGGAGTCTTCCTTGTGGTTGGAGTCGTGGACGGAGCCCGGCTCCCGTAGGAGTCCGGGCGGAGTCTTCCTGCAATTATAATCAGGTGCGAAGTCCGGCTCCCGTAGGAGTCCGGACGGAGCCTACCAGCAGTTGAAGTTGGCGACGGAGCCCGGCTCCCGTAGGAGTCCGGGCGGAGTCCTCCTTGCGGTTGGAGTCGTGGACGGAGCCCGGCTCCCGTAGGAGTCCGGGCGGAGTCCTCCTTGCGGTTGGAGTCGTGGACGGAGCCCGGCTCCCGTAGGAGTCCGGGCGGAGTCTTCCTTGCGGTTGGAGTCGTGGACGGAGCCCGGCTCCCGTAGGAGTCCGGACGGAGTCTTTCTGCAATTATAGTCAGGTGCGAAGTCCGGCTCCCGTAGGAGTCCGGACGGAGTTTATCAGCAGTTGAAGTTGGCGACGAAGCCCAGCTCCCGTAGGAGTCCGGACGGAGCTTACCAGCGGTTGAAGTTGGCGACGAAGCCCGGCTCCCGTAGGAGTCCGGGTGGAGCTTACCAGCGGTTGAAGTTGGTGACAGAGCCCGGCTCCCATAGGAGTCCAGGCGGAGTCCTCCTTGCGGTTGAAGTCGTGGGCGGAGCCCGGCTCCCGTAGGAGTCCGGGCGGAGTTCTCCTTGCGGTTGGAGTTGTGAGCGGAGCCCGGCTCCCGTAGGAGTCCGGACGGAGTCTTTCTTGCGGTTGGAGTCGTGGACGGAGCCCGGCTCCCGTAGAAGTCCGGGTGGAGTCTTCCTGCAATTAAAGTCAGGTGCGAAGTCCGGCTCCCGTAGGAGTCCGGATGGGGTTTATCAGCAGTTGAAGTTGGCGACGAAGCCCGGCTCCCGTAGGAGTCCGGACGGAGCTTACCAGCGGTTGAAGTTGGCGACGAAGCGCGGCTCCCGTAGGAGTCCGGGCGGAGCTTACCAGTGGTTGAAGTTGGTGACGGAGCCCGGCTCCCGTAGGAGTCCGGACGGAGTCCTCCTTGCGGTTGAAGTCGTGGGCGGAGCCCGGCTCCCGTAGGAGTCCGGGCGGAGTCCTCCTTGCGGTTGGAGTCGTGAACGGAGCCCGGCTCCCGTAGGAGTCCGGGCGGAGTCTTCCTGCAATTAAAGTCAGGTACGAAGTCCGGCTCCCGTAAGAGTTCGGACGGGGTTTATCAGCAGTTGAAGTTGGCGACGAAGCCTGACTCCCGTAGGGGTCCGGGCGGAGCTTACCAGCGGTTGAAGTTGGCGACGAAGCCCGGCTTCCGTAGGAGTCCGGACGGAGCTTACCAACGGTTGAAGTTGGTGACGGAGCCCGGCTCCCGTAGGAGTCCGGGCGGAGTCCTCCTTGCGGCTGAAGTCGTGGGCAGAGCCCAGCTCCTGTAGAAGTCCGGGCAGAGTCTTCCTTGCGGTTGGAGTCGTGGACGAAGCCTGCAAGGGTCAATCCCGCTGAGAACTTCGGCTGTGGGTATTTTATACCCAACAATAGCCATAAGATATCTTTAGATTGAGGCTCTTTGTAAATCATGCGTACATTTCTACGCAATCATAACACTATCGGAGATACTGCGGCCTCTAACAAATGCCCTTTGCTTAGGACTGATCAAATGGGAAAGAACTGACTTCAACTTATCCGCCAAAATCTTGGCACATATCTTATATAAAGTGATGCATAAGCTGATAGGCCTATAATAACTAGGCTCAGAAGTGTCATGCCTCTTCAGAATTAGCACAATGAAGATCTTCTTCTAATCATCAATCATCAATCATGTAGTAAAGAAACTACTAAATTGCTACCACTATCTCATCACCAATGAAAGATTAATACTGCCCGAAGAAGAAGGGGGAAAGCCATTAAGACCGGTCCTGATTATTTTTCTCTCTATGAAATTCTGACCGTTCACTCCCTAGTTATTTTTACGTATTTATGAATATAGGTTTAGTCAAGTATGTAATTTAATGATCTTACCAATTGTACAGGTTTAACCCATGAATGCAATAAAATTTTTAGTCTAGTCGTTCAAATAGATGCTCAAATGCATATAAAATCATATTAAAACTATCCCAAGTACTTATTGTACTTGAACAAAAGAAAACACTTTCTAATGCAAGTATAAAATTTCAATATGGAGACGTAACCCCCTTTTTTTTTTTTTTTTTGGTTGACAATGTGAGATCTCCAGCTGTTTTTTCTTTGAACACTCCATGCATGGATTGTCATGTAAATCACAAAATGATCGCCGTCTCCCAATACTTTCCATCTATCCGGGCTACAATCTTGCATCCGGCTTTCTACCCGTCACCGGGCCAGCGGCCCGCACAGAAATAATTCTGTGGCTGCCACCGGAAATCCGCAGCCACGGAAACGCTGCTCGCACGCATAAAGCGTTCCTCGAATCTTTAATCGCCCTCGCAAGGCTCCTGAAAACAAATCAATGATCTCCTCTTACCGAGCAATTTCGTGAAAAGTAAGGGGCAAAACGGTCTAATAGAATCACCATCTATAAAAGCCCCCCGGCTCCACCTCCGTAAAACGCTAACACCGGCGCTGGTTATCCGACCTCCGGTAACGGTGCACTCCCCTTCCGGGGGGAAACGAAAACGGTCGCCGTGGAAACGCGCGATCGAATGCCCCCTTTTTCTAATCCGAGAGAAAAATAAATCCCTGATTAGGTTTCCCGTCTGGTTCTCTCTGGCGTTTCGTTTCTCGGTGGAAATTTGGCACCCTCCCCCAAGAAAGTTCCGATTTAGGGTTTTTGGGATCTCCTCTCCGCTTCCAGAAATGGACGGGCCGGATCGGGCCGGTGATGATCTGACTTTCAAGGTGAATTTCACGGCTGAGGGCGTGTCGAAGCTCCGGGAGAGGGTGGAGGAGAAACTCAAGGAGTTCATGGGGGATTACACCGACGACACCCTTGTGGTATAATTTCGCCTATTTCTTTTTTTTATCTCTCTCCCCTTTTGTGGAGATGTTTGGACCTCAAAATGCTGTTTTGTAATGTGTTAATATGTTCTGCAATAAAAAGAAGAGATTTTTGGGTCGTATAATAGCTCTTGTTGCTGTTATTTATGGTTCTGGAAACCATTCTAACTTCTAAATTTTGATTTGAGACTGGTCTGATGGGTTGAAGTTACTATATGAACGAGCTTGTTTACTCAATTAAGCGTAGTGAACTAACCAGTCATATGGTCTTGAATTTGTACAGTTCTGTTGGTCATGTATGTCACAGGAGGTCCATTTATAGCAATCAAGATCTGAGTGGTTTCCTGTAATGCATTTTTCTCAAAGTTTTCTACTAATTGAAGTGAAGATTCTATATTTTTTTTTAGAGGTGCATGTGATGGTTGGATGCAGCGGGTGTTCTGTTCTTCTTTATATTATTATGAGCTTATTTTGAGAGGGAACAGAGAAAGTTTTGAGAGAGAAGAATTCCTTGTTTTAAAGACAAGCAAACATCTATAGCAAGGCCCCATAGCATTTCAGCCCATATCCATCAAGGAAACTCAACTACAATGAGAAACAAATGCAAATAAAGTCCTAACTAGGACCTATTTCGAGAGCAACCTTACTATGTCATATTACTCACCAATCTCCTAATACTCCTAACAGAATAGGAAGCCTTACCAAATCAACACAACAGACGGCAACTACAACATAAAACACTATGTAGTGGACTGCCAAATTACCAGGTACTATAACCACTAACCAGGTAATCCATAACTATTTACATAGAACGTATCACTTGCCCTTTCCTGAAACAATTTTGTCCTTGTCGTGAGAACCATTCTGATAGATTTTGACAAAGCTCCTGTGTGGCATTTCTTTCGCTGTTCTTTGACACCTAATAACCAATTACCTCAGCACCATTCTGTGTCCAGGATGGCCTCATGATAATTCTAGATAACTAAATAACATGCATCCAAGGTAACGGATGTTAGTTTAGGAACATTATCTCCCAACTTTTCTTAAGTGATCATGGTGAAATATCAAGGCAAGATGCTAAGGTGCCAATACGTTGTATCACTTGATAGGGAGCATAACTCCCTGGAGATAGTTGATGGGCCTCTTGTGAGGCCACTAAATGCTGCTGACGTGGTTGAAAATCCCACCTAAAATCTGTGCGCAGCCTTTCAGTGAACCATCTGCTTCATGCAAGCTTTTAAGTGGCATGCAATTTTTCTTGAGAATTTGTCAAAAAAAATGATCATGACTTTCCTCCTCCATCAACGAACCTTCATGATACCTGCAACATTGGGTTAGAGACAAGGGGAACATATTGCATAGGCTTCTTAAAACGGAGTTTTTTCTGTACAAATATGAAGAACTGTATTAAATCGCAACTTTGCTGCAAGAACCAATTTAATCCACTTCTTTAGTCACGTTTTTGTGGAACACCCTAGATGATTCTCTAGGTAGTTGACAGTTTCCTCGGTTAGAGGCATAATAAATTCACACATATCCATCAACTTCTGCCACTTCTCTAAACCAACAAGATTGGAGATAGGATGGTTGTTGGCCAAATTGGATGATCCAGGCTTTTTGGTTCTTGTTTACTTTTCTCCTCTCGATGCAGCCTTTTGAAATTCTGCATAATAGTAAGATCCGACACTAACTAGTCGGCCTCTTCCAAGAGAGGAATTTAAGTTTTATGTATATGTAGTGAGGGCACACTAACGGACTCTCCAAGCACATCATCAAATTTAGTTGGTGCCAAGTTGAATAATGAAGGATCATGGTGTGCTTGCCTTTTCTCAATAGTCTTCTTCAAGATTTCTTTCCATTAGCTCATCGATGTACATGCCATGAAGATGGCATGGGTTCCCATTCAAGGTGTACTTTAGCCTCAAATTTGAGTAGTCTGAAATGATTAGCCTCAAGATGCAAAGCCATTAGGCCCAAGTACTGCATGACATCCTCTTAAGGGAGACAAATACAAGTTAGTGGTGGTTGAGAGCCCTTGAATGGTGAGGATGACATTTGTTGCACTTGACCATGCCTAGTCGCTTCTTGGTAGGAGGCATCCGTTTGATGGGAGTTGTGAATTTTTGTTGTACTTATCCCATGGTGGGGTAAATTTTCTGATCTTTAGCACAACTTTATCATCTCCTGGCCACCAGCTTTTTTTCTTGCATCTTGTCTACCCTAATTGTAGCTGAGAGCGACAAGGGCTATGATATATGGACATTTAGGTGAATCTTCTTCAAACTCCTTTCAAAGAAGCTTGTCATGAAAGTCTTTTTGGATCTTCCATGCAGTTGTCTAGGGCCTGGAACTGATCCCAATCAACTTGATCTGATGAGAGTTGCCAAAACTTCACCAAGAAAATTGTTAGATCTTCATGATCCATGGGTGGATATAGGACTTCAAAAGCATCATTGAATCTCCCTGCCCTTGTACAACACCCATTTTCTCCGTTGGATATACTAGCACAATGAAGCTAAGAGCATTAGTTGTATGTTGGGATTTTGATGATAATTGAAAAAAAAAAAAATGCTATGTGAGGTACATCCTCCTCTGGTATTGATCAGGTTTAAATAACTCGACCATGCCACTGCGTAGGATACTTCTCCAGATGGTTAACTGAATTGGTGGTAGAAGATTCCCATGCATTAATTTACATTTTTGCGATGTAAATGTGATCATATTTGGAGTTTATAGCTGAAATCTTTTTGGAGGAGTTAATGAAGGCATTGATGTTGGCAAGCAGCACGCTCCTGCACTTTAGTTAAGGTGCGTCCATGAAGCAGGTCTCTTCCTCCTTTAACATTGAATCCACGGCCCTATCTAGCTTGGTCATTCCAGTATCATCAGCTGTTGCAAAATCCATGGTCTCTGATACCAAAGATGTCATTTGCTTCTTTTTGTCTTGTCATGAGCTTTTGTGAGAGAAAATTGAAACAGTTCTCTTAGAACCCAATCTCCCAAATGTAAAAATGAAAAAGAGAGAGAGATAGATCAAGAGTGGTGCTTTGGTTAAAGTTAAGCAGTTATATATGTCAGGATCTTTTCACTTTCTGGTGCCTATCTATCATGAGAACTCAACCAAAATAAGAAACAAACCCAAACAGATTTCTATGTATTTTGCAAATCCTCAAGGCCACTCACCCATCTTTTAGTATTCTTAACAGAATGGGAAGTAACTCCTAATTTTACGAGCTGACACCCCAAGAGTTAACATCTACAATTCAACATACATCCTTGTAGCAACTGGGCTCAAGAGAAGAATTTCATTAGATGGTACAATAATATTGTCTGCATTAGTTTGTTGCACAATATTGGCTGTCTTTGCATAAGATGATTGTGGAAGAGACTGGGATGCAATTGAGAAATTAGGGGATAGAATGGGGAATGTGCCTAAGAAATGAGTTTTCTCAGAAAATCATATAAGCAGCCTCTATGGGTGATGAAGTGATAGTGAAGGAATCTTGGTCAAATATGTGCAATTAACTTGCTTGGAGGGGTGATGTATTTGAATTTAGGTATTTCAAGAAGAGTGGTGGAAGACATGGATTCTCCTTCATGGGATTCGACAGTCAGACCTGGTTTTCTTTTGTTGGTAACAAATACTGTTTCGTGTGGGATTAGATAAGGATGAGAAGTGTTTTTTCCCTTCCTCCGTGTTGATGATTTGCCTTTTCTTCAATGCTGGATTATTGGTCATTTTATTATTTCATGTTCTTGTAGGTTCTCATTATGATAGTCTAAATTTGTTTAGTTTGCTGAATTTTTGAGATTTTTGTTAGTGGTTTCATGCTTTGCTTAGTTTTTGCACAATTTTAGTGATTGTATGATGTAAGCTTAAAATAATTTTAGGCAATTTGACAAAACATTTCCACATTATGTAGGAAGAGTTTAACTTTTTAAGTCACATTTGCAGGAATATGTTATTGTCCTACTCAGGAATGGCAGGTGCAAAGGTGAGGCCAGGAAGGAACTGGATGTGTTTTTGGGTGACGATAGTGTCACTTTTGTATCCTGGTAATTCTATCCTTTTCTTTTAGATATCTTCGGATGCAACCAGTTCTGAAGGATAGGTGTAACGTATGATATTTTGCTTGCTTGAGATGATTTTGTTGAAACTATCTTGCTGCAGGCTCTGGGATCATCTCTCTTCAAATTTGTATCTATATGTGCGGCCACAAGAACCTTTTCCTGATAAAGTGATTAGGGCCAGTTCCATACCAAGTCAACTATTGGGAAGACACAATTCTCAACAGGAGTGTCTGACTGGTAGTGTGCAGGCTGATCGTGAGTATGAGAGAGAAAAGTCGATTAAAGTGCCTAGAAGTCGGCACAATAGGGAGTGGAAAGGATTGGTGCAAGAGGATACTGAAGTACTTCCTCTTCGAAGCATTGTGACTGAAATTTTGCACTCCGAGGAAAAAACTGACTGCAGAACTAATCTTGATAGACGATCTCATTCTCCTGAGCCTCATATTCACAAAAAACGGAGCAGAGAGGATGGACGACAACAAACTAAGGTTAGTCATGCCTCCTTTCTATTAAATTGATGGACCATATGCATGTTTGACATCTCAATAACTAACATATGGTCATACGGCATCAGTTAGATTTTGTAGTACGAAACAGAGGATATGTATGCATACATATACAGAAATACATGCACATCATTTTGATGCTTATTCTTTGCAACTGATTGAATTCGCTAAGTTACTTTGGTAAGATTTTGAAGGTGCAGCTAATTTATGAGCATGCACGAATTTCAAGCCTAAGTGGCACTTTTTCTGTTAACGTGAATTTTGCTTGTCACATTCAAGCTAAATGGCACTTTTCTGTTTTAATAGATTTTGAAACTAAGATATCAAAAAATCAAACTTATGCCTTGTTGAAGAGACAGTTTTCAGTATTCACATTACCGCTTATTACAAGCTTCATCTTAGACATGTATGATTTCTTGCTATTTAAAAAGTATATAAAAAGGTAAAAGAAAATATTTTGCTTGTTTCTTTATGTGAGTAATTGTCAATGTAATATGTATGCATGTATCTGTGCATGCATCCGTGCTTATGCACATGTGTGCATGCTTTTTGTGTGTGTCTGTGTGTGTGTTTTGTGTTTTTGGTGGGGTGGGGTGGGGTTGGGGTTGGTGGTATGCAGTGCATGTATGTTCATATGTTCTGGGGTGCAGGTGGATTTTATCATTCTGACTCCTGTAAGACTCTCGGTATGTGAAGCATGTGATTAATGAGATGAAGTTTAGCATATCAGCAGTACTGTTTCAGGTCCTCATTCCTCTCCTAATTAGCTTACTACTTATTACATGTCTAAATTGTTCTTAGAGAGAGTCAGCTTCCCATCCAATGATTGGTGCTTCGAGCCGGCTTCTTCAATTTGCTGTTCGAGATGCTGTGAGGACTGTGCAACAGTCAGGCTCTAAAACTGAGCCAGCTCTGAAACGACTTCGTTCTGTGGTTTCCACAGCCACTACAGATTCTGTGCAGGATAAGAAACCCCAGAGAACAAAATCAGTTGCAAGGGTGCCAGGTGCTCTGTCAAGTGCACTCAAAGCTGCAGCAGAAGCTGCTGAGGATGTAATAAAGGTTAGACCTTCACGCAGTGTTTTTGATAGATTGGGTCATGGTATTGACACTGTGGAGCCAGTTAATCAGTCAGCGGATTTTACAGCACCAGACATGGAAGATGGAGAGTATGAAGATTTTGACCAGGTTTCAGCATCAAACCATGTTGGTTATCACGAAAGAAGTGATTATAACAGGAAGTTTGCTGGAAATATGACTATGGCAGAAAGAGAGACTGGGATAGATGATGATTCTGCCTTGGATAATGATGGATATGATGAAGTAGGTATTGTGAGACATCATGGTTCAGATGCTTCTCAAAGTGCCTCTTCCGCTCACAAGGACAAAAAATCACTGATGGTGGCGTGTAGTGTTGCACAGAATGCCGATGAAGTAGTTAGGAAAACAAGAGTGATGGATCAGGATGCACCTGCTAGTTCAGTTGCAATGACATCTAGCAAGATTGTAAATATCTCTGTTAATGTGAATACATGGAAACCTCCCCATTACCAAATGCCCAGGGATGTTGCTGAGGCTGAGAATCGAATGACTGTAGAAAAGAGTGAGATCAATGCAGGGAAGCCCAATGTTAGGCTGCCAAAGGAGAACGATGCTACCATGGCCAAGAATATAAAAGTAAGAAGTCTTTTAGTAAATGATCATCTTCTTTAATGCAGTAAGAATGTCTTATAGCTCTTTTGGCAAGATTTAGCCAAGGGTTGTAAAAAATTGGTTTACTTGTCTATAGTATAATCATATCATTATAGTGATATTTTCTCTTTAACCTAAATCATGAAGATTTTGAATTGCAAGATATATTTGCACATAATTGAAGTCACCTTTAAAAAGTGAAAATTGAAAAAGAAAAAAAAAACTGAACTGGAGCTTTGATAAACTTCCATGAAGATCAGTGTGCAAAATATGGATGCTGCCATCTCCTTGGCTGGACGTCTAAGAATTATTCCATTGCTACTATGGTCCTGCTTTTCCTTTTTGCTAGTGCTTGCAGTGGGTCAGATTTTGTCCTTTTACTTTCATATCTGAACATGATTGTATAGATTAGCATCCTTGTCTGCATGCCTCTTATAGCTATTAGATCTGGGAAGATTCTGTAATTTTTATAAGTTAAATCTCTGTATCAGAATTTAGGGGGTGTTTTGATGTTCGGCTACTTAATTCATATATTATAACATGGGTGTGAAACATGACGTGGACCTTTGATTCAACTGAGAATGCGAAGGGAGAATTAAAAATGATTGAGAGATGATCAATCTTTGCAATTTTACAATTTTCTGGATGCTGCATCACATTTTGGATCACTTGCTGAGTCTCCTGTGTTGAATTATTCGAGGACTTATACTCCAACTCAATAATATATTAATGTTATTAACACCCCTTCAGCATATTGTCGTGGGTGCATATCCCATCCATGTACAGGACATTCTATGGATATCTTGTCCAGTGACCAGGCATACCCTGTGTGCCGTAGTTTCTTCTGCATTATTATATCTGTCAATAGTGAGAATCGGGACACATTTTGAACATCCAGTACCTTTGCCTTCCTCATATTGGTGTGGCTAGAATCAAACCAGTTGGTCTTCTTTAGAGATTAGTGTTTTGTTACTCTGGGATGCAAAGGAATAAGTCAAGTGAAGTGTTTATGTTTACATTTACATTTACATTTAGTATGTTTTATTTTGATTAAAAATTTAAAATAGGTATCCTGGTTATCTTTTATATTAAACTTCTGCAGACATTTGGTGTACATATTTGCTGGTTTCTTCTTTGTAGTGTGAAGAATGGTCTCTCTGAATCTGTTGGTGCTTGAAAATGCTTTTAGAAAAATCTTGTTATGAATCAGCTTACCTGTACAGGACTCTGTTACTTTTGTTAAGGTCGAACTCTGTTTTATATATATTGATAGCCAGCAATATTCTTGTTATTATTTGCCAATTATCGAATTTAATGGATAAAGAACTTTTGTGGCCACCTTAACATCAGGAAATGGAGCTTGCGGATGTCCAAGAGTCTCGGAGGACTATGTCGGCACCTGGTATGTAATGGAACTGAGTCCATGATGTTTCTGATAATTGGAAACAGTACCTTGCAGATTGAACAACCGATATGATAGTTTATTTATTTTGCATCTATTGTTTGTGGAATAAATTTCAAATCTATGATCATGTTGTGTAACTCTAAAATAGTTGTAGCCTGTGTTAGTTAAAAGACTCATGTTGGAGAGAATCTGCTGCATAGTGTAGTATTATGAGAATACATTCAAAATTGACCATTCAGGTTGCATGAGCTGAGAATATCTCAAAATTTTTGCCAGCTTGCTGTTAGTCAGAAAAAAAAAAAAAAGGTTGGCTATATTAATTGAGGCTACTGCAATATAATTAGTGTCATTATTCTTCTTTTCATTTTCATTGTTTCATGAATAATCCAAGTTTGTTCCCTGGGTGCATTAGGTAATAATAAGTAAGGGATGGAAGGTTCTTTTGTTCATATCTGAAATGAAGTAATGGTAATTTCACAGTAAACAGCCAATTCCATACCTTGAAAACTTTCATGTATTAATGTTTCTGATTTTCTTTTCCCATGCAGATTGTGAAATAAACATTTTTCTTGCAATTGCAGGTTCATATACAACTGGCCTTCCTTCCGATGGTGTTGATTCTCGAACTCTCTTTGTTAGCAATGCAAGTATCTCTGTTGACCAACTTCCCTGATGAAACTCTGCACAAATTCTTATAGTATTGCTGTTGGATTTGCAGGTCCACTTTGGTGCCACTAAAGATAGTCTTTCTCGCCATTTCAATAAGTTTGGCGCGGTGCTGAAAGTAATCATTGTGACTGATGCTGCAACCGGCCAACCCACAGGGTAAGGTTCCTATGGTGGCTTATGACTGTCTTAGTTAATTTTTCATCAAGATTCTTTTCAGGTTAACTCTTGTTTTCCTTCTGAAACAGGTCAGCCTATGTAGAGTTCTTGAAGAAAGAATCAGCAGAGTTGGCATTATCTCTGAATGGCATGTCATTTATGTCTCGTATTCTGAAGGTAAGCTGATCAGTTTGCTTATGTATCAGGATAACCTTTTCTTTTGTTTTATACAAAGGGCTGTCTGGGTGCTTGGGTTTCCTATCTTTGTGATATCCTTCGCATGTTGGGGAAGCAGCTGAGAAGATGAGACCATGAGAGAAGTGGGTGAGGAATGTGGAGGTTGTTGATCTGGCGATTAAGGCTTTGGGATGCCAGAATCTTTCTGTTTGTTTTATCTAGCAATTAATATTGTGGGGCTTCCATGATCTGCAGCCTTAATATCTGTTTGTTTTATCTTGCCCCTTCAGCCTTCACTCTGCCATTCATCCTGTGAGGTATATCACATGGAGACTGGCTCTTAGTGAATCATCTATTCTTTCTAAATTCTTAAAACCTAAATTAAGGGAAAGCTCCCTGAAAAAAAAGAATAGGGGGAAAAACAGCATAAACCATCTGATGTTATCTATGCTAGCGTCTATGGAATTGTTCAATAACGCTTGCATGAAACATTTGAAGTCACTTACATATCTTGCTTTTGGAGGTCACAATATTTGATGCAGAGGCTGGATAATGTCATGCTATGCTGCAGGTTGTTCGAAGCAGCGCTCGGGAGACTGGTCCAATGTTGGGTTGGCCCCTCGTTTCACGGGGTTCCCCATTCCCTTCTAGGTTCGCCAGAATACCATATCCAAGGGGTGCGATTGCTGGTGCCTTCCGAGCCCGCCTTCCAGTTAAACCGGGAGCCCGGAGCCTACAGTGGAAGCGTGAAGCTTCAACTGCTCAGCCCACTGAGGGCACCAAAGGCCCTCCTAATTCCTCACTAAGCTCCAGAAACAGTGTACTCTCTCCAACTGCACGAAGTCTCACCTATACCCGAACTGAACCAAAGGCAGATGCGAATTCTGGTCCAGCATAGTTATTCCCAGTGAAAGAAAAGGATGACAATGGGTTTGGCTTGGAATCCAAGATTTTTTCCCTTTTTGTGTATGATTTGGCATGCAAAAGACAGCTTCAAGGAGCATCAAGGATGGGGATGGAGGCTTTCCTATGACTTCTTGCTTCTGGAGTAGCCTACGACTTCTTGCTCTTGGAGTAGCCCTGTGGATGGGGATTGGTATAGAGCTCCAACTTTCGGCCTGTAGTTACAGAAAATGAGACAAGGTTCAAGCTTTTCTACATGTTGCTTTTGGTATTAAAGAACTGTGCTGAGGGAGGTCTGTGAATAAAGGGGAGCTTTTAGGAAGTCTGGGGGTGTGAGATTAATTTTTCTCAATCAATCAAACAAATCACCTTTTCTTTTAATATCTTCCATAGATCAAAAGATTAAGTTATCCTGGTCTATCTGGTGTCATGGCTGTTCAAGTTGAGAACCTGTGAGTTGGGAAGTGCATCTATTCAAATATATGATTTTATCGCTCCTCATTTGGCTTGCGGCAAAGTCTTGAAGTAATATATAGTATTTCCTTACAATCGTTTTCTGCGTTTTTTCCCTTCTATATCAATCTCTATCGTTCTTTTATACATAGATGTATGTATGTATAAAGGTAGATTTGGATCTTATCTGATGGATCTTCATTTAGATTCTATCAGGCCTGGTTTGGATGATGAGATTTTGAGCCGACGATTTGGACAATTAGATTTAATCTACTATATATTGTTTACACCTACTCTATATGTCAAATGATCAAAAAATTAATTTGTCTATGAAATGATATATAGGCTCGGGGTTCTGAAAATACAGGCAAGGGATTTGGAAATTATATAATTTTTTTTTGTATATAAGTAGTTTAAAAATAGCAGATCACATTTGATGTTTAAGATTTTTTTTGTATATAAATAGTTTGACAGTGGTAGACAACATTCAGCATTTTGAATAATTGATGCGAGATCTCTTTCGATCTAGGTCAAATTAGATCTAAGGAGATCCACTAGGCTATATATATATATATAGAGAGAGAGAGAGAGAGAGAGGGTCCAACTTTTTGTGTGATTTGTGCCGGTTGCCTATTGTCTACTTTTTTAGTGATTCGGATTGCATCTTTTATGCGAAAGATTGATTGATTTTTTTTTGCAAGGTGAGCCATCGAATTGCTCTTCGCATAATTTTTAAGGCATGCCGACCTTTTCCTTCCATTTGCAGCATGGACTATGAAGCTATGCTGTGCTTGGAAAACTGTAGAAAATATGATCTAGCGGTTCATGGAAGGAGATCATCCGTTCTTTCGCGTGAAAGAGACAAACCGAGCCCGATATGGCGTAGCCCTCAGGGAAAGCAGCTGCTAGAATTGCACTGCCATTACGCCAGATGACGTACCAACATGTATGCGGAAGGAAGGCAAAAATGGGAAACAAAATAAATATGAAAGGTCCCACCACCGGACATGGCACACGTTGTTATCAAGGACCTTGCTTTAATTGCCGTACCGTATTTAAGCAGTCCTTTCCGGTTCTTCTCTGGAAAGAAAGGGATATTGCTTGGTGGATCCGTTTATGGAACGGATTTGAATGGTTCTACGTGCGTTCATCCTTGTATTCGTGTGGCACAGTTCATGTCATAGTTAAAGGCAATGTCACCTAAGGCATTCATGGATCTTTGTTAAAATTTGATATAACTTAATAATGCTCCAAGGAAAAAAAAATCTGTGATGCTGTTTGATTTGTGACACTGGTTCATTTACGAAACATCTGATCCTCATGGAACAACCAGCCATGTAATGCTCATCCATGTATGGTTGGTGACATTGTATGAACATCAGAAATCTATGATTGTAATGTTGCTCTTTTTTAGGCTCAACACAACAATAACTTAGCGGTTGCACCTTCTCTCCACTAAGTGGACGTTCCCTATTCAAATAAAAACTTTGGAATGAATCTCTTATTCCCATCTCTTCCTCAAGAAATTGGGAATGATGCAAATATCAGGTGATACATTGGCATCAACCACTGTTGGAAGCTCTCAATGCTCTGCGTTCTGGGTCCCTAAGTGGCAGAGAGTTGGTGCATCCACTGCTTTAAAGTTATTTCTCATTCGAGTAGAATTCTGACGAGTGTGGAGCAGCCTCCTATATCCATGATTTGAGCATGGATCCTCTGTGCGGAATGCCGTGCAGTTATAGATAACCACCATCAGAAGATGAATGGCTATTAAACGAGGCAGTCCACGAGTGCATAGCTGTTCATATTTTGATGGTAGCCATCCAAGGATATACAACACTCCACAGCGCACTGGCTACACCACAGAGAATTGATTCTTTGGTTGAAATATTTTGCCCTGGACTAATGGATGTCATTCCCGGGGCCTACAATGGACACTGCACTGCATCAATCTCATACATTTCGATAACACATGGCAAGCAAAACTAAATGAAGGCGGCCCCCGCCATTAACAAAAACAGGCTAAGATGGGATAGGTCCGTGTATTTTCTGCTCAAGGTTTTCTTCCACAATGAGATCCCCTGGGTACTTTCACCATTTTGTCTACTTTTCTCTGTCTAATCAGAGCAAATATCACCTCCCAGGCTCCCAGGTTGATCAAGCTCTTCTTCCACTGAGGCCAGGTTGCCTAGAAATGAGAATGGATGGATATAGACATTATGGTATACCAGGGCACAAGAAAAGAAGGTAGATGTCATATCCTTGCTCCTGTTTGATGTTTGGATAGCTGGTGCTGGATTTGACTCATTCCAGAACAACTTTTCTACTTGTGCGTGTATTGATATGCATCTCTGTATCTATTTTTGTGTATATAGTGTCATATATTTTGGATGCATTAAAAAACAGGCACCACAATGTATTTTTGATGTAATATACTGGTGGGGGTTATTTTCAACGCCAAATATTAATGTACTCGCGGTGATTTAGCATGTGCTCTCATTCATGGTAAGTATTAATCATATACCAGAATATGACATGTATTTTAATTAAAAATAATTTATACACATATAAATAGTAAATAAATACAAAAGACATTCAAATATTTGATTTTTTTTTAAAAATATATAAATAAGTAATAAATAAATGCTAGAGGAAGAATTTGTATTTTAAATTTTATGATTGAACCATAGAATAGGAGATGGAGAGAGAGAGAGAGAGAGAGAGGAGGAATTACAAACCATGTAATAGGGAAACATACATATCGTGAGAGTTTATATAGTATAGATATGAAGGCATCAAAAACTAGCAAGTAAAGACGAGCTCATCACTGGCCCACTAACAGCAGTAGTGGTCAATTGCTTTCACTCCTCTTGAGACCTGGAAAGGGGTGAGTTCATGAATTCGAGTGCGTGGCTAATGAAAAGCTGGTGAACTTTTATCTACCAAACATGCACGGCAGTACAAAACTTCACTAGAGAAGGAAATATGGCTGAAAGAATTGTACCTTTCTTGGCTGAAAGATCACCAAGATATCCTCAACCAACAAATAGACGAGAAAAAGACGAGATAAGGAGGTCCCCCCATATTCCATCCATGCTAAACCTCTAAAAGCTAGTTTGCTCCTTGAAGCGATCCAGCCGTGAGCACACAGTGAAAAGGAAGCAAGAGGGGATGACACGTCGCTTTAATCATGAATTACCTTGTCGCTTGTTTGATTGCCCTGCAACCAATTGATGGAAGTGGCCATATGGGATTATTATTTCATCTACCAGATGAAATGACTGACATTGGTCAGAGTTTTCATCACAACTTTTTTTTTTTTTTTTTAAAAGGTGACCACATGAATTTTTTTGCTCATGGAGGTTTTCCCAATTGGTCCACGTGGTCTCCACATAACTAACTGTTTATGTATGTGAAGAAGGGTGCTTAAACTGCATGATTGATCTGCGACAAAGAATTTAGATAGGCTATAGCTTGGCATGTGAAAATACACTACTCTTACAACTATTTTCTGATAGATCTGTAAGGAAAAATTGGGGTGATACTTGATAGTTTATCCATTTGATGCAAGATCAAGTTCTATTTTTTCATGAAGAAATGATACAATCCTTGGCATGCAACTCCAGCATTGAGAAATAGGGCGGTGGACATGTACGATCAAGATGGTGACTCCACGTGAAGGAGCATCTGTTTGATAGCCAGCATAAGTTGACTATTTTTGTCCGACGCAATTCAAAAAACATCTTATACCGGCATGCTACCACTATTCTAAAGGCAGAATGGATCATATCATATTGAAAAGGAACTCTAGAACAGTCACTTCCTTGATCAAAGTAGAAGATCAGAAAAGCCCGATTCATCTATTAATGTTCGATATATTTAGAGATTTAGATCAATCATCACATCATGTGGAATCAAGTATGTTTTCAGATAAATAAATACATCGGTTGATTGGATGGCATCTTTTATAGTCGATCATAATAGATCCAGGCCATATGGTAGCTTTTCTGTACCATCTAATTATCTTTGAAAGTTTTTAATGGCTGTTTTCATTGGTTGTGTTTATTTAAGGATTGTTTGAAGTGGCCAGACCAAACCCCTAAAAAAAAAAAAAAAAAATATTGCATCTTAAAATGTTTGCTCGGAGTAGCTGGATCTTGACTCTACACACCCATTTGAAAATTTTCAACTAAACAGACAGTCTGTGTGTTAAATTAGAGCACCGGTTCCCTGTAGTTTTCCAAACAGGTCCACATGGACTTTTACTCCAGTGGGTCCTGGTGGAAGAGGTGCAGTTGAGATCACGGGTGGCTTTAAGCCAAGACATCTAAATGTGCATTGACTCGTGTCTCTCCTCGTGAGGTCCAATCCAACAAATAATCTCCAATCTCTCCCTGTTGATTCCGAGCCCTCCATCTACCCTGACCAGTAATCTATTCTTTAACTTTAGGATCGAATCCAAAGCATTAGAATAACAACACAAAACCACGTCACTGTACGCCCTTTTGACGAAATAGAACTTAAGGCCGCCACCCCGATCTTTGCGATTCGTAAACTCTATCGAGTCCGTCCGACTGGAGAAGGCCTCGGAGATCAAACGGACGGGAGGTGATCGGTGGTCAGAAGACAGACCTCGGGGACCACGGGCGGTCGTTGAAAAGAAGAAAGCAAGGTCGAGGCGTGGACTTATTGTCTCTTCCGTTTCGCCTGAGGGGTGGGGTGGGGGGCTCTTCTGACATGTCAGCACCGAATCACGGGTCTTCCAAACACTAATCTTTCTCCTTTGGATCATTTGATTATTAGTTAATTATAGCTTAATACATCATCTTGGTATTCTACTCTTTAAGTTATTCTTGTATTTTATTAATATCAAGGTTGTTGCTCTTTTTTAGTACATCTAGGTGTTCTGTTCTTTAGGTTAGTTTGTGTTATATTAATATCAATTTCTTGGATTATCAGTATTCTATGCGCTCAACTGGGGAGAGAGGGAGATAAACATATTTTAGACATGAATAATTTAAAGAGTACAATACCCATTATTTTGTATTTTATACCAATGATTCTACCTCTTATGAATGATACTCTTAAATTGAGAGGCCACTTGCTTTATATATCTTCCTATCACTACATGCAAGTATGATAGCAATGACATTGTGGAAGGTGTCATTTTGCTTGTTTTTAACCAGAGAAACGCTCATTATAATTTATTGGAGGTGCTAAAAGATTCCTGGTTATTTTGTTTTCTTGCTGTGTAGTTCACCGCCACCACTATTTTTGAGATGTATTGATTATTTAGTGGATGCAGAAATAATACACATCTAGTTTATCATGTCAGAAACCCAATTTTGATAATAAAAAAAAAATGAAACAACTAGATGAGTCATATTTTTTTCTCTTTTTACAACTAATTTTTCTGATTTATGCATCTCTCGGCTTTAGAACCATTATTTAGATAAGAAAAGGAATTTTTTGCTGCTCCTTTCAACAGGGAGTTTGTTTTTAAGGAAGCAAATTTGCTGTTTTAACTCCGGCTACTCATATCCAATAATGTCTCAATCCTGCATCAGTAGATAAAAGCGAGGCATATATGCTTGTGGTTGTGGGTCCAAAATATACACCAATAGGAATCTGAATATCTGATATAGTGATAGTCCAGGAGATCACAGATGATGTGTTTTACTTCTGTGCCAGCGTTAATTCATATTTCAGCAATGATGTATACTTCGATGACAGATTATTGATAAAACCTAATAATATATTGAAGCAATAAATGATCGACAATTTTACCGTCCTTGTGTGTCCTTCTCTGGGCTGCATTTATGGTAAGAATTTTAGGTGTATCTACCGATTTCTTTTAAAAGGACTGAAAACTACTGTGAACAAGCAGTGAAATGCGAGAGGCAAAATAAATAAAAAGCATAAAGCGTTGCGGAAAGGCATCATCCCAGTATAGCCTGCTGCAGTGCATAAATACTCCTCTCTCAAACCCCCAGTCCCCACTAGCACCTCCCCACTAGAGCCTACCAATGAAAATCTCCACTCCAATTCCAATACAATCCTTCAAAGGGTGGAGGAAAACCAGAGAGAAAACATACATTTTTCCAATGGCCACCACCTTGCCTCCACCACCAACAAACCACCACCTCCTCCTCCTCCTCTTCCTCCTCCTCTCTTCTCCCACAACCTCCACCTCTAGCTTAGAAGGAGACCTTCTCCTCACCTTCAAGTCCTCCATATTGGATCCCACCTCAGCCCTCTCCAACTGGTCTCCTCACACCAGCCTTTGCAACTGGACTGGAATCAGTTGCTCCAACCCCTCCACACTTTCAGTCACCTCTCTGGACCTCCACAGCCTCAATCTATCTGGTGAGATCTCCACCTCCCTCTGCCAGCTCCCCCAGCTCTCCTACCTCAACCTTGCCAATAACCTCTTCAACCAGCCCATCCCCCTCCACCTCTCTGAGTGCACTTCTCTGCTCACCCTCAACCTAAGCAACAGCCTCCTCTGGGGCACTCTCCCAGACCAGCTCTCTGAGCTGTCCTCTCTCGCTGTGCTGGACCTCAGCAGGAACCATTTCGAAGGCCAAATCCCGCTCATCTTGGGATCCTTACAAGACCTCCAAGTTCTCAACTTGGGGAGAAACACTTTCACAGGTACCGTCCACCCTTCTGTCTTCAAGAATTTGAGCAAATTAGTCCACCTTGACCTCTCTGAAAATCCTTTGACATCTGAGTTGCCCGAAGAGATTGGAAGACTAAGTAGTTTGAGACGGGTCTTAATGCAAAGTTCTGGTTTTTATGGTGGGATCCCCGACTCGTTTACCGGTTTGGGTGAACTGGAGGTCCTGGATCTCTCCCAGAACAATCTAACGGGAAAGATACCTCTGGGGTTCGGGTCGGGCCTTGGGAAGCTGGCTTCTCTGGATTTGTCCGAGAACAAGCTTTCTGGGTCCTTCCCTGCTGATGTTTGCTATGGGAAGGCTCTTGTGGAACTTAGCCTCCAGGATAACTCTTTTACTGGTTTGGTGCCTGAGAGTATTGAGAAATGCTCAAGTCTTGAGAGGTATCAGGTGCAGGATAATGGATTCTCTGGAGACTTTCCATCTGGATTATGGTTATTGCCGGAGATAAAGCTTATTAGAGCTGAGAACAATCGATTCTCGGGTCAGATACCTGATTTGGTTGGGGTGTCTTCTCGACTCGAGCAAGTTCAGATAGATAACAACAGCTTCACAGGAAGAATTCCTCAGGGTCTTGGGCTGATTCACACCATGTACAGGTTTTCTGCATCCCTTAATGGTTTCTCCGGAGAACTCCCGGAGAATTTCTGTGACTCGCCTGTCATGAGTATCATCAGCCTCTCCCATAATTCTCTCACAGGTTCGATTCCAGAGCTTAGGAATTGCAAAAAGTTGGTATCTTTATCATTGGCAGATAATAGTTTCTCAGGATCAATTCCACCTTCTCTGGGGCATTTGCCGGTACTGACATATATCGATCTTTCCAACAATAAACTCACTGGTGAGATCCCGGAAGAGCTACAGAACTTGAAGCTTGCGTTGTTTAATGTTTCCTATAACCAGCTATCAGGCAGAGTTCCGTCCTCTCTAATATCTGGTCTCCCAGCTTCATTCCTGGAAGGAAATCCTGGCCTTTGTGGACCTGGGTTGCCCAACCCATGCGATGGTGAGCAAAAAAAACGAAGCTCTCGAACCAGAGGTTTGATTTTTGCTTTGATCGTGATATCCTTCGCTGCCAGCTTCATAATATTAGCTGCAGGATACTTTGTGGTGCGTCGCTTATCTAGAAAGAAACCCCCTCCTAGCAGTTGGAAGTCAGTGTTCTTTTACCCTCTCAGAATCACTGAAGAGGAACTTCTGATGGCTTTAGATGAGAAGAACACCATTGGTAGAGGGGCATTTGGAAAAGTTCATGTGGTTCGGCTACCTGGTGGAGAATTTGTTGCTGTAAAGAAGCTAGATAACTGTGGTAATTTGTCTCTCAGAATGGTGAAGGCTGAAATTAAGACGTTGGCTAAGGCTAGGCACAAGAACCTTGCTAAGTTGTTGGGTTTTTGCTGCTCAGAAGGTGTGGTCCTTCTCATTCACGAATATGTGCAGAAAGGGAGCTTAGGAGATGCCCTTCGCAGATCGGAGTTACTATTAGAGTGGAGTGTGCGCTTGCAAATTGCTTTAGGAGCTGCTCGAGGCTTAGCTTACCTTCACAAGGATTATGTCCCTCATATGCTTCACCGGAACATGAAGTCTAATAACATTCTTCTTGATGATGATTTTGAGCCAAAGGTTACTGCCTTTGGGCTTGACCGTGTTGTCGGGGAGGCCTCATTTAAATCATCAATGGTTTCTGAATTGGGTTCCTGTTGCTACATGGCACCAGGTATGATGTTAGTAAAGTTAACATTTACCACCAGTTCGGTCTATATGTTGCTTTGCAGAATTCCTCATTTCACTACTCTAGTTATCTCCTCCAAACATAGTGAGTCAAGTCTAACTGCATATATATATATATATATATATATATATATATATATATATATATATATGCTACTTATTTGCCTGAATTCGTCAATTTATGCTGTTTGTTGATGTGATTAGTGTTACTTGCTGTATATCAATCAGTTTGAAGTAGATAATAGTGCAATGTCATAGGTGAGGCTGAGTTGAAATGAATTCATCAATAAATTAGTTTATCAGGACCTTTGCCTGCTTGTTAGTCGAATAGATACACCACACCATGGGAGCCAGTGTGCAGAGTTTACTGTCACCATAGGGACATCGTTATGTAAAGCAACAACAAAAAAGAAAAGGTTTGTGTACCGATTGCTTTGATACCCCTTCCGCCCCCTCTTTTTTTTAGCAGACAGTTTTATCGATGCTATATATATTCGGTTAAACGCATCTGCTAATAAACAATGTAGGTTGCCTAAGATGTCTATTTGGACTGGGAAATTGTGACTAGATGCCCGTTCACTGTACGGATGAAAACGTTCAGCTCATGATTAGAGGATTCCAAGGTTTAAGTTTTGAAAAAGGATTTCAAGGACTTTGCCTTGATAAAGCGAGAATGACAGAGGCATATATGATGCTGATGACAGGATAAAAGGAATATGGTGTCTTAATTTAATCTTATGCATGCACATCCTGATTATGTCACACTGTTTTTCTGTATCTGAAATTTGTTTCTGAAATCAAATAGCAATGTTTTGTTTTTTCATATTGCATGAACAAAAATTGTTTCTGTACCTGAGTTTTTTTTTTCTTGTCTTCTCCTTTTATTTTTTTGGGTGATAACCAAGTCCTCGTTGAATGTGTTAAGAGTAAAGACATTGCATTGTTCCAATACTAAGAAGAAAATGCTAAATGGAATTGAGATCTTATACGTTCATTGATATTGGGTCACAGAGCATGTCTGTAGCAAGAAACCAACAGAGCAAATGGATGTCTATAGCTTTGGAGTCGTGTTACTGGAACTCATCACAGGAAGGCAAGCCGAACAGCCTGAATCCCGGGAGTCTATTGACGTTGTGAAGTGGGTAAGAAGGAAAGTAAACATGACTGATGGAGCTTTTCAAGTATTAGACCCAAGAATCACCAGCTCAGCCCAGCACGAGATGTTAGGAGCCCTAGATCTTGCTCTTCGATGCACTTCAGTCATGCCTGAGAAAAGGCCTACCATGGATGAGGTTGTTCGGTCATTGCAATCGCTTCAGCCTATCGCCCAGCCATCAGGGGTTTTTGCAGGTGAGTTATCCATCTCTAATGAGCGCTGAATGATAAGTGAACTATCCACCATAGTCTTCTATATGCGAGTGTGCAAAAAATGGGTCGAGATGGTCTATCGCGAGATCTTAGCATTTGGTGGTGGCCTTTTAAATTTATATTTTCTTTTCGCACTTTTTCGATTGAAACCTTCATCTATGAAGCCTTGTATAGTGGAATATAGCAATCTACTGTCGTATCTGGACCTCTTTAATTCGCCACTTTCATGATATAAAAGATTTCTGTTTGATATTTTTAATGATGAATTCTTTCATATTGCAGAAGTTTGTTAATTGTGGCATGCATACCATATCCTGCACATGTTCATCTTTTTGAGTGACTTATGCAGCACTTTTTGAGTGTCATGTTATCTTTGATGATGTGTATGCCAGCCCCTAAGAGTATGACTTGTTAAATGAGAAGCAAAGATGGTGTGCTCCTTGTAGTTTATTATGTAAAAGACAAGCTACATGAGCATCAGAGTTCAGAATAAAGAGCAATATATGCGCATCTACAGTGTCTTATGTCTGTCTGCTTCATGGTATCCAAGGATATTCATTGGAGAACATGAATTAAACTCACACGGTGTTAATAAAGTAATGCAATGTGGCAGGTGCTACGGAGCATTTATGAACAGTTTCTTGTGCTGTTTCCTTTGTCTCTTGTTAATGTGTTATGTTCATCATTGGTCACGCATAAATAATTGTAGCTAGCATTGCCTTAATTCATAATTGTTATCTTTCGGTATTATGATGCCATATTTTATTCTCATTCTGAAGTAAATTCATCAATAAAGAAGAGACGGACGTTCTTCTTGATTTTCATATATATTACAGTTGCTCTCCAACTCTTACATCGATTTTTTAAAGAAATAGTAGGTAAGTAGGAAATGCTCTTCCGTTCTTTTGTTTTCTAAAGTTGTAAGACATCTATTGACCTCAAAATTCTGCAATACTCCCCTTGTTGTACAGCTTTCATTGGAAATATAATTTATCTCAACTACATCCATTTCAACTAGAACCAGAAGCATAGGATCCCCAGAATTTCAGCAAAATGGCAGCCAAATCTTCTCTGACAGGGTAAGAGATCAGATAAAAACTTTAAGCTTTAGTGACAAATGTTGAGCCACACAGATCAATAATAATGCAATGATAAGTGTAGGTTGCTGTTCCATCTTGTTCCCCTACCATTTTTGAATTGTGATCATACTTTAGTTCTTTGAGGGCCTCAAGGTTTGCATTCTTCTTAATTATCTGACTAATCCTCTCCATATCGACTCAAAGTCCTTATTCCAACTGTTCTCCCCATAGTCCATGTAAAGTAGAAACATGTCTATGAAATGATTGATTGTGCTCCTTCTAAAGGATATGTTTCTCCAAATATCTTGCAAATTGGCATGCGTTATTCTTTTGTTGCTTTTATGAAATATTCTGGAAATCCTACCATCATCATCCTGGAAAATGACAGCAGAAAATGAACAAGGTGGGAAGTCCAAGCTTGAAGCATCTGCTGATATAGGTGTCACAGATAAAATGGTAACGATGTAGGCGAATGAATTGATTAGGAGCATCTGGAGATGTCATGGTGGCGGAAGCTCATGATCTGGGCTTTCATTATTGAGACTTATACGTTCATAGCCTCTGCTAATGGCCCCATTTGTGTCGGTCCACGACTATTGGAAAGGTGAACCATGAGTCGATTAGCATCTCACTCGTCTGGATGCAGCTTAAAATTCCACACCTGGAAGGAAATACTCATTATTGGTCTCAAGAATTTTTGGATCATCTGATCTAATCCATTTAGATAAACGTTTGTTTTGAACTCCAGTAGCATGTCTAGAAACTAATGGTCATGGTGGAAATGACATTTACTAGACAAAAGAAGATTCAGATATAGCTTCTCGGAAAATAAGATTCAGATGTAAATTAATTTGCCATAGTGTTTGATCATTCAGAGGCACATTAACTCTGTTAATAATACTTCATTGTGGACTGCTGGAAGCTTATGGACGCTACGCCTGAATTGGATATTCACAGCGAGAAAAGGCCTACTTTTTTTTTTTGGTGTTCTGAACATGGGCCCTCTCTTCAAAGCATGCCCATTGGCAGTAGGATTGAAATTGAATCAAATACGAATTGGATATTAGTATATTCATATTTATATTTATTTTTTTGATAAATACAAATACGGATATTGATATTAGTTAGATGTAAAAATTTATGTTCACATTTATTTTAAATAGATATGGATTGAAAGTATGGATATAAATATGTATATAAGTTGGTATATTTTTCTTAAAAATTAATAAGTGCTTTACAAAATTACATAGAATTATAGATAAAATCAGATATTCGGATACCAATTGAGTAGTTATTTATCTATATTTATATTATTTTTTTTTGATATTCATTTTCGTATAGTTTTGGATATAAAAATGGATTCGATCGAATATTATCCGTATCACTTTTACTCCTATGGTAACACTGTTGGATGAGTCTAGTCGAGTTGATGGTTAATTCTAATCCAATTTAATTACTGTAGCTTTAATCTTAATCCAACCCAACCTCGCCTTGGGCTGGGATTTATCCACCAAACCCAGTTTCAAGATAAGTTCAGATTGGGTCTAGTTGATGTCGGGTTGCGTCAGTCTGACAAAACGAGGTTAGAAGGTCGAGTCTGGAACACTTCTTCATATTAATGTCCAGTTTGGCTGGATTTTGACATGGCAAATGTGAGATATCTCAACCACTTCTCAAAATTAATAGATGAATTACATAAACAGTGACATGTAACACAGGATTGGATGCTTGGCTTTGGATCAACCCCCACAAATTTGCATGACCAAGCAGCATACCTAAGCCTCATCGACAATGTGCACCATTCGCTGCACTTAACTCATGCTATATGCAAGATACGCAAAATGCCCGTGAAGTGCAGTCACGGGAAGTGGTTCATGGATGCAAGTTGATGGGCTTGAGGTCAAATCAGAGCTATTTTGTAACTTGCCGCAGACTTTACGGAATTTGTTCAAATAATGAATTGGCGTCATTGTCGTCGACCTAAACTTTTATTCCCATGCAGCTCTATTTGGATAGATATCACTCTAAAGACAATGGTGCAGCATGAGGTGACGCAATATCGGAGAAAATATCGAACGACTCATGTTTTTTTTTTTTTAAATAAATTTAAAATTTATTAAACCACCCTGGGTAGATATATTCATGAGAATCGGAGAATCAAATGACTAACAATTAAGAAGGAAAAAAATCAATCACAAACATCCATAATATTGATCTCGTATGAGCAGCAACATATGATGCTGGTCAGTGTATTTTTTTTTTTCTTTCAAAACTTACATTTTATCAGTCACTATATAAAAATAACTTATGCTATTATCATATAATATTTTCAAGCTAACCTACATAGTTAGCTGTAAAACTTAAACAAAGTTGTGTTTTCTTATGCAGAAGTTAATCGTCTGTTATCCTGCACTGGACCATAATAAATTATCGGTCAGTGCATGTCACACCTTTGCCCATGTTTGTGCTGTTTGACATGCCATACGTAGCAGCCCTTGCATACAATGTTCCTAGCTATTTTTGAGCTAGCTAGGTCTACCATTTGTAGAAGAGTCCAGATTCTTTGCACAATGGGGAGACTTGCTTCTTTTTTTTCTTTTGGATGTATAAAGAGAGTTGCGGTGCAATCACCCAATATCTTTTTTCCCCTGTTTCCAATTCGACATCATCACTATTGTGTCGATAGATTAAAACCGTGTGATTGACGAGGAAGAAGCACATGAGACCACATCCTGAATCGTATCCAAGTTTCCAAACTTATCATGAACGAGACCGGGTCTCCAGTGTACTCCAGTTGTACAGTTCGCCGGTATTACTTACGTCAGGACTCACGCCGAATAAATAACCACGGCCACGGGTGCGTCTCTGGTCGCGGTCTCGGCCGTACGGGATCTCATCAGCCGATCCATGCGCACGCAAAACACCATAAATCCGACGCTCTCTGGAATGCCTCTAGGTATCTCCCCGGTTTACAGGGCTCGTGGCGCACTTTTCATTGGTTGGAATGACATGTTTGGTGTTTGGGAAGGAAGGGGGCAAGGATGGCGTGCGAGTCTCGTTTGCCAGCTGGACGCGCAAGACGACACGCCACTCCGGCGACACGTGGGAGGGAGCCCCCGTGCTAGATAGAAAGAGAATCGCTGGTGGCGGTCAGATTGGGCGGCTGAGCGGCCAGGGGTAGGGGAAATTATTAGAGGGTGTGTAGTTACGGATTTGCCCTTAGCTGCTCGCTGAGGGGTAGTCTCGTGCCTTCCGAGTTACGGATTTGCCCTTCGCTTCGTCCGATACACTGAGGATTCGGTGGATGCGTTTTCTCGGACGGGGCTCGTGACTTGTGGACACGCTTTTCCATCAAATTTCAGGGGTGGGTTTTATTTGCTATCTTGTATCTTAGGAAACAAATCTGTGGTCTCCGCTGCATGGATTAACCGCCTGCATGCCAGAGGAAACCTTTTTTTTTTTTTTGTTTCCATCCGACTTTGTGTGTTAACATCAGAAAGTGCAAGCGTCAAAACATGGCCAGAATAATTATCATCTTGTGGGTTGAAAATACAAATATTTCATGTATTTAGTTCTACTATATATATATATATAGGATAGATTTTGAATATTTATATAAAATTTTAAAAAATAAATAATATATTATGATTAGCTTTTTTAAGTAAGATTCCATATTGTAATAAATCAACTAAAAATATGGTTCCTTTGCTGTACACAGGCTCCCTCGGGAGCAATGAATATTTGATATGTTATCAACTGATTTCAAAAGTTACAATCATAAGTCTGCCTCGCAAATGAAGTGCTATATGACAGGTGGTGGGCCACTCCACGTGTAGAAGTTTTGCCGGAAATTTTAAAACCAGTTCGTTAGCATATTTGTTACCGTGGTCAAAAGGTTGCGGCTCATGACGATTCACGAGCTTCACAATTTTATTTTTTAAAAAAATATTTTAAATAATTTTTATTTATATAAATTAAATTTTTTATCTCATAATTAATATAAAATTAATGATGCCGCCTCCATATATCATAACATAATTTTACAGTAAAATTTTTTTTTTTTTTTGAGTTAAACTACGCACGAGTTTATCCGCTTTGATTTTATTTCTGTACATGTATTATCATCATAATAATTATTAGTTGAGTACAGCAAAAGCTCCGCCGTTAAGCTAATTCTTGAGCGGAGAGTCGAAAATGGGCGATTTTAATATCTTATTATCCTAGTGTGCTTCTTAAAGCCCGATGCACATGTTCTAGGGCTTGCTGAGTGGTCGGATCAAATTAACATGATTCAAACACAGCAGAGTGCACATAAATAATAGAGCATTCGGAATCACCAAGCTATCTAGGGGGTCGAGGCCGTCCCCTAACCCACTCGAAGCCTTCTTACCCAATCGCAACAGTAAAATTTGGTGTAAACTTAGTCTAGACCCCTTATAATAATACTGCATCTCCGATCAATTATGATCTTCGAGAAGTCGATGTACAAATGAAAGATATCATTTTTCTTATTTTTATCAATTTCTCAGTAAAAAAGTCTATATACATGGATGAAAGATCTCTCTCTTTATTTTTATCATAAACTGATATATAAATGGAAGGAGCCCCACAATTATAAAAGTGGTCTTCTATTTAGTGCGCTATTATTATGACCAGAAACTCATGACTTGGAAGTGGCATAGTCAGAATTTTCATATTGGATGTTCAATATATAAATTAAAATAAATAAAAATAAATTTAATATATTATATTAATTGAAAGTGAGAGAGAAAGAAAAGAGAGAAAAAGTGAGAAAGAAAGAAAAGAGGAAAAAAAAAGAGAATTCTAAATTCGAACCTATGACATGGAAGATGGAGGGTTGAGGGTTCAAACCATTAAACTAACTTAAAATTTTTTGTTCTATAAGAGTTCAAAAATATATATATACTAAATTTTTTAAATATATTTACATATTTCTAAGGATATAATGAATATTGCATCAAAATTTGGGGGTTCAATTGAACCTCCACCACAAAAAGTGGCTCTGTTTAGAAGGCATCTCACATGAAAAAAATTATTATTTTTTATATAATTCAAAATTATTTTTGACTCATAATTGATACGAAACTAATTGATATTCTCTTTTTTATAATAGAATACTTATCAAATTTTTTTTTTGAAATGACATATAGATTCTGAAGTCACATCATTTTGGAATTAATTGAAATTGTAAGCTTCTAAAAACCGTAAATCCAAAGTGCTGGAAAAAGCAGAATTAGCAATTTGGTCCTTTGCGCATCCTTGCTTCCATCTCTCTTTGTAAGGAACGACAGAAAGAAAAAGAATCCCATTTACATCCTTTTGGACAGCTACAAGTATAATAGTGTCCTCAATTATAACTCCTTTCTCGGTAGCTATCCTTTCCTACAGGGCCAAAAAGAATGTTCCACTGGAAATTGGATATGTATTCCCTCTTTAGCTATTGTCACAAGCTGCTGTGTCAGGCAAGTGGAATTCTAAGCTAGGATAACTTGGCATCCAACAATGGATTCGAATTGTACCTTTTGCACGAATGGATGATTGATCATCTTCTACGGTGTCAGCCGTTGGATAATATCTTGCACAACTCTCAAAGATGTCAACCTCTTTCTTCCATGAAACAACCCTCCAACAATCGGAAGGTGTAAACTTTTTCATTACACCTTGCGAGTTGGCATGGTACGGTGTGCTAGATGATGGAGTAACAAAAAAATCCATAACCACTGGACACTTAAATCGGAAATTGCAACCAATCATCTCAACTTACACCACCGGAGAAATTTAATTTTTTATTTTGACACATAAAAACAGTGAAAGACATATTGCTTTTATATTTTTATCAGGAAGGAACTGTTACAGATGCCTTTCACTATTTCCAATTTTTCCTTCTCATCAATCCTGCGTGCGGACTGGGGATTGAACGTGGCCCACCTCAGTCGGCGGTTACTATCTGGGCCCACCATAGTCGGCGGCCCACTCGATTTTATTCTGCTTCCATAGAATATACAAAAAAAAGAAAAAAAAATAAAAAATATCAGGGTCAATTTAGCCACCGCAATACCGATATCATGTCGCCATATCCGTCTAAATCAAGGGCGATTTAGTAAAATAAGAGCTCAATCTAGGGCTAATCTCGGTATTATAGCTCGAGCCGTCTCATACGCGTTCCAACGCGGCTCCATTTCCTAACGTCATGACCGACCCTCTCCCCCTCCCCCTCCCCCTTAAAAATCCCTCTCCACCCTCTCCTCTCTTCTCCACGCCCAAACCCCTCTCCCTCAATTCCTCCGCCCCCGAACCGTAGCCCTCTAACCCCAGCGAGCAATCGAAGAATAGAGATGGCCCAGAGAGAGAAGGAGCTCCAGGTCCCGGAGACCCGCACCCTCTGCGTCAACAACTGCGGCTTCTACGGAAATCCGGCCACCAATAACATGTGCCAGGCCTGCTTCCAGGCTGCCGGATTCGCCTCATCGTCGTCGCCGCCGTCCTGTTCCGGCCACGAGAAGCCCAGATCGGCCCCTTTCCGGTTGCCGGATCCGGCGGCGGAAGGTGGGAGGGGAAGGGTGGAGGGGCCGGCGGCCAAGGCCGTTGCCGCCGCCACAAGGTTAGCGCCGGCGAGGCAGGTGAACCGGTGCGCTGGGTGCCGGAAGAGGGTGGGGCTGACGGGGTTCCGGTGCCGGTGCGGGGAGCTGTTCTGCGCGGAGCACCGGTACTCGGACCGCCACGACTGCAGTTTCGACTACAAGGCCGCCGGCCGGGAGGCCATCGCCCGCGAGAACCCCCTCGTCCGGGCTGCTAAGCTCGTTAAAATATGAGGAGTTAGGAGGGGGAAAATTTCCGTTGAAAAAAAAAAAAAACGTTTTTTTTTTTTTCTTTGGTAATCTCTTCTCCTTGACAAATAGTGCGACGGGGAATTTCCAGGGTCGGAGAGAGATGAAGCTTGTTAATTTTTTCCTTTTTATATGAAATTAAATTAGAAAACTCATCTCTCGAATCTGTGGTATTTTTTTGTTTAATGTCTATGTTGTGTTTCGTGACCGAAGATTTTTGGAACTAATCCTGGTTTAGTGATAAAAAAAGTAAGGTTGGTGGCGGTATGGCCGAACCCGAATCGCGTATGCGGTGACGTCAGACCACGTTTATGAGTAGAGGGCGTCGTGTTGCGCCATGGGAACGGACGATCCGCCGTCAATGGACGGTGGTTTGATGGACTCCCAAAGCAGGTTGTTTTTTGACCGCGTCGGTCAAACTGGGCATCCGTGGGCCGCGTAAGCCAAACTTGGGCCGGTGCGTGGAGCCCTCCCTATGGCCCGACGTGTCTATCTGTTACAATGGGACCCATTCTTCAGCCAAAACATCTAATCTTATTTGGACGGTGCAGGGATGAAATTGGATACGGATCCATACCACTATATTTATATTTATTTTATTTGATAAATATAAATATAGATATAAATATTATTCAGATGTAAAAATTTATATTTTTATTCATTTTAAATGGATATAATTTGAATACCGAAAGTATTGATATAACTATAGATATTATTTAAGTAACTAAAATTTTATGACTATAGAATTAAAGGTATTATTAAATAGATGATAAATCAAATCAATAATATATTTATATAATTATATATTTTTTTAAAAAATTAATAAGTATTATATAATATTATATTGGATTACATATAGATTTCGATACTCGGATATGGATCAAATAATTATCTATTTTTTTTTTTTTTAACAGATATGAATATAGATGCTAGTTGGCTTTTCAAATTTTTTATCTATATCCAGATTGATTTGGATATGAAAATGAATCTGACTCGATAATATTCATGTTCATACCATTTTTGCCCCTATTTTGGTGCAAGGAATTTGTTCCTTCTCTGGATTCATTGCCTCTGAGAACGCCCACTTGTTCATTTGGTTTTAACTTTGGTTCTTTGTATCTTTTGGTTTTAACTTGGTTCTTTGTATCTCGGAAAGGTCTCAATCTACAAGCCTATTGCATGTTGCTGTGCTATGTCATGTGTGCGCTTAAAGTGCACCCAAGAAACTACCGATGGTGTCTTTGTCCTTTTTGTTTAAGGGTGAATTGTGAAACAGATCTTCAGCTTTTAGACCCCAGGAAACATCTTAATCGACTTGAAATACTGGTTGGGCTGTCGTTATGTAGTTGAGTTATTTTTTAGCCTTAATTTATGAATGGTTATCAGCTGTTTAGTCGCAGAATAATTAAATCAGTTACTTATCGCTATCAGTATACGTTGGTGTAGCTTTAAAAAAAAAAAATCTCCGGTCAAACACTTTTGCCGGCATAAATACTTCAGCTTACCTAGGTGTTAGCAGCTGAGTGGCATCGTAGAGAATTCAGGACCGGTCCTGACATTTTTTAGACCTAAGACTAAATAAAAAAAATGGAGCCTTCTCTATTAAAAATTAACATACTTTAAATATTAATTATCATTGAAAAATTAATCTACGTGCAATAATTTTTTATAGATATATTCGTTAAGCCGTGTATAAAACACATCATTAATCTATTTAATTATTTTTCTTGTTATAATATTGTAGAAAGCCATCCTTGCACCCTATTGGAACATCAATACAAGGTCTAGGCCTGGGGCCTAGGGCGGTCGCCCAGTTTGACCTGCCCCAGGGCCGGCCCTAGTAGAGATATTAATTATTAAAAATAACTAACTTATGAAATTATGACGTATATGGGATGTAATTTTTTCGATGTCTTTTTTTTTTTTTTTTCTCTATCTCCCTCGGCCACCTGTCTCCCCATCGCCCTCCGTCTCCTCACTGTTTTCGCTAGCTGCCACAAAGACCCCCTCCATATCCCAACCCTCAACCTCCTTGGCCTTCTGTCATTCAAATGTGATAATTCGCACAAAAACCCATATGCTCAAGAAAAAACCCCAATTGGAACTTAAAAAATCCCCCTGATCCTGTGCTCTCATTCCTTCCTCGCCTTCTTCCGCCTCCTCCCCCCCTCCCCTCGACCAATGGCCTTCTTATTGCCCTCCGCTTGCTCGCCGCCTTTGCCGGCCACCATAAGGCTCCCCTCTCTGCATCTTTATCCTCAACCTCCTTGGTCTTCTACCGTTCAAGCTGCCACAACTTACACAAAAACCCATATGCTCAGAAAAATCCCAATCAAAATCTAAAAAATCCCATTGATCTCCATGATCTCATTCCTTCCTCACCCTCCTCCGTCTCCTCCTCTCTTCCCCCCAACATCTCACCGATAGCCTCCTCGCCGCTATCACCGACTATCACAAGGCCCCCTTCTGTGCCCCTGCTGTTAACCTCCTCGCCTCTTTGACGGAGTCTAATACCTCTCTTTATATATATATAGGGGCAGACTTGTGTAAGATTAACTAAATTTTGGGCTCAAATCTGGTCAGATCAAAATTGCACAATAGAGGTCTTACATTGAGGATCTAAACCGTTGGATGTGATCTACTATCTCAAAATTGATTATTTATCAAAAATCATATGATTTGAAAATTTTTAGCCTATGTATCAAATGATCAAAAAGTGCATCTAATTTAATTTTATTTAGGCTGTCCAATTTTTGACTACATGATGCATAGGCTAGGGGTCTCCAAATTATATGATTTTTTGTGTGTAAGTAATTTTAAGATGGTAGATCATATTCAACGACTTGGATCATTATTATAGAGTTTTGATCTGATTGGTTTTGAGTCTAAATCTAGTCGATCTGATTCTAGTGTGGCCCATATATATATATATATAAAATAATAATAATAATAATAATAATAATAATAATAATAATAATAGTAAAATAATGCATGGGTATTAGGGATGGTATTCTATGTCGACACATAAGGTTTTAGAGTATCTTTTCTATGCGCGATATGGCAAGATGCTTGAGGACTCTTAATCGGGTGGGAGACTTGAAGTGGGCGTAAGAGAATATCATTACATTTTATTCATAAATTTTATATAAATAATAATATTCTATTTATATTAATATAAATATAATATTAATTTATTATAAGATAACACTACATCATAATAATTTATTATATTGACATAATACTAATATATTAATAATATATTAATATAATATTAATAATTTAATATAATAAATTTATTAATAGTAATAAAATATTATATTAGTATATATATTAAAATAATATTAAAATATAATAAATATTAATTTCAGTCTGAAAGATATTTTTATTCTTAAATTTCAGTCTAAAATCAGCGCTCATAATATCTATATAATATCTATCTATATAATAATAGTAAAACAATACATAGGTATTAGGGATGGTATTTCATATTGATACATAAAATTTTAGAGTATCTTTTCTGTGCGCCACGTGGTGAGATATTTGAGTCTCAATCGGATGGGAGACTTGGAGCTGCCATAAGGGAATATCATACCTTTATACTCCTAAACTTTATATAAATAATAATATTATATTTATATTAATATAAATATAACATTAATTTATTATAAAATAATACTACATCATAATGTCTATCTATCTATTTATCTATATAATAATAGTAAATCAATACATGGTAATTAAAGATGGCATTCCATATTGACACATAAGGTTCTAGAGTATCTTTTCTGTGCGCCACATGACGAGATGCTTGAAGAATCTCGGATGAGAGAATTGGAACGGCTATAAGGGAATATTATACATTTTTACCCCTAAATTTTATATAAATAATAATATTATATTTATATTAATATAAATATAATATTAATTTATTATAAGATAACACAATATCATAATAATTTATTATATTGACATAATACTAATATATTAATATTATATTAATATAATATTAATATTTTAATATAATAAATTTATTAATAATAATAAAAATATTATATTAATATATATTAAAATAATATTAAAATATAATAAATATTAATTTCAATCTAAAAGATATTTTTATCCTCAAATTTTAGCCTAAAATCAGTGCTTTGAATGATCTTACATATCCGACCTCGAGGATAGACATCCTATCATTAGGTTAGATGATGATCGAAAGAGTAGGGATAATTTGGGATGACTATCATATAGAATATCTTGTGCAACTAATGATTTTACTACCTCTATCTACATCATGTTTGATCTTGAGATTATTACCTCAGATCAAACTAATACTCAACCCCCACATTGCGGGTGTTTAATTGATAATAATAATAATATTTTTTATTATTAATATTAATAAATTTAAAAATTAAGAATACTATAAGATAGATTTGTAGAATATATTCTATAAGCATCACAAATAAAATATCAGTTGTTTGACATAAAGAGGAAAGCTTTGCTTCCTCGTATCCATAGAATACCGTTACACCAAATCAACCAATCATTTGAACAATCATTACATAATTGAAAGTAATTAGAAAAAAAAGGCATCATAAATTCATGAACCCATCCAAAATAATCAACATAAAACAATAACGAAACACAAAATTGCACGATCAATAACAATTTTCTCTTGTGATAGCCTTAATATCATACCAAAATCCTATTTGATTATTTAGTTTCAATAAGAACTGATATACCTTCTATTATAGGTCTTACTTGAACATGTCATGGTTCAAAGAGGGGCATTTACATATGTACAAATTGTCATTATAATATAGATTACATATTTTGATTTGATTTAATACAAACAAACTTGTATGGATAGTATAATTGAAGCTTAAACTTGACTTCTTTGAAACTTCATATAGCTTAATACCAAGTATCATTATCAATCAAGCCAACAATATGCCAATCTATTTTAGGTATTTTCTTTTTATTTTTCATTCTCGAGAGTCTCAATCGGGTGGGAGGCTGGGAGAGGTCGAATATATCCAAAGATTTGGGGCTCAAATCATTCTCCTGATAATCAGGTTTATTTCTATATTTCCAATGATCTCTTTATCTCCATCTACATTATCTTTGATTTTGGGATGATTATCTTAGACCAAATTAATACTTAACCCTCACGTTGCAGATATTTAATTGATAATAATGATAATATTTTTTTTATTATTAGTGTTAATGTTGTGAATCTATACCTCGACCTCGATTGGAAGGATCCTCGGCTCTGGCCGATATACAAGAAATAGACATTTGACAGATCACGTGCATACAAATTACGATGGTTGTCGAATACACTCCATCGAGCTGACTGTGGTTGCTATCTGTCCTTCACCTTTGTTGACGATTTCACCTCGATCATGGATGTCCTATTTTAGCTCATCCATGGCCGATTAATTTCAAATCACCTGAAGTCAACAATGTGTGCTCCACGGTCTCCAAAACCTTAGCTTTGGATAATCTATTTTAGATCATCCATAGCCGAGCTAAGTTCTCTACCACCAGATCCACCTCTTTCTCTCTCTTAAATTGGAAAAGTCCGGATAAAGAAGGATTCATCTGCGATTAAATCTCCCGCAAAAGAAAATAACTTCTTCGAAACAATCTACACACCAAATTCGAAAAGCTACCATGACTCCAAGATGTATACGACTCCGATTTCTCTCCTATAAATAAAGAGGCATAAAGATCCTCGAAATAAGTTCTCCACTCCCGCTCTCTCTTTCTTATTGTTCTCTATCTCCTGATTTAGGTGTCGGAGGGTCTTCAATGAAGAATATCCATATGAGGACTTTTTGCAAGTATTCAAGTAGAGCTCCAGCGGCAATATCACTTCGGTCACATTCACCTTAGCTGTCCGATCTCAGGTGAGGGGATCAAGAGCAATAGTTAGTAAATCCAAAAATCAAGAATATTATAAGATAAGTTTGTAGAATATATTCTATAAGCATTGCAAATAAAATATCAGTTGTTTGATATAAAGAGGAAAGCTTTGCTTTCCAATATCTGTAGAACACCGGCACACCAAATCAATCAATCATTTGAATAACCATTACATTGAAATCAATTAGGAAATGAAGGCATCATAAATTCAAGAATTCATCCAAAATAATCAATAGAAAATAATAATGAAATACAATATTACACGATCAATATCAATTTTCTCCTATAACAGCCTTCATATCATACCAAAATCTTACTTGATTATTTAGTTCCAATAGAAACCGATATGCCTTCTATTATAGGTCCTACTTGAATGTGTCACGGCTCAAAGAGAGATATTCACGTATGTACAAATTATCATTATAATATAGATTATATATTTTGATTTGATTTAATACAAACAGATATGGATAGTATAATTGAAGCTTAAATTTGATTTTTTTTGAAACTTTTATATAGCTTAATATCAAGTACCAATTATTAATCAAGGCAACGATATGCCAATCTATTTTAGATATTTCTTTTTTATTTTTCATTCTCAGGAGTCTCAATTGGATGGGAGGCTGGGAGAGGTCAAATATATCCAAAGATTTGGGACTCAAATTATTCCACTGATAATTAAATTTATTTTCATGTTTCCTTCATTTTTGTTGATTTTTTCTATATTTTCTCTATATTTCTTATAATTTTATGTTGGATATTTCCTTTCTATTTTTCCATTCTAAACACTATACCTATAACATTCTAAACATCATAAATTATTAATTTTTAAATAATTTCACTATTCCACTTCATTATGATTTAAACTATTACTTTGAATGTTTGATTTGTTTTTCTGTTTGCTTCAATTAAATTATAAAGTAAATTATTATATTTATAGTTTGTTTTGTATTGGAACTTATAATTGTGGTGGCTATTCTCTTATATTTATAAAATCACTATGTTAGTATGTATGAATGTATGTATGTATGTATCCATATATCTATCTATATATATATATATATATATATATATATGTTTCAAAATATCACTGAAACTCTGCGGTATCGGCAAAAATATAGAAAAAAATAGAGTAGAAGCTGGGACGGAGTTGAAATGTCCCTGTTAGATGTCAAATGATCGATGATATTGCCAAACAAGGTCGACAGTATCTCGTACTTTGCTGGGACCGGTTTTTGGACTTTATCATCCTGGATCTACCCTTAAAGATATCGAGTACACGACGCAACAATAACGCAATCCAGTTTGGTCCCATGAGATTAATAATCAGTATGTTCCATGTTGATGTGGAGCATGCGCCCAGATCCAATTCAAGTTGGACCGTTTTGGTACCTGGGAAGATATTATACATACATATGCGCACATACATACATAGTCTTTACATCTTGTTGAATGTGAATCAAATGCTGGGATCACCTTAAGAAGGGATTGTTTGTGTTGGCGGTCTTCACCTATACACGAGTGTTTGCTTTGCAGCTCTCTCCTGTAACAATTGAATCCATGCAGTAACGAAAATATGGAGCTACATATGTGTGTGTCTATACATGCAAAATACATACATACATGCATACATGCGTCCAAACCCATCCGGACGCCCCTCTCACAAGGGGGTCTGATTATTGGATTATGACCCAGTTTGCAGGGACGCTTTCAATTTGGTAGCGGAGAAGAAAAAGGTACCAGTTCGTTTTCTATCTCTTGACCTTTGGGCATTTGTAACCCTAGAAGCTCCACGTCATCTTCACTTTTAGTGTATTGGATGCCCTCTTCTTGGAGTTGGTTGAAGGCAGACTTTGACTGTTCTATAAAAAGTCAAGTAGCTTGTCCAGAATTTCTCGTGCATAACTATACTGGTAGAATATTTTATGCTCGTACGTGCTGATTTTACTTTTTCTTCTGTATCATTTATCGAGCTCCGTGCGGTTTGAAAAACTAGACAATAAACGATCTGTACTTTTCATCATCGCAAGCTCATTCTGAATGGCGATTCGGCAATAGTTATTAAGTAGATCAACCAACAATCTTCTTTGTCTATGACTCAGTCCATGCTTCATGAGCTCCACCATTTTGTTTCTTTGTTTCAGAACTTTAAAGCAGTTCATATATTTAAGCGAGCGAACTTTGTTGCAGATTGATTAGCTGAGACTAGTATCAATGTTTTTGTTGCTGATGTCTCTAGTTTTTATCCTGATTTTGCCTTTTCTAGAAATTGATACCGGAGGAACTCTTTACTTTAGACCATTTTGATATTTCTTTACTGTATTTGTTTTCTTTTTCTCTATATGTTACCGGAAGAAGAAGGAGGAGGCGAAGAAGAAGAGGAGGAGGTCCATAAAGTAGAGGAGATTAGAGGGCTTTTTTATCTTGCATTTCATTCGGACATTGCAGCTGGTTTATGCTTTCTTGTTCATGGGCATGCAGTTTTAGAATTAAATTGATGGTTCCTCTCATCGGTGAAAATTTGAACCGGAACCGCTTCAGGCCCAGCAAGTCATTATTAGGCTGGACTCTGCCTCCATAGACGCAGTGGCCCAGAACCAACGACTAAGATATGAAAGCCCATTACAGCCAGAAAAAGGCCTACCTCTTCCGGCATTCCAGGCAAGCCTGACGTCGATTGATTTCATTGCGTCCAAATGCGAGTACGGGGGAAATGAACTCGCGAAGTACTTTCTTTGTAGGATGCAACCAAAGACAGAGCAAATTAATTCCATTGTCTTTATAGTGGGCAGGAAGATGGCCACTTGGAAGGAACTTTTCCCTACATGTGCCTCCATTAAAACCCCATTTGTCCCGCTTTCTTTTAATTAATGCCGGTGCCCTCCGGCCTCTAACCGCTGACAAAGAGTTATGTTAGATGTGATCTGATAGCATCGAAGTATATTTGGATCGAATATTTGATTATTTTTTTATGATTAAAAAATAATATTAATTAATAAATATAAAATTATCTATCTATTTTAATAAAATTAAAATTATTTCAATTTAAATATGAATTTTATTTATTTATTTTTTGATTTAATCCATAAATGATCATTCTCGGAGGAAAAAAAATTACAGCCCATAATTTTAGAGAATAAATAATTGACATAATTGAGAATATTGTATATAGGAACTTATCAAAACAAACAGCGAATGCTTAAGTATAATTAAATAAAGAAGCTTTAATCAAAGCAAAGGAGGAATTAGTTTAGGTGAGAGTTCGTTCGATCATTTGGAAAGTTATTGGGAGAGAAGGAGGAAGGAGTTTTATTTAAGTCAAGTTTTTTAATTGGGCTAAACAAGTCTCGATCAAATTTGAGTCTGTTATTATATTAGAGTGGGATAACGCATGGGACAAGTCGTCCTGGATTAGAAATTATGAAACGTAGACCCTCCTCAGTTTCAAATCATGTCCAATTTTTTTAATCTGGTCTGTCACATAGACCATCCTCAGTTTTAAATCATGTCCAATTCTTTTGATCTGATCTGTCACGTATATTTTAGAAAATGGGCGGTACAAATCTGGTACCGTCCGGAGCTAGGTCAGGCTAATAGGATTAAAGGTATCATTTCCTACCGTAGCTTGAAAAAAATGGATGCTTCCGTGGTTCTACCTAAAGTGCCATGATGTACCATATATATATATATATATATATATATATATATAAAATAAATCAAATTTATTAATCCACGAGCGATTACACGGATGGGTATCAAAAAAAAAAAAAAATCCAACAATTCAAAATAAATATATGCCACGGTTGTCTGCAAATACGCAATAAAATTTTAAATCTAATAGAACGGACGTATCTCAATTTCTCATAGGATGCCTTATTATCCCATCTCAATAACAATCTTTATTATATATTTTATTAGATATTTTTTATTATTTTTTATTATTTTTTATTTTTTTAAATTTTTTTCTCATTTTCTTCTTATCTTTTTTTCTATCTATCTTTCTTTTCTTCTTTTTCTTTTTTTTTTCTTTTTTTTTCTTATTTATGTTCTCCTATCATTTTATTTTTATTTTTTTTCTGTTCCTTTTCTTTTTTCATCTTTTATCTTTTCTTCTTGCATAGATCGATTTCAAAATTTTTAATTTATCTTAATTTTATTTTTTCATAAAAATAAGATGCGATAGTCGGAACACTTTTCGTTTCGTTGGGATACAAAATCTTAATAAACATTATATGATACCATCCAATCTGTAGTATTATTTATGTTTTTACAAATGTGTTTTATTTTATAAAGCTGAATAGATCTATTTATTTTCAAACAATCCTGTCTTGTAGGATAAAAATTGATATATGAGGAAGTTAAATAAAAAAATTATTTGATAATTGACAGAAGTCTCTCTTGATACGAGAACTTTTCAAATTTTAATTGCATATGATATGCCTTCTCACCCTGCATACATTTTTGCTATAGAAATTATAGTAAAATTAATAATATAACTGATAACTAAAATAGGCAAAGGTGTAAAGTAAAATTGGATAAGAGAAAAATATTTTTTATTGATATATTTATTCAAAATTTTTGTAATTTTTATAGACAAATACATAATAAAAAAATATCAAAATAGAAATTAAGGTGCATTTTTATGAGCAAATACATAACAAAAAAATATCAAAATAGAAACTAATGTATAAAGATTTCTTCCTAAAGCATCGGTACCAACTATGCACAAATAAAGTAACTGAACTTCTAAAGATTAGGATTAATTGGATTGAGACAGCATAGCAAAAATAAATGTACAGAAATAAATAATAATTTTTTAACAATCCCTCTCTTAAACTAAAAATTTTCGGACTTCAGTTTATTCATCAACCTTTTCAGATTTTAGAACAAAAAAAATATGAGCGATTTAGTAAATATATCAACCAACTGTTCTTCACTTCTGCAATACTTCATATCAATCACTCCATCATTACTGAGATATCTTAAAAAATAATACTTCACATCAATATGCTTACTTCTTCCATATAGCATAGAATTTTTTGAAAGCTTAATAGCTGAATTATTGTCCCAAAAAATTGTAGTAGCTCCCACTTGCTTGAAATGTACTCTTCAAGATTTTTTCTCAGCTAGATTGCTTGACAAGCACAAGCTATTGCTGTAACAAATTCGACTTCTGTAGTTGACAAGGTGATAATTGATTACTTCTTGGATGACCACGAAATAGCACCTATACCCATCATAAAAACATAATCGGAAGTGCTCCTTCTATTATCTTGACTTTATGCATAATCACTGTCAAGAAATCCGAACAAATCTAATTTGTTACCTTTTTTGTAGAGCAACCCAAAATCTTTAGCTCCTTACAAGTAGCAAAATATTCTCTTAACAGCTAATAGATGCATCTCAGTTGGATTTTCCATATATCTACTTAATAGACTCACAGAATATATTATGTTTGGTCTTGTTGCAGTTAAATATATCAGACTGTCCATAATTTGCTTGTAAAGTGTGTTGTCCACCTTCTTTCCTTCATGATCTTTATTTAGCTTCAAGCCAAACTCAATTGGAGTGTTTACTAGATTGCAATCATTCATCTAAAATCTATCCAAAATCTCTCGCAAATATTTTTTTTGAAAAATAAAGATTCCATTAGCACACTACACTAGTCCTATATGGAGAAAGTAATGCATCATACCAAGATCAATCATTTCAAATTCAACCATCATAGATTTCTTGAACTCTTCAAACATAACACTATTATTTTCAGTAAATATAAGATCATCTACGTATAAGCAAACAATGAGCATTTTTCCTCATCTCTGACTTTAACAAAAAGTGTGTGCTCATATGGACATTTCTGAAAATCTTCTTTTAAAAAATAAGCCTCAATGTGATAATACCGATCTCGTGGGGCTCGTTTTAAATCATAAAGAGTCTTTTTTAATCTATACACTTTATGTTCGTTTTCAATCTTAATTTAACTGGGAGGTTGATCAACAAATATCTGTTCCTCCAAGTTTCCATGCAAGAATGTGGATTTGATATCCAACTAAAAGATAGGCCATGAATTTTGTGCTGCCAATGTGATCATCAATCTGATTGTATCATGTCTTGCAATTGGAGTGAAACTTTTTTACAGTCAACCCCATACTCTTGCTTGTATCCTTTAGCCACCAATCACGCCTTATACTTATCAACTTTAACATTTTTTCGTAGTTTTGTCTTGAAGACCCACTTCAAACCAATGGTTTTGTGCCCTTTTGGGAGATAAGATAGCTCTCAAGTATCATTTCGTTCAATGGCTTCAATTTCATCATGCATCTCCTTTCGTCACTTTGATTCTTTGACAGTACTTTCCAAAATTGTAGGATCACAGTTTAAAAATAAAGCAAAGTGGATGATTGGATCTTTAGTTTGGTCAATCCCGGTTACCTCATAGTCTAATATCATATCAGCCTCTTTCAAACATGGTGAAGATGTGATTCAACTACTGCATTAGTAGCTTCTGCTGCTGTTGTTAAAGTTTTAGGGGCTGTTGAAGCTACATTTGGTGGATTTTCAGATATACAAGCTGCTAAAATTTATTGGTGCAGGAGTTGCTGCCTTTCTTCTTCAGATTCGTTATCAAAAATGATTAGAATAGGCTGCTGCCCACTCCAATTCTAAATACCCTCCTCGTCAAAAACAACATCTCTGCTGGTTACAATCTTTTTTGTCAGTGGATTGAATAATTTATATGCTTTGGATGCTTCACTTACGTCAAGAAAGACACACTTTTCATCTTTGTCATCAAGCTTCATCCTTTTCTCATTTGGGACATGCATAAGCGATGCAACTGAAAATTCTGAAATGATCTACAGCTAATTTTTGCCCACTCCATGCCTCTTCTGGTGCCATATTTGGGATACCAAAAGTAGGACATTTGTTTAAGACATGGATGCTCCAAATCATTGCTTCCAGCTAAAAACTCTTTGAAATGCTCTCTTTTGCTCGCAAGCTTCTCATCATGTTGAGGATGGTTCTATTTTTTCTTTTTGATACACCATTTTGTTGTGGTGTATAAGCAGCTATGAGCTCTCTTCGAATGCTATGAGCATCATAAAAAAATTTAAATTCTTTTGAGCAGTACTCTCCACCATGATCAGTGCGGAGGGTTCTAATGGTTTTTCCTATTTCATTCTTAACACATGCCTTGAAGCTTTTAAATGCATTATAACTCTCCTATAAGTTTTTTGAATGTAATCATTAATAAAAGTAATTAAATATCTTTTACCCCCATTAGAAGTTGGTTTTATCGGCCCACAAATGTCGGAATCAATCAGCTCCAGGATATTCTTTGCTCTCCATGACTTTTCTTGAGGGAATTAAGAATGATGTTGTTTGCTAACAACATATTCTTTACAAACTTGGGCAGGAATGATAATTTGGGGAAGATCGGTTACTATATTTTTCTATTGAAGAGTCTTTAATCCACCGAAATTCAAATGGCCATAGCAAAAATGCCAAAGCCATGAGGGGTCTTTCGCATTAGTCAGCAAGCAAGGTTGAGTACTTTCGATCTTCAAAAGAAACAATTTGTTTGAACTCATTTGAACAACAGTAATATTTCTTCTAGAAGGATCATATATCTACATAACCCTTTTCTTGCAATTGATTAGCACTTAATAAATTGCTTTGCAAGTCAGGAACATAAAAAACATTGAAAATCATTTTTACAAAACCATTCTTGGTTCTTATATTAATATCATCCTTTTCCAGTACATTTACGGTGGAACAACCACCAAAACTTACAATAGAACGAAAATCTTCATTGAAGTAAGAAAAAGAATACTTACTTCCACACATGTGGTTGTTGCAGCCTGTATCCACGTACCAAAAGTTTGATTGAGGTGTCTCATTGTCTTGAATTGCCATTAACAAAATTTCTTCTTCCTTCTTTTCTACAAAATTTGATTTCTCTCTTTTTTTTTTTTGTCGTTAGGCAGCTTAGTATGACATTCAGAACGATAATGATCGAATTTATGATATCTAAAGCATTCTACATTAGATTTATCGAATTGTTGATCCCATCTTCTGCCTTTGTCTTGAAATTGATCATCATTGGCTTTGAAATGCCTGCTGCCATCTCTATTGCCTCGATTTCCCCTTCCTCTGTCTCTACTCCTTCCTCTAGAGTTTGAGGAATGAGTAGAAGCCTTTAAAGCTTGCTCTTTTGTAGTTGAACTTCGGTTCAGCTTTTGTTTGTAAACCAACAAGGAGCTTTAGAGTTCATCAAAGGAGAGTGCGTCTATGTCTTTGGATTCTTCAATTGAGCAAACAACATAATCAAACTTCGGCGCCAAGGATCGCAATATCTTCTCAATAATGGCAACATCTTCCATCTTCTCACCATGGAATCACATCTTGTTGGTTATCGCCATTGTTCTTACTCAATAGCTGGTAACAGATTCATCATTCTTCATTTGTGGAGTCTCAAAATCCTTTCTCAAGACTCGAAGCTATACATGGTTTACTCTAGAAGAACTTTGATATTTTTTCTTCATTGAATCCCAAATATCCATGAAAGTTTCTTTGCTAAGAATAGTTTCCAGGATAGATCGATCAATGATTTGGAACAAGTAATTCTTTGCTTTCAAATCTTTCAACTTCAGTCCCTACAATTCTATTTTTTGTGCTTCTGTGAGTACCACTCCGACAACAAGTGCTGCTACACCAGATTCAACAATATACCAGTACTCTTTAGATCTCAAAAAGTTTTCCATTAGCATGCTCCAATGGTCATAGTGACCATTAAAGCGTGGAATGGTTGGCTACATAATTTTCAGAAGTTATTCTATCTCTGATATCACTGATAGTTAAAATAAGCAGAGGTGTAAAGTAAAATTGGATAAAAAAAATATTTTTCATTGATACATTTATTCAGATTTTTTGTAATTTTTATAGGTAAATACATAACAAAAAAACATCAAAATAAGAACTAACGTATATTTTTATAGACAAATACATAACAAAAGAACATCAAAATAGAAACTAATGTGTAAAAATTTCTTCTTAAATTTTAAGTAATAATACTGCATAAATAAAATAGCTGAATTTTTAAAAATTAGAACTATTTGAATTGAGACAGCACAGCAAAAATAAATATGTATAAATAAATAATAATTTTTTTAACACTAACATCTCCAATCGTGACCTCCATACCATTCATATTTCTAATAATAAAATTTTTTCCATCAAATTTATTTTTATTTAAAATATTATCATCAAAGTTAACCACGAGGAAAGCAGAAAGAGGTGTTTAAAACTTTTCTTCTTGATACAGTGGATATCCATGGGGTGGTTTGATCTTTTTCTTGAACGGAATTAGAGTACGTGAATTACCGAAACATATTGGCAGGGTTACGGGGCTGCAGGTGAATGGAGGATGGAATGAGAGGAAACAAGATCATTAGTTTGCAGAAGTTCTGTTGCATGATCCAGGGTAGTTTCATGATGTTATGTGAGTTGATGGTGCTGACCCGATGCAGACTGATGCTGACGTCCTGTTGGTCCTGGTCCCCCCGGATGGAGTACCTTACGGTAGCAAATGCTTGGCCTCTCTCTCTCTCTCTCTCTCTTTAAGGGATGGAGGAGGAGGTGAGACACTTCCACCAGCTTTATTATTGATACAATGCCTACTTTCTTAAAAGTAGCAGCACGGTTCTTTCCAATTAATAATACTTTGACGGTAGTGTTCTAGTAACGGAGGCTGTGGGTTTCAGTGTGAATCCTTCACTTTCCCTCAAAATTCTAATACTGATTATTCAAGCTAATCATTGCTATCGATCGTGCCATTCTTTTCCTCCCCTAAAGAAAAACCCTGGGTAAATTAAAAAAAAAAAAAAACCGGCGAGTGCTCCATGCAAAACTGTACGAAAAATATATATTGCTAAGGTTGGGGTATAAGCTCCGGAAAAAAAAAAAAAATTCTATACCAGATGTACTACATGAGTACGTGACAATGCATCAAATCAATCATATATGCTTGTTTCTATGCTTTATTCATTAAGCTTTTGTCCCCATAATTGGCCTATAGAAATGAATGTTTGTATTATTATTATTTTCTTTTTGAGCAAAGATGAACATCTGTATTTGGCGTGATACACCATGATCATGGACGTGGTATAGGATATAATTTTGCTTCAAATGGAGGGGAGATGCAACTCTTGGGCTATTTTTTGATTTGTCTCGAGATGACTCAATTAAGCTGAAGGATATAGTTCTTTATACTTGGTTGTGGTAAGTTAATGATTAGCCATTAAAATAAATCATCATGGACTCAAAATCTCGGAATTCACTTCCATTACTTGTGATCACTTTATGTTGAAGGATTAAAATCAACTAGTTGAGCTTTTCTCAGCGTTCCTTCCAACCAAAAGATTCGTGCTAATTTTTATTGAAAAAATTATGAATATTTTTCTTTTGATGATCCAAAAATAACATTAAAAACTTAGCAATAAACCGTGACTTGTGATGCTGCCAAAATATTTTTCCATGTACCTGGGAGAAGTGGTGGAGAGGGCCCACGGACGATGATGGTTTGCCGTTCCAAATCATTGATGGATCCCAAGTGGGAACTTGGCAGGGTTAGGGCGGAGAAGGAGAAGGCGTGAGCCCTGCACTCCGGCGGTGCAACATGGAGATACCGCAATCTTAGTCGAGCACCGAACGTGGATAAAATATGGCCTCTACAGTGTCTTGTACTATGGACCACTCTATACGTCCAATCACCAGGGGTTGCCAGTGGGATCCATTGTGGAAGCCACCACTCGGTGGATAAGATATATTAAGATCACTGTCAGAGCCTTCCACCAAGTGCACTTGAATTATTCTTTTTTATTATTCCAGGAGGCGAGAATTTTTTTTGAGGATATCAAGGATCTGAGAATTAGTGGATAATTCATGAATTCTGGATCTTTGACGGATTATTCTTGATTTAATAATATATTTAATTTAATTATGAAAGATGAAAAAAAATGTCATCCAATAAATATGATTTGTTCTTGATGAAGAAACCTTTTACCAACGCTCTGTGGATTACCACCCCATGTCTAAATTGGTATTTAATTTAATTGAAACTCCATCTGTGACCTTTGGGTATAAACAATGCTTTCTTTTTGTTGCGGACTGTGGTGTAAATAACAAAAAAAAAAAAAAAATTATATGATTCGTCCTATTGATGTATATTTACAGATATATAATGCTAAAGTTTCACTCTAAATTTTTAAAATTATAAAATATAAATTTTTTTCACAAATTGAAATCTTTAATATATTCAATATCTAAAATATTTAATTAGTTTTTTTTTTCCTTAGGCTTATAAAAAATTGCTATGATAGAACTAGTCGATTTTAACTCAAACTGATGTGCTACAATAATCAGAATATTCCAACCTGCGAGGCTCCACTCTAGAGAAAATTCCTTTTAAAGTCTTACTCAAGATGAATACTATTCGTTATCAACAAAATCCATTTTTTATAAAAATCATTATAATTAGTGTTTTCTCAATATTTGTTCGTGGATGAATAGATATATGTAAATATATCATATATCGGTAGTATTCAATTGCTTACATTATATTTTAAAATCATAAAATATAGGACGCACCACTTTGTTAGTCTGTTTCATGCTGGAATATGTTACCTGATGAACGGCCTATGGGTCTATTCCCATATGACACTTCTGTAGCCCCTCAAATATTGCACCAATGATCATCAACTGGCAGAATACCTAATCAATAGAAGGGGGATTGTATGGTAGTAAACTTTCATTCATTAGTTCAAGCTCTTAAAGAGCTTCCATATTTGCCAAAAAAAGAAAAAAAGAAGAAATTCCATAGAATTCCATAGTTTTTGCTTAGTTCTGAATATATAACAGCCCTAGTTGAATTGTTGTTACTGCAACGGTTCCGATGTTTTCAGCTGTGGCCCATACATGAGGACCATTGTTAGCTTCCACTAGAAAAATGATGGATGGGATACCTAGAACTGATCATCCAATTGTTGTGACTTATTGGTAGGCCGATGGATCCATCGGACGGTTCTCGGCAGTGGACCCACCAATGATGGGCTTCTAGAATTCAGTCGATTGTGGACTTCTAGCCTAGGTGGCAAATGATATCTAATGATCATCATCTCCAATGAGTGGTAGCTAGTGCATCAAATAATTTACAGGAGGAATGTTTGACTACAAGTAACAACATCACATCTAGAACGAAATGCACTCGGTCAGGGTAGTGGTGCAGTTCTCGGCCTTTACATCTCCATGCCGTGAGCTCTTCATGTGTGAACCATGCATCTAGTTTAAAGCTATAGGGTTCCATGGATTTACGAATCCAGCCTTCTTTTTATCTTTTAAAAAGTTCATTTTTTTCGTCAAAATGATGGAAGATTGAATCATGCACCATTCAATGAGAAAGAAAAGGAAAGGAACACTAACATTACTAGTTATTTCATAAATTAAAATGATTGAAAAATTAGTTGTATGGAGAATTTTGAGAAAAACTTCTAAGATGTGGATAAAGAACCTTCACCGTTGGATATAGCCAATTGATCCAGACTAGGCTACTTGTTATTTAACTAGAAGTTCGAGTGCTCGAACGCCATCAACGTGGTTCAAGGTTTTGGGAGATGGCCATTGGGATGACATAGGGCCAAGGTTTTGTGCTGTAGCTGATGCCTTTTTTTCCTCAATGAAAAGGGCACAATACTTCGATATTTTGGATTCAAAATTCTACATCTTAGACCGTCTTCTAATATAGTTAGCCGTAGAGGTTGAGGAAAGTTATGAACCCATATTTTAGATGATCGAATCCACGCTATTGGAGAAGCCAAAATATTGACCACGGTTTCTTTCTCTGGTAATGTGAGTGCAAGAGAAGTCTTCAGGAGGGTCCACCAAGTTCCTGAGAATTTGAGGAGTTTGACGGTTGATTACCTTTTTCTTTCTTTCTTTCTTTTTTTTTTTCAATACAGAGAGTTGCTCACATTTATAGAGAAGGATATGCAATTGTTGAGAAGCTAGCAAATGAAGCTAGAATGATCGGAAAACACTTGAGCAAGCAATGGCACAGACATGAAAGGTGATCATGCTTGGTCCAGAAGATCTCCGCAAGAGTGTGCACTAAGAAAGCATGGTGTGATATGAACTGCATTACCTTCAGTTTTTTGAAAAGGAATAAAGATTGCTTGTCCAGAAAGGTCGAAGTCATGATGGGTTAAGTTTGTTCACAAGTCCAAATGATCGACTTTCCACAAAACGAAGTATATAAAAGAATACTATAGTTAAGAAATATGGGTTTGTGACATAAATCTTACATATATAAGAACAAAACCTACCAACCCTAATAGCAAACCCAGAACCGAACCAATTTTTGAAGGGTTAGGTAGATCGGACTGGACCTGACCAACAAAAATGCAAACGTAAAGGGCATTCTGTCTTCCTAGTTTGGACATCATACCAACCGCAGGGGCATTGATTTTGGACAACTAATATATCTCCAAAACAAAGTCAGTGACATGGTCACAATTATTATTATTTTTTTTTTGATAAAACCATATATTTACTACATTATTCTTGCGTAAATAAGATCATGAGAGTCAGCGTGTAAAATATTTAACAACCGAGTAGGAGTCATAGAAGTTTAGAGAATGACATGGTCGCAATTCTTCTTCTATTACGGCTAAATTGATAAATTAGAACAATAAGATTGCTCTCGCACGAGAGTGACGATGGCATGAGAGAAAGGATAACATTTATAAATGATTTGATTTTTATTCTATACCTTTCTTTCATTCAATGTATGTCTCCCTTTTGTATCATCAAGGAACAATATTCAAATCATAAACAAGAGCCATTCTTTCCATCGTCACCAGACTATGATGGCCGACCATGTCGGTCATAAGAAATCCTCCTCCCTTTGCTTTAAAGCGCATCATACTTGCTGCCTTCGTCTTTATGCAGTGGTGGAACAACACAAAGGGAACTAAGGCAGCTTTGCCCCCGCTTAAGAAGTGGAACTTAAGGTTTTCACACGACCAAATGATGGCCGACCAAGCCCCACCTCTTTTTGAGACTTCGAACTTCTGATCTTTGTGTAGCTAAAAAGAACATATTCTTGTGGACATGTCATGCCAAACAGCCAAAAAGAAGGAATGAAGCAGAGAACACTAGGCTAGTCTTCATGTACCCTAAAGTGGTGCAACAGGAACTTTTGGTTGGGGACCTCTTCATCTTATTTTCTCCATCTCTCTTTTCTTTTTGGACCGGACCAGAGAGAGAAGGGATTCGCACTTTGGACCTTTTGACAAGGCTTGGAATAGGCATCATAAACATGTTAGGTTGTTCCCCAAAACCATCTAAAAGAAAGCTTTAAATGGCATCCACACTTCAGCAAGGCCTAGTCATGCACATGGCCTTCTCATAGAAACAAACAGGACATGTTCTAATTTTTATGAGCTTCACCAGCATACTTTAACACTTGAGTTTGGAACTTTCTAGCTTCATAATCGCCTGTGGATTCTGGCAGTCAATATGGAGTTTAACTTGAGGCTCCATGATTAGTGTTTCTTTGGTTGGATGAGCGGCCTCTCTTAGTGCTTGGCACATAACAGTGAGTTTAATTTAATTTTTCTAGGTGATGGTTTAATGTTATCACCAAAATGCATATTATATGCGTCAGGGAAAGTGGATGTGTTGATCTTATCCTTCATAATGCTATGATTGTAATGTCGAGATGGGTTGATTGGGTAGGGAGATATGATTTAGTAACTATAGTGGCTATGATTTTGACCAAATGAATAATAAGAGGCACATGAAAGTCACTTGGAAGGCTTTGCAACTCATCGAGGCAGTCATGAAATAAAGGCGGATCATGTTATAGGGTAAGCCACAAATGTTAGCAAGTTAGAAGACCCATGAAAACAAGTTACCCAACCTTTTGTCTGCTAGCTAGGCGTTGTCACAAGACAGTTTGTGGAAATCATTTCACAAGAGAAAATTTTGAAATTAAACAGGAGAAAAAGGAGCAATATCTTCTAAAGCTTTAAGCTACATATTTTGCACATTCCATGACATACTACTAAATGTTGATAATGCAATTTAGCTGCTAATAAAAATAGTAAGGATGAAATTCTGATCGTGCAATGCAGCCAATACAGTCCATCTTGATTGTTAATGAGAAGCATAAAGTAACGATCATTTTTTTGAGGTAAACAGAGGGTAGCAGGAAGCTACCCCTTTTTATTGTAGTAAAGAATAAGTTACAAGAGAAGTATTATCAAAGAAACAGCTAAATGCACGATAGAGTAAGCTAAATGCGGCCAGGTGCTGATCCTTGCATCATCACAGGAGATAACAAATAGCATTTCAGATCCTCTCATGATCATCAATAGTTTTCCAAAAATAAATATGCTTTTTACTCTGAAAACTTCGCAGAATGTTGGACAAAACTGAAAGAACAGAGCCATTCTTCTTTAAGAAAATTCGGTTATTTCTTTCCTTCCAAACCTTCAAGCAAATTACCGTCACTAATTGATCCCCTACTTTTCTTCTAATGTCATGGTAGTTCTTATGTAATTCTCACTGCAACATTTAATTTGAAAGGAGATTCTGAAGAAAATCATGGGCAAAAAAAAAATCAGAAAATTTTCCAACAATTAATTAGTTGTGGTTATGTATTTTGCTGATCAACTACTACTAAAGCCTGCGACCAGCCAAGCAAACCAACTCTTAGCTAAGCTTTTCAGTACTGTCCCTGCTTTCAGCCATATAAGAGACCAGCTTCGGGTGAAACATTGAAATACAGTTGGCAAGAGGATGATATGGCTGGAAAGGCAAGCAAGCATAAGATACCATGCATTAACTCCCAAATTAATTATCATTTCCCCAAAACAATTTGTGTAACAACAGTCCAGTGCTTTAGCTTGCTAGAAACAATTCATCTCATAACTTCTTTCTAAAATATGCTTTACTTATATCACATAACTGGATGAACAAAGACAACAATCTACAATCTGCAAATATAGAAAGCTCATAACATACATGTAATATATGGAACTAATAATCAAGGACTGCAAGCACGCTACGATCCAACAGCATAAAACTGACCATCACATGGCTTCATACGGAATGCGCATGACACCCCACATAGCTTCATGTGCCAATTTGTAGGCCACTATATATGGCCGTATGCCTACATTAAGATTAAATGCTATCCTTCCAAGTATAACGTCATTTGATTCTCTGAGAAGCGTCCAGGAGTGTGATGCCCGCTTGGCTCAATGTGTGAGCAGAATTAATTACGTGGAGCCAAAATAGATGCTTACAGGGTCGGCATGTTCGACAACAGTGATGGGCTAAAGGCCTTTGGTGTGCCTATGTCTCACCCTATTCACACATCCCATGGTGAACTGCAGCCACAGTGGGGCACCATGTTATGATCTTTGATTTAAAGGCCATGCATAAATGCTGCTAGTTCATGCTGCAGTGGTGCAAGACACTGATGAGAGTTTTTGAGCCTGATTGAAGTACAATGATGTAATATAGGGAAAGGTAATTATAATGAAGTGATGATTAACATATGGGATAACCCATACATTCCTCAAGCTTTTATATAATCCATTTGAACACTTTAATCAATAACTTAACAGAGTATTAATCAAATCATTAACCTAAATGGAACCCAAATATCATGTTAGAAAAATTTCAAAGATAACCAAAATAATTTTAAGTGATGTAACAACCACTTACATATATAAGAAAATATATGCATCCTTCTCTCCGTTTAAAGATAACTTCAACTTTGCACATGAAAAAAATGGTTTCACCAACGCCATTAATTTAACTAGATGTACGTGTAGGTTTTACAAATTATTGGATGCATATGTAATAAACATAAACTCTCGGAAGGTTTTTAAAATTTATCCAATTTTATCTAGTTTAGTTATTTTGTATGACAAAAAAGTGTGTTTTGTTAGATTATTCTTGGTTGCATATGTGTGGAAAATGCTAATATTAGTTTAATTGAAGTCAAGAGCCAATTTGGTTGTCTTAAAGGTTCCAGAATCCACTCCAATTAGCTCAGGAAAAGAAGAAGAGTTAGACAATTAATTCACTAATTTTTGCTTTGTTGTTTGATTGTCTCTTTCTCTTACCATCATCTCATTAAATTTTTATTTATCCATTATGGTTGGGCGGTTGCTTGACAATTGTATTCTTTAAGCATTCCGTAGCCGTCAAAATAAACACTTATCTTATATCAAACGCATGGTAGTTCCCCATTATCTATAAGAATTTGTTTATATACTTTTTGCACGTGTATGAATCTATAATACTTTGTATAAATTTCTAGGGTCGGTGGTTTTGATCAACCAAGGTGCATGAACCTATTACATCACGGAGACAGCTTCTTTCCTCTCTCCACTGTATAAGCTGACGTTAAGCTTCTAATTAATATACTCCAATTCTCTTGAGTTTTTTTTTTATCATTAATCTTTTTATTGAGCTAGGCAGAAAAAAAAAATAAAACAAGAAAGGAAAAAAAAAAGAGAAAAATAACAGGAGTATTCAATACTTATGTGGTTCAATCTATAGACCTTCGTTCATAAATAGAAATGATGCAAAAATTTTACTATAAAATATTGAAGATTATAAAATATAAGATTCTCTCTCATATCCTATCTCTCAATATATCTAATATCTAGAATACTCAATTGCTTTCTTCTTTTAGGATGAAAAAAATATATACATATATAATAGAGTAAGTAGATTCGAGCTGAAATCAATATCCGACAATAATCAGATTAGTCCGACACTTAGGTGCTCTACCTCCACATCCTTGGCTAACTAATCATGTGGCCTAAATAAAACAGATATTGTCCATCCGCGGGATCATTTGCCCTTCACTCTACTCTAGAAAAAGATTTTTTTTTTTTTTTTGTATTTCTAAAAGCTCGTAAACTTAAGGTATACTCAATACTTTGTAAGTTGGAAATCAGATCACTTGTCACAGAAATTCGAAACCATACCCCATAAAGTCAAAAAGAGACGGAACGTGGAGAAAACACAGCTACCTCATAATAGATCATAGAATCCCCAGTATTGCCCAGAGTATATCAATCTTCTGTTTTGGTCATCGGCCAGTGGTCACACCACAGTGCCCGCCACAGAATGATTCTAGCAATTCAAGAAATGGTCCCAGTAGCTATTGTTAGATGATCATCCATCAATTCCTACAGTTCATGAAAAGAAGAAACATGACAAAAGAAAATTTTAAAAGAAAAGGATGATGATAAATTAAGAGGAGATCACCCAATCTCAGCCTGAAATCAAGGGGCAATTATAAAATGATTAGAAAAAGGCCACCACCAGAAAGTGACTTGCAATGCTGTGCTTAAATGGTAGCCAAGAATCAAATTGAGGCCAAGTCAAGCTCACTATTCCTAATAATGAGCCACGGTTGCCAGATCTCTACTGTTTTAAAAATGACTCAAACAAAAGAGGTGGTGCTCCTGCGTTCCTTTCCACCTCTAGTGTGAAAATTTAAATCCATATCCTCGAATAAAATAGAGCACTTTTTAACCTGCTACTGGATGTCACTAGTACATTGGCTTCAAGTTGATAGGTGACATCTAGATCTTGTCTCGAGGCCCTGCTTGATTTATTTGTTGGGGTGCTGAAGACCAATCATCCACCAACTCTTTGGTATCTGAATCAAGCAAACTAATTCAATTAACACTAGTTTATGAGACAAGAGGCGTGCAGATGACTATTGGAAGTGTCAAATGTTCAGAAGCAGCCAAGCAGTGTGCAATGCAGCATGGGCTGTTCATTTATTTGGCAACCATGAATGAAGAATGATTGCCAGAATATCTCATCTGAAAACCAATATAAAACCTAGGTGAAGACCCACGACTTTGCTTGTTTTGGATCATGCTGATTTTACTCGTAGGCTGTTAATGATAGGATATATAGAAGTCAACTCATCATTTCAAATTGTCGATCTCAGTACGAGATGTCTTTTATAACATTTTAGAGGATTAAAGAAAAAATACAAACAAAATCCCACGTTTGAAGTGATTATTAGTTGAATCAAATCCATCGCTCAGCCGGTGGATCGGTAAAATCGCAAAGCAACAGACAGATGGACATACAAAACAGAAAAAAGTACAATAAACATACTACCGTGCATGTTATTTCTTAATTGGACTAATCTATTAATTGAGAGGTGGATCTAGTTCAACTAAGATTTTTTTTTCTTCAAGGCACTTAAAGTTAATTAATTTAATATTCAATAATTTAATTTTTATATTAGGTAAATGCAAATAATATCAGAAGCAAGCATGCAGCATTTTTTTTTCTCCGGTTAAAATTTCAAGCCACAGTTCTCAAGGATTATGAGCCCTGGAGATCATGGAGGTATTAAACATTATATCTTAGAACTAAACATCTGAATCTCTTGGGAAAATCACACCATCCTTAAGGAAACACTTCAATTAAGTGTGCATTACCCAATCATTCCTTTGTTATCTATTCTCAACCATTCTTTCCTTGCAGTTTATTCTGTACTTTTTCACATAATTACATCCTCTCTTTCCCTAAATAGTGTTTGCAGGTATGGCTTTGATCAACGGCTGCACTGATCCAATCAACAGGCCAGAATGGGGTCTATATAGAGAGATTGATTGGCCCCCACTGATGATCAAGCTGGAGAGATGGATCCACATGGGGACCAAGACGCTTAGCAAAAGCACAAGCGAGCCTTGAGTCTTATCTGGTGCCTTTCATTTCGAAGTAAACCGTTTGATGAGCGCTGTACATCGTGTATTTAGGGATCTGGTACTCTGGAGCCTTCCCATGTGCGCCTACCCCAAAAAAACCGTACTTTTGTCCCTTTCTCATCCTCCTCCCCGTCCAATCCAACCTAACCATTCCCAATTTATACATTCTAAATTTTTCCCCCGCACGTGTTTACCCTACCTTCCTTCTAGCTCTAATTCCCTTCCTTGTTAATTAAGCCTCAAATTTAAATATTTAATCCAACAATAAATAAATGAGTAAATATGTTACAACAAATTTCGTTGAACAAATACCATCCGAGTTGCACCTATTTGAAATTGTACTCGAACTCCATTGCAGAGGATTGTGGCCAAGAGTGGCCGCTTTCTATTAGATTACCAGAGAAACTAATCACAACTTTTAGCCCATTTATGTTTTTATATTGTAAATGAAGCTTGAGTGTTGTTTGTTTGCTTTTGATTTATCTTTGAGATTTATTCATCTTCTTTTTCTACAATCTTTTGTTTCACACTTTTTGAATCTTCCCATATCTTCAAAAGTCGAAACGTCTTCCCCAGCAAGTAAATTGAAATGGCATATAATATCCATCAAAAATATATATAGATACAGGCGTCTAACACCACAGATATTAGGTGATGTGACAACACAAGAAACACATCATGAACATTAATGATGTATCTATGTAAATAAAGATATTTGACCAAGTTAATTATATATATTATTGTTTTACGTCAATGCTCGAACATCTTTTGGATGGTACAATTTGAGCCTCGAGTTTCAAAGCAGTTACGTATGGGATTAAAACCTCTGACAGTTTGAAAAAAAAAAAAATGATAATAAAGTTGCATAAGATCCTTTCTACTATAAAAAAACACACATATATATATATATAAAGTCTAATCACCGTGTTTGGCCAGACAAATCTCACCCGGCAATTCTCATATGCAAGAATAAAACTTAGGCGAGCTATTCACTCCACCTACGGGTCATCGGATTCCAACTAAATAAAGCTAAGAGCGCCTACTAATAAAAGCAAGAGACAGCTAAATAATTAAATAATAATAAATACAGAGACAACTACACAACATAAATAAATAATCAACTCTTAAATCTTTTAAGGGGAAAATAAAAGATAAATTCTAAAAATAATGCAAGCAACAACCCCACAGGAGCCAACGCATCACCTTTTTCCTTCCCCCACCTCCTCCCCTCCTCCTCCCTCCCTTATATCCCTCCTCTTGGGAACAGGCCTCTCTCAAGAATCCTCCTCCTCATCCCCCAAATCCCCAGGCCACCATTATAACTACATTCACGAACAAGAGAAGAGGGAATAGGAAAGGATATCAGGAGATAAGAGAGAGAGGGAAAGGGAGTAGAGAATTCATCATTTGATTGGATTAATGTGATATGGAGCTGGACCTGGACAAGCTGACCGCGGTTCGGGTCCTGGGGAAGGGGGCGATGGGCACCGTCTTCCTGGTCACCGACCGGTCGGCCCACCCGTCACGGCCGCCGGTGTTCGCCCTCAAGGTGGTGGAGAAGCACTCCCCCACCGCCAAGCCCGACGCCGACCGCCGCGCCCGCTGGGAGCTCTCCGTCCTCTCCCGCCTCGGGCCCCACCCCTTCCTTCCCTCCCTGCTGGGCTCCTTGGAGACCCCCGAGTTGTTGGCCTGGGCCGTCCCCTTCTGCCCCGGCGGCGACCTCAACGCCCTCCGGTACTCCCTCTCCGACCGCATCTTCTCCCCCGCCGCCATCCGTTTCTACCTCTCCGAGATCGTCTCCGCCCTCGCCCACCTCCACTCCCTCGGCATCGTCTACCGCGACCTCAAGCCCGAGAACGTCCTCCTCCAGGCCTCCGGCCACGTCACCCTCACCGACTTCGACCTCTCCCGCCACCTCGCCCCCAAACCCCTCCCCTCCTCCCCCTCCTCCATCAATCCCATCTCCCTCCCCTCCCCACCCGACAACAATCATCGGCGTCGACGCGGCTACCACCACCACCGCCGCAACCTCACCCGCATCTTCTTCGGTGGCCACGCCAGTCCCGGCGGCGGATCTCCCGACGTCACCGGCCACCTCCCGCACCAGCTCAAGAAGGCCAAGTCCGCCCGCGTCTCTCCCGTCAGCCGCCGCCGCCCCAGCATTTCCGCCGGTGTCGCCTCCTGCGAGCGTTCCCACTCCTTTGTCGGCACGGAGGAGTACGTCTCCCCCGAGGTCGTCCGCGGCGACGGCCACGAGTTCGCCGTCGACTGGTGGGCCGTCGGCATCCTCACCTACGAGATGGCCTACGGCCGCACCCCCTTCCGCGGCCGCAACCGCAAGGAGACCTTTCGGAACGTCCTCACCCGCCAGCCGGAGTTCACCGGCCGGCAGCGCACCGACCTCACCGACCTTATCGCGCGCCTCCTCGCCAAGGACCCTGCCCGCCGGCTGGGGTACGCCGGCGGGGCGGAGGAAGTCAAGGCCCACCCCTTTTTCCGGGGAGTCCAGTGGGATCTGCTCGCCGACGTCAACCGCCCGCCCTTCCTCGCGCCGCTGGAGGACCTTGAGGAGGAGGTGCTCGCGCCGAGCTGTGACGGGACCGCCGACGCCGTCGAGGGGTTCGACATCCGGGACTACTTCAAGCGGCTCCGGCAGCAGCAGGCCTCGCCGGCGGCGCCGTCGCCGTTGTCGTCGTCGGTGTCTCTCTCGGACTTCTGACGGTAACCGTTAGTTCGTTACTTTTTTTGTTTTAAACCTTTCGTTTGTTTGTTAGAGAAGGGAGGACTTTTTCCCGGTATTGGGGTGTACATAAACGAAGGGCGGCCGAGACGTGCGGGGACGGGGACTCGGGGAAAGTTCGTTAGAGGGGGCGGCGGTTGTAATTAGGGGTAATGTTTAGGGTCTATCTCACACAATTTTGAGAAGGCGCGTGCGATAGCGCACGTGTGTGGACTGGCTTCTTCCAGGGCCAAGCATGTTGTGTGTAATATTCCTCCCCGTCTTTTGGAATGAACAACTACAGCGGGTAGCGTTTAGATGGACAAATCTTGATAATTGCTGTGAGCTGATCTCTTAATTTTGATGAAATCTGGTCCTTAAATTTCCCTCTTCTCGTTCTGTTTTTACGGTTGGATTATTTCATCCAATATGAAGAAAAAGCATGCGTACTAATTAAAGTGGATATCTTACAGCTACTTTTCAAACACTTGTGTGTGGTGGACAGTATTATTTGTGGATATTGTGCATATTTGGTGACATACACAGAAAAGATATATATAAAAGATACAGTTGTAAAAAATCCTAAGTAAAAAGTACACGGCAAGTCGCCCCTACTGTCTTTGTATTTTGAGAAAAGACTCTAATCTACTATTTAATTTATGAGATATAGTACATTATACGATTAAATATCACATAATCAATTCACTCGTCTGCAATAACTTCACAGTTATATACTGTTATTAACTACTTGATATTTGCATGATCAATTCATGGTCTTAATCTACCACAGTGTGGTCGGTTGAAGTGTAGCAGACAGCATAGCATCATATCGGAGCTGCAGAACATCACCTGCAAGAGTGATTTATGATAGACTTCCTATTCCTGCTGTAACCACCAGGTGAAGTTTGTTTGATGATTACGGAACGCACAGGCTCGCGTTCTCACTAATTAACTCAAAGCCAAAGAACACGGGCACTGCCGTAACCTTGACAGCAGGGTTAAGTTTGGGCAGCAATAAAGTTATGATAGAGATCTAAAGATAAAACAAAGATAGTTCCATACGAGTTCTTGGTAATGCCGGTATAACTTATTTTGAGTTGAAAAATCACACCCGGCTTACCGAGGACAGGTAAATGTGTCAAAAGGAATTCAAAAGAGCAACTGACCGTTCTGTACATTTCCCATCAAAAAAAAGTGAACGTTCTGTACACTGAATGTTGTCGAGACAGCAAGTCTGAAGGTTTAACCCTTGTTCCATGCTATATTCAATATATATATATATACCTCTGGTTCCATACAAAACCATTTCCAACTAGAAAAACAAGTTATAGATACTAGAAGAACAGACAAAATAGGAGTCCGGTTGGGAATGGTGGGGATGGCAAACGGACCAAAGAGGATGCACAGAGAGCCATCTCTAATCACATAGAAGTTTTAAAAAAGAGGAGTAAACAAAAAACAGATTCTAATCATTCGGGGGCACGCTGCTCGAAAGCAGAGAATAGACAGGCAAATGGACAATGGAGGTGTGTCACGGCGTGCCACGGTTTGATCGGTAGAGATAAAAATAAAAAAACAAGTTAACCACTTGAGGGCACAGCACCCTTAGAAGAGGACAGATCCTCCGATAGATCCCCTCGTGACTCATCGTTCTTGGTGTCCTATATCCACCGGGTTCAAAAGAAATGCGGTGCCCTCGCATCTTTTTGTTCTCTTGCATTTGTTACGTGGGAGGATAAGAGGGGAGGGAGGGAAAGCTAGGGGGCCCCGGAGGCAACCCCCAGGGAGCTCCCCTTGTGAGCCCTGCTTTTCTTCCACTCCCTAATCATATATATTGGAGGAATATATGGAGGTGAGATGAGCCCTTCGTATCTCACTAGCCAGCAAAACATCGAACTGCCTCAATCCCCATTATCTTGACAGACCTAGCTTGGCATCTCTTCTTTTGGAAGTTTTTGCCACCCTTTTGTTTGGCCTGTGACCCTCCAGTTGCCCACAATGCTCCCTTGGGCCCTCTGTTCCTAATTTATCTTGTGAAGGGAAGCAACTCCACTATAGAGTTCCACAGGTTACAATGCTAATGCTGAGAATAAACTGTTAAAAGTGATGACACATCAGCATCTCCCACAAAAGAACAACATTTTCTTTCAATCAGAACGGATCGAAGAATGACTTGAGTTACCCTGCTGTCATGAACATGACGACACTTCAAAGACATGCATCAAGACCCCCACCTCTGGACTCACAGTGTAATGCAATGAAATGGACTTCAGATAGCAGCGAGGACCCAGGTGTTTATCCTTTCCTGATAGATCAGTCACCTCATATGCTTCCCCTGGCACTGAGAATGAAGGTTAAGAAAATGTTGTTTGACGTCGAATTACGCATCCGACCACACCATTGCAGTTGTTTTTCTTGCCAAGCCCTTCTCTTCTCAAGAATCTCCTCCATGCAAAAGGAGGAAGCATAAAACATCTCGACATAAACATTTTTTTCCTTTTGGTAAGCTAGATATATTCCATCATTCTTGTATAAATACATCCATCAGAGTCAGAATACAGACGACGTAAGTTTTACCATCGATAGATTCTCAAAAAAAAAAAAAAAAAAAAAAAAGTTTTACCATCTATAAAATAGACAACCCAGTCAGGCTTGTCTTACAGCGAAAGGATGGGGGCAAAGAAAAACCCAGTCTGGTCTACGCCAAATTTCACTGTTCAAAAGCACACCATTTTTGAGTCCAGCAATCTCTATTGGCATGTCACCTGAACTCCTGTCTTTTACAGTAGCTCCTAATAGTTAACCTCACTGATTACTGTGCGATGTGATGTGACAACAACCAGCAAAAAATTGTCCCACCGGCCCTGAAACCAGATAATTAGTGATTCTTCATAGAGGCAACAAAATATTTCTAGCTGTATCGATGAATATATGTCTCCCAATTTGTGAACATGTATAACGTGTTTGGACGGCCATAGATATCTCCCAATATTTCTAGCTCAATATTGTTACACACCTGCACCCGCGCAGCCGCCTATGGATGTCTTAGAATTCAATTTAACCAAATCTAATTTCAACAGGAGCTATCAGCACGCATGCCAAAGGCAATGTACAGGAAAACAATTTGAAGTGGTCACTCATATTTTGAAACATCAAGCATAAAGAGAGTAACAGGGAAGAAATACCAAAAAGAAACGTTTATCCAAGATATATGTTGATAGTGTCGACATTCCAATGCAACGAATGGAGCCTAGGTATTTGAACAAAACTCTCGGCAAACTTTTCCAGCATACTTAAACCAACACAAGCAAACACACTGCCAAAATAATGTAGGATTACATGCCATTTAGTTTAAGAATAACAGAGCTAACTGCTTAGGCCCCCTCTGGCTGGATGAAGGGGTTGGCGATCTCATCAGTTGGTGATACAATTGCATTACTGCAGTTCCCCTACAAACTTGAAGGAGAATAACCAGGTGCTTTAAACAGAGCATTATCACAAAAACATCATTTTCCCCCTCAGCTTCATGTAAAAGAGGACTCAAATGATCATCAAAAAGATAAGGGGAAAAAAATTTGTAATTCAAGAATCTTGAATTTTGATGATTTTCGGTAGCCTCTCAAATCCAGGAAGGTAGTTACAGAGGCATTGAGTCATCACGACAACAAAATCCTTAGATGCCCCACATGGTCACATCACATTTTTACATCAAAACAGATTTTTAAAAGCTAGGAAGAAGAAAAGAAGTCAAAAAGGACAGAAGAATTGAGAAAATGAAAGAACATACTATTAAGCCAAGACGCCTGGTCTGATCCGTAGTTTTCAATGGATCATCAGGATCTGCAACAATAGAATGGTTGGCAAAAATGAGATCACGTCTTTCAAATTTACACTTAGTATTGGAACTTTGCAATATATATCTACACCAAAAGAAACTTGAGGAAACGTTGAATGACAGAAAAAAAGGAAACATGTTTTGTGAAACATAGCAGGCAAAGAATTGAAGAAGAAATTTCTTCTGAGTAAACGTAAAAATGACAGTTCTGAGTAAAGTTAGGATCTTAAAAGGCAATTAAAATGTCTTCTGTACTTATTTGGGGTCGTAACGCTTGGAAGATGCTGCAGCTGGCTAACTCATCGGAGTACAGCTGTCAACACTAGCAGGGAAAATGAAACTCATCACTCTAGGAAACATTACACATGATATATATATATATATATATATATATAAACTTACAACTGAGGAATGAAAAGCATAATGTCAAGTCAATTATCTGCAACATGCCAAAGAAGATCAACAGAATAGGGTTCAAGGATTTCCATTTATTTGTCATCTCCATAACAAGTATGTTTCTCCAAAAAATGGTAAGAGTAACAAGGGTTAGCGTGTATTATTTTTCTGGGCATCAAAGCAAAGCTTGTGGCCGCCATCAAAACCCACTGAGACAATTACTAGTGATATAGAATTAAAAAATTTTTAATGGATGAAATAAGATAAAGTGTGACTAGTGGCATAGTCAAAACACATCCTTCAAGAATCAAATACCTCTAAGGAACTCTATTGCTTCATCAAGAACCAAGTTCAGCAGCTGGTCATATCCTTTCAAAGTCCCTGTGACTGCAAGAAGACATTCAAATGGTCAGGTAGCTCATATTGGGTAAAGTATTATGATGCTCGTTGATCCTTCTTTATCATTAATTCTCACCAAAACTAACATCCTGAAATTAATGTGTCTACAACTATATAATATGATGTAAAGATTTCTAACATCAACAAATATTTTGAGCTAACAAGTTCCAGATGAAAGTGCAGCCAAACATGAATCGAAAGATATTTGATTTGAACAAGAACATTAAGTTTTGCTTAAGAAAAAAAGAAATCACAAGAGACAGCAATGATGACTAAATCTATTTGCTCAAAGAAAACTTGGTAAAAATTCAACAAATCCTTCTTCTTTTTTTAATGGTAGAGAGTCTAGGTTGGTTGCAACACCATCCCAATCAATAAACAGAATCAGCAAGATCCACAGAGCAATCAAAATAATCTAAAAATCATCTGCAAGAATTCATAAATTATTCACAAAAAATTGCCAAGGAACTCTTAAATTCAAATTATTAAACCACAAAATGGGGGTAACTTTGAATGAAAAGAGAGAAAAGACAATTCTTTCCCCTAATATTCGACGGTATATGCCACTAGGTGCTGTGCAGAACGTAACAAAATCTGAGACAAATTACATTAACAAAAGGTGCAGCAGCACAGCAAGGAAACAAGTTAACCAAACCCGTGAAACAATAGTAGGCTGGCAGAATGTGTGTGATGAATAATTTTTCAGACGTGCTGCTTCTTCTAGTTATTCTAACTGTAATAGAATTAAGTTTGCTTGACATGCCTGGTAGTCATGCACAGAATCAGAACTTTCCTTCTCTCAGAGAGAAGACAATATCAGAATTTTCCTTACACGAAACTTAAAGCTTTCAAAAGGTTTTCAACCTTCTGGAAGCAAGGAACATGCATCTGATCATCTAATGCTCATCTGTTTACTGTTACTGAAATAATTATCTCACTGATGTGATCATGAACAACTCCACAAGTTCCACAAGGCCCACACTCCAGTAGCCACTAACAGAGGAATCCACTTAAAACAATCTCATCCAAGATTCACTTCCGATGCTCATCATCAACATTCACCTTAGAACATTCTTTTTCAAAAGGACCAGAATCACCAACTTATTACCCTATGGAACACCAAAGTGGATGAAATACATACCTTTCATTAATGTCATTCAAAGAGGATTTCAGAATCAAAAGACAGATATATGCGATGTTCTTCCTCGGGGAAGATGGAAAGAGCAATGCATGCACAAATAAAATGAACAGAAAATGGCTGGCGGGTGATGTGGAAAACATGTAACTAGCTGAAGGATTAGAGCTGTCAAGATGGGCCAGCCCATCCCAACCCATCCCGATCTGCCTCTAAATAGGTCGGGACAGATTGGCCTATTTAACTGGCAGATTGGAAAAATCCCAATCCGACCCGACTTGCTATGGGCTGCATGTTAAACAGATCAATCCGTCAAAATTCAAAAAAAAAAAAATCTGTAAACAGTAATATAAACTGAATTTCATATTCTATTTGAGCTCAAATCAATCTATCAAAATCTCATATCTCAATTCTTAGAGTCATAAATGAAATTATCAAACTTAAACTAAATACTTAATACAACTCAAACTTAAAAAAATTTAAGTTTCAATTTTTAAACTAAGTTAGAGGTAAATCAAAGTCCCAAAAAATTATCCTCTATATCATTATTGTGGTCCTCATCATTCAATTCTTCATCTTTTTCCTCTTCTTCATCAATTACCTCTTCAATAACATGAGAACCCTCTTTTGAAATATATATATATATATATAAAGAGATGGATCAGCCCGTCCCGACCCGCCGATCCAAATGGGACGGGTCATTTGACCCGCTTTTAAATGGGTTGCTAAAATATAAACTTAATCCGTCCTATTTACATGGAGGGGGAGGTCAACCGGATGGGCCCAACTTCTAGGATAATAAGTTTGTATATATTTTCACAGCTTCTGCGGACACATGGCCTATCTAGCCTATCAAGTACCGAGTCTTCTACCCAAACAATTCCTGTATGTCTCAACTGCTCGTATCAGCATCTCTCCATCAACCAAACAATTGAACATAAAAGGCTGTTCTCAATTCATCTTATATCCATTAGGCAACCAAAAATATGACGTGAATTCTTTTTTTTAAGGGAAACCAACTGGAGGATAAGGAACTAAGAAACCGCTACCCCCACTAGGAACCACAATCAACTTCAGCAAGGAAGCTCAACATTTCAATTTTAAGCCCTCTCACAATCTATTTGACAAGCACCTATGGCTCTTTGTATTTTGAGAATTTAAATCTTCATGATTCTCGACATCTATAAAAACGAAGGAAGCTCCACTAAAGCCTGACTCCCTATCCAGCATCAAGTTTGAAGCACCTCATGTGCCACACTCACAAGGCTAATATTCACCCAGCAACATGTTGGTTCAAGTCCACACACACCCAGCCCCAAGAACCTAGTCAGCTCTCCTCTGTAGAACAAAGGAAGACTCTTCGATTTATGTTAAACTACCTGCATCTGACATTCAAAAATGGACATTGGTAATTTGGTATGACACATGGACATGGCTCGATAACTAGAATTTTATGCTATTGAAAGGATTTGACACTTGGACGTGCAATTGCACCTGAGACACAAAACGCAACTCCATGTAACATACCACACTATTCATTGGCATTTCTGAATTCATAACCTGTGGAAATTGGAAAACTTGAAATTATTGTCCTTTTCCCTTAGCAATCTCATACATTTTTTTCTTCCCCCTTTCTCAACTCTTTGTCAGGGTGGTTTTCTAGCATATTCTTCATATATGATATTTCGTTTTTTTGGGGAGGGACAAGTTTTTAGGTGTCATGACCAAAATGACACTAGCTATACGCATTTAAGTATTAGATTTGATAAAATGGCCATGGATCAAAATGCAAATACCATTCTGCAAGATCTTTGGAATCACTTACCCAATATGTTACCAAAGCACATGAAACCCATTTAAAATAACATGAACTATAGTTTAAACTACAGGCTGCGTAATGCAGCCTAAGGAACATGTAAAATCCTGAAAACCACTTGATTGGTAGTTTGCAAAAGAATTTGATGTATAAGAACATAGCAAAAATCACTATGAGCACATGCTGTAATAAGCCAACAAGATTCTTCAGGGTGAATCGTACAACCAGAATTTCAAGAGGTTTATATCTTGGGCAAACTAATGAGGGATGAAGTTCTCTTGAAAACTTTCGAGAAGTATTGCTACTAAACTAGATCTAAATGGGCACCATCAGAGAATAGCCAGTTCAGTTGATACATGGCACTAGGATGAGCTCAAAGGCACATGGAATTAACTGTACAGTATGCACGGAGGACATCTAAGTACACCTTTTTTTCCGATACAACTAAGGGAATCTGCTCTAATAATTTGAGACAGGATGGAGACTTTATAAACTTGAGAAGACAACTTAAATCATGAAGTAACATGCAACAAAAATTAAAAAGACAAAAACACCACCATTCACGGGAAGGACATCTATGTCAATTTCAAGTTTCCATCATGTTCCATTGTAGAGATTCCATATATTCATTATCAGTCTCTGTCGTTTGATATAAGCAAGAACAAAGAAGCTAATCCTTTCACTATAAGAATGACGTGACTAGATAAGAGGCAACCCTTTTCTCAAAACAATAACTTAACAATTAGTTAGAAGAAAGAAACAACAGCAGCAATATTGACTCGCCATCTTACAACAACATCTCCTCCGCTATAGTTTTCTTTTTTCTTGGTTTCCGAGAGTAAGTGATTGCGTAACCAAATATTAACACAAACACCTCGAATTAAAGCATGATTCAAGATAAGCCTCAGAACTAGTACAATCATCACTATCCAGAAAAATCAACACTATAGAAAAAATTAAAGATTGACTCATGAAACCCTATCCAACACGAGAGAGTAATGCCTTGGTTGGGAGTTTGGGAAAAAAAAAAAAGAAAAGAAAAAAAAATATTAGTAAAGAAAAAAAAGAAAAGAAAAGAAAATAAGTATATCTCTTTTCTCTTGATTGAGAGTTTAAAGAAAGAAAAGAAAGCAATTTCTTCCTTTCTTGATTGGAAGCAAAAAAGAAAGAAAAAGAAAAAAAATATTACAATCTTCTTTTACTATTATATCAACCTTTTAAAAGGATTTGAGAAGATTTATATTTCCTTCATTTCTTTTTTTTCTTTCCATTTCTTTCATAAAAAAACTTTCAATCAAGAGAAAGTAGTAACTTTCTCTCCCATTCTTTTCTTTTCTCTCTTATTCTTCTCTCCCAACCAAGACGTAAAAGCGAATTGACTTTTTCTAACTAGTTTGCTGGAGCAAAAGATGGAACTTAAAAGGAACAAAACAATCGAACGGTTCTCTGAAAATGAAATATATATTTATATAAAATAAGAAATGAAAAAAATAAAACTCTAATGCAACCGCAAAAAGATACGGTAAGAAAGGAGGCAATTGAAGTATGGAATGGATTAGGGGAAAAAAAGTAACCTTTCTTGATTTCTTTTACATTTTGATGGGTTTTGCAAATGGAAAAGAGCATCGAGGCCTCAGCCTAAGGTTTACCCTCTTTTTTTTCTCTCTTTTTTTTTTTTTTTTTTACAAGCAAGCAATCACACCATTCTAATGTGAGAGCAACTCCAGAAGTCCGCATACAAGATGTCATACAATGCCCAAGGGCATTCATCTCCCTGGTGCTAGGACTAATTTTCAGTGTGATCAGGTACTATTTGTCTCCCGATATATAGACATGACGAACAACCATCGTGGAGCACTGACAGAGAAACTTTCAGATATCACAGAGGAGCAGATGAACTCGCACGTGCTTCGTGTCATTCTAGATCCAGCCAATGATCGTGACAGATGGTTTGTCCTTTTCTGCTTTAAGTGAATGAGGAACTCAGACAAAACCCTTTGATAGAGTTTATTATCGTGCTGAGCTCAATTAAACTAGGTCTCACTCGAGCTAGGCTCTTTCTATTCACGACCGATCCGTTTCATGAGCACTGGAGAGTCAAGATCTCTTGAAATTTTTAACTATATATATTGAATCAATTATCTAGATTTTATCTTAAAGTTACAATCAAAATGTACTTTATGTTCATTATATCTGTTTAGTAAATATAAAATAATAATATTCTATATTAAAATGATGATCAGGAAAAATATAATACACATACTTTGAGCTTGATCAAGCTTAAGGCTATCTTTAGCTTTGTTTGTTTCCTAATCAAGTGAGCCAATCTCAGTGCTAGTGGGAGCTCTTCATAGATAATTACCACACTTGATAAACTTACTTGGGCTTTCATGAGAAAGAGTTTTGTTCTATTGCCTAACTTTAAGTTTTTGACGTTAACATTGTCATTAAGTGGTGCATATTCTCAAAATTTCTTATTTTTAATAGAATAGTGAAAAAATGATGAATTGGTACAACTATCTTTCCTATATATCAAAGGAGAGTTCAGAAGACTCCCAACATGCCAAGTGTCAAACTCTTAATACGTCAAGTGTGAAAGCAATTTTTTTTTCCTTCGAAGTCTTCTTGAGCGCTTGATCACCATACCTCCATATGATTTTTATCTTCTAGAAACTCTCCATTGCTATGCCTCTTCCCCCCTCTCGCATCCATCTATCAAGAGAAACAAAGGCAGAGGCTGCTTCACCTATGCGAGAGGAGAGGAGTTGAGATCTGGAGGAGGGATGTTGTTGATGGTTGGAGGTGGTGCTGAAGTGAACATTGTCTCCCTCAATTCGCTCTTCGCATAGTCAATCCAATATCCTTACCTCAGTCTTATGAGCAATATGCCCTGTTGGGTATAAAATACCCCCCAGCCGAAGTTCGTGACAGGAGTGACCCTCCGGAGATTCTACCGATTTTCGACCTTCGACGACATCTTTCCGAACCTCTCTAGCGGCCGAGCCTCCGCAACACTCCCAAGTTTCGCCGACGGATAAGCCCCCACCAGCGTCGGTCGGATTCATCGCGATGGACGGACTCCACCCAAGTTTCCACGATGATCGACCACCTTCTAGACTGCATCCGGACTCCTACGGGAGCCGGACTTCGTCCCCGACTTCAATTGCAGGTAGACTGTATCCGGACTCCTACGGGAGCCGGACTTCGTCTCCGACTCCGGCTGCAGGAAGACTTCGCTCGAACTCCTACGGGAGCCAGACTTTGTCCCTGACTTCAATTGCAGGTAGACTTCATCCGGACTCCTATGGGAGCCGGACTTCGTCCCCGACTCCGGCTGCAGGAAGACTTCGCCCGGACTCCTATGGGAGCCGGACTTCGTCCCCGACTCCAATTGCGGGAAGACTTCATCCGGACTCTTACGGGAGCCGGACTTCATCCCCGACTTCAACTGCAGGTAGACTTCATCCGAACTCCTACAGGAGCCGGACTTTGTCCCCGACTTCAACTGCAGATAGACTTCATCCGGACTCCTACGGGAGCCAGACTTCGTCCCCGACTCCGGCTGCAGGAAGACTTCGCCCGGACTCCTACGGGAGCCAGACTTCGTCCCCGACTTCAATTGCAGGTAGACTTCATCCGGACTCCTACGGGAGCCGGACTTCGTCCCCGACTCCGGCTGCAGGAAGACTTCGCCCGGACTCCTACGGGAGCCGGACTTCGTCTCCGACTCCAACTGCGGGAAGACTTCATCCGGAATCCTACGGGAGCCGGACTTCATCCCCGACTTCAACTGCAGGTAGACTTCATCCGGACTCCTACGGGAGCCGGACTTCGTCCCCGACTCCGGCTGCAGGAAGACTTCGCCCGGACTCCTACGGGAGCCGGACTTCGTTCCCGACTCCAACTGCAGGAAGACTTCATCCGGACTCCTACGGGAGCCGGACTTCATCCCCGACTTCAACTGCAGGTAGACTTCATCCAGACTCCTACGGGAGCCGGACTTCGTCCCCGACTCCGGCTGCAGGAAGACTTCGCCCGGACTCCTACGAGAGCCAGACTTCGTCCCTGACTTCAATTACAGGTAGACTTCATCCGGACTCCTACGGGAGCCGGACTTCATCTCCAACTCCGGCTGTAGGAAGACTTCGTCCGAACTCCTACGGGAGCCGGACTTCATCCCTGACTCCAACTGCGGGAAGACTTCATCCAAACTCCTACGGGAGCCGGACTTCGTCTCCGACTTCAACTGTAGGTAGACTTCATCCGGACTCCTACGGGAGCCGGACTTCGTCCCCGACTCCGGCTGAGGAAGACTTCGCCCGGACTCCTACGGGAGCTGGACTTCGTCCCCGACTCCAACTGCAGGTAGACTTCGTCTGGGCTCCCACGGAAGCTGGACTTCCGTCCGAAATTTCTGTTGCAGGTAGATCTCACCCCGAACTCCTACAAGGGTCGGACTTCGAGCTTCTACTGCAAGCGACCCACTCTGAGTTTTCACTACAAACGATCTACTTCAAATTTCTACCACGAACGGTCCGTGCCGGATTTTCACCGTAAGCCTTCATCCGAGCTTCCATTACGGACGAATTTCTTTCGAATTTCTGTTGCAGACAGGCCTTGGCCGAGACTCCTCGACCAAATGATCTCCATCCGGACTTCTACGGAGATCGGACTCCGACCGAACTTCTATAAGCGGGCAAATGTCGAGCTCACGAAATCCAGTAGCTGGACCCCTCCGGCGGATGAACCTCTCCAGCGCCATCCGACATCCACCACCGGTCGACCCTCTGTCAAAGTCTGTGCGAAACCGGACTGCGTCTGCGGAAAGCCTCTGATCGAGCTCTTACGGCAAGTGGTCCTCGCCTGCAGCCTTAACGCCCAAGGCACCCAACTAGATTTGCAACATCCGAGCTCCTCTCAGATGGATGGCTACCTCTCTCCGCCAGGCACCTCAACCGAACTTCGGTCGACAGGCCCGGACCCCCTGGCAGGCCACAGTAATGGCCATGACTCTGCCCCACTTCCTGCGACGGATCCCACGCGGCTCCATCACTCCCTGGCAGGCCTCAGTAACGGCCATGACTCTGCTCCACTTCCTGCGACGGATCCCACTCGGCTCCATCACTCCCTGGCAGACCACAGTAATGGCCACGACTCTGTCCCACTTCCTGCGACGGATCCCACGCGGCTCCATCACTCCCTGGCAGGCCTCAGTAACGGCCACGACTCTGCTCCACTTCCTGCGATGGATCCCACTCGGCTCCATCACTCTCTGGCAGACCACAGTAATGGCCATGACTCTGCTCCACTTCCTGCGACGGATACCGCATGATTCCTCCACCCTCTGGCAAGTCGCGACAACGGACGCCGCTTCACTCCCTGCAACAGACTCCACATGGCAGGTCCCGGTGATGGCCACGATTCCACTCCACTATTCTTCACAACAAACTCCTCCTGACCCCGAGCGGCCCACTGCCAGACAGTTACAAACATCGCTATTAGTCTGTTGTACCCTCTGCCTATAAAAGGGGGACCCCAGATACGTTATTCTCAAAGCTCTAATTTCTATCTCAAAACTCTGCTAAAATTTTCATTCGAGCACTCCATTTTTGTTGAGGCAGAGAACTGACTTGAGCATCGGAGGGTCTTGCCGGAGCACCTCCAACTCTGGTTTAGACTTCCCTTGCAGGTCCCGACGGTGACCGCGACTCTCTCGACTCCAGCTTCTCCGATGCAGGCGGATTTTTGCACCAATAGGATTGACGCTAGAAGAAGGACCTGTGTCTTCATAGTACCCTTGTTCTTAAAGGAGCGCTCAACGGGACCGCCTCCGGTCATCTTTTCCAACGTCCTCTCCTCCTTCCCCCACTAGGTCTTCGTCCGATGCCTCCCCGCAAAGCATCCACGCGGCGATCCACGACCTCCACGGCCAGATCTCAGGCTCCGACCTCACCTCCAGTTTCCCAGCCTCCTCCCCCTCCTCCGGCAACGGTGGTTGGCGTGGAGCAATTCGACCTACTGGTGCAGCAGGTCAGAGGCCTCACTGAAGCTGTGCAGGCCATACAACAGCAGCAGCAGCCGCAGGCATCAGTGCGACTGGAGAGAGCATCGTCAGAACTCCAAAATCTGATGGTAGGATGGGCCACTTGGGCCAGCTGCCCCGTCTTTCCTGGAAAGATGAATCCGAGGGAGGAGAGCCCTCAGTCAGATCATGATTCTACCCCTGAAAGATCTCTACCTCCATTCTGCCAGAAGACCCTCGAGACCCGTAGTCGAGAGGATTTCTTAGATCGGAGGCTCCAGGAGATGAACCGGCGGATCGAAGAACTCCGCCACGTTCCCCCCGCTTATGGTGAGGACATTTGTACTGACCCTCCCTTTTCTCAAATGATCATGCAGGAACCGATCCCGCCGAACTTCAAGCTCCCTCAGTTTGAAAGCTACGATGGGACTTCGGACCTAGTTGACCACCTGGAGGCCTTTCGGACAATGATGCTGCTTCATGGCACGTCCGACGCCATCCTGTGTTGAGCTTTTCCATCCTCCTTGAAGGGAGTGGCGAGAAATTAGTACTCGGCGCTGAAGTCGGATACCATCTTTTTCTTTGATCAGATGAGCCACCAGTTTGTCGCTCATTTTGTTAGCAGCCGGCGTCTCCAGAGGGGTTCTTAGTCCCTCATCAACATCAAGCAGAGGGAGGGGGAGTCCATTCGGGCTTACATCAACCGTTTCAATATCGCTGCATTAGAGGTCCGAAACTTGGACCAATCGGTCGTGATGGCCACTCTGAAAGGCAGCCTTCAGAAGAACGACCTTCTATTCTCCCTGGAAAAGAAGTACCCCAGGGATTTTGCTGATTTGTTGGCTCGAGCCGAGGGGTACGCCCGAGTAGAAGAAGCCTTCAAGATGAAGGATGAGGAGATCGTGAGAGAGCGGCAGGTGGGAGACTCGAATAAGCCTGCAGTCGAGAAAGGGGCGAGAGAAGCTCGACCGCATTCTCGGACTCTCCCCGAGCACAAGCACGCCCAGACTCCTCCCCGAGCGCGCAGACAGAGAAGCCCGGAGTGCCGAGTCCACCGGGGGTCTCCCCCAGAGAGATTCCGCAGCTATGCCCCCCTTAACGCATCGAAAATCCAGGTGCTGATGGAAGTCAGAGAGCAGCTCCCAAGGTCAGAAAGGATGTGCACGTACCCCGAAAAGCGCAATCCTAATAAGTTCTGTCTCTACCATCGTGACCACGGCCACGACACGGAGGAATGCATTCAGCTTTGAGATGAGATCGAGGAGCTCATCAGACGAGGTCGGCTCGATAGGTTCATTCGACGCCGGCCTGAGGGTAGAGAGGATCGACCAAGGGCCCTGCCGCAGCCTGAACCGTCGAGGAGGGAAGAGCAGTCCGGAGATCGGCCTCCAATTGGGATCATCAACTTTTTCTCTGGAGGACCTTGACAGGAAGCAGACCTTCTACGGCCCTGGGATTTGAAAAACTTGTAAATGTATTATGAACGATCCCGCTTTAAATCAAGATTCCTTTCAGTTCTGCATATCTTTTCCTTTTTGGCATGGACTTGTAACAACAGGGGATGACCCCTTCGGACAACAAAAACAAACCCTAATGTGGGCAAGGTCGAAGGCCCGATTACGTGTAGACCAGATGGGGGGAGAGACCATACAGTGCCCATATGCGCCCCCACAGCCATGTTAGAGATAGGAGGAGAATCTCGTCCTAACATGAGCAAGGTCGAAGGCCCGGTTATGTGTAGATCGGATGGGGGGAGAGGTCATACAGCGCCCATATGCGCCCCCACAGTCATGTTAGGGACAGGAGGAGAACCTCGCCCTAACATGAGCAAGGTCGAAGGTCCGATTACTTTTAGATCGGATAGGGGGAGAGGCCATACAGCACCCATATGCGCCCCCACAGCCATGTTAGGGATAGGAGGAGAACCTCGCCCTAACATGAGCAAGGTCGAAAACCCGGTTATTTGTAGATCGGATGGGGGGAGAGGCCATACAGCGCCCATATGCGCCCCCACAGCCATGTTAGGGATAGGAGGAGAACCTCATCCTAACATGAGTAAGGTCGAAGGCCCGATTGTTTGTAGACCGGATGGGAGGAGAAGCCATACAGTGCCCATATGTGCCCCCGTAGCCCCGTTAGGAACAGAAGGAGAACCTCATCCTAACTTGAGCTGAAATCGATCACATCAGAAGAACCTCATCCTGACATCAATTAAGGTCTGGTCATTCAAAATCGGATGAGAAAAAGGGAACCTTCCCAGCGACCCCTCCGCGCTCCCACGACCCCACTAAGAGCAGGGGGAAAACCCCCACCCGAGAAAAGGAAAAAAAAGAAGGAGTTAAAAAGGAAAGCAACGAACTACATCAGTGACAAATGGAAAGCAAATTACATTAAAAATGTAGGGGACCTTGTCTCAGCGAGGATGGGGGTTCTCGTCAAAAATCTCCGATCTCCAAAAGAGCTCTCAACGCAAGCCAAGGACAAGACGACTTCCTCAGGACGACGAGAAGCTTAGATCTTCGAGCTCGAACTCTGAAAGGAGGCGTCAAACTCGAGTGGTCCCGGATAAATCAGCGGCCATAAACAGAAGGACGGGTCAATGCGACGGCGATCGGGTACCTCCGAATGGCATCGATATTGGACAAGGCAAAAGTCGAAGGAAGCTCGGCAAATGATAATTCAACACGTGAGTAAGAGAGGTAATGAAAATTTTTTTTTTCATGTCATTAATTAAGTATATATTACAGAGCCCTTGAGGCTGAAGAAGAAAGATGACAAGAAAAGCAAGCCGACGCGGCAACGACCAAGAACCTCCAGACGACATCGGCATCAAAAGAAAAAAAAAAGAGAGAAACAACAACACCAACAAACAAACAAGCGGCAAAAGAAGACACATAGAAGGACGAAAGACAAAAAGAGCCCTAAGGGGGCCCGGCTTCCTCCGACTTCGAACTTTCGGCTTCGACCCTCATCAGGGAGTGCCTTAAGCTCTCGACTTCTTCTTCCAATTCTTTCTCTCTCATTAGCATCTCCATATATCTCCGATGAAGTCGCTGGCTTTCGTTCTCCACCTCTCGATGCCTTTTTCTCAGGACTTCAGATTCCGCCTCCGCATCCTTGACTGCCTGCTGCTCGTATACCAGCTGGATCTTCAATTGCTGCAGTTTGGCCTTTCCCTCCCCAAGGGCGACAGATAGCTCTTCTACGGTTCTTCTCAGGGATTGGAGTTCATCGAGATTTTTGAACGGGAGCAAACTGAGCTCCTTCAGCTAGCTGCCTTTGAAGGCGGGCAACCTCATCGGTCGCCATCCTGAGCTTCCCCCTATAGTCGTCCACCTGCTTGCATCAGCCGGTCCGGTACGCGTTATAGCTCGCCTCGACATCCTGGAGCTATTGCTGAAGGTCAGAGAACTTCTTCGACCATTCCCGATCGTAGTCGGCCCGAGTCGAAAGTCGGGACGAGCTTCCTTCCAACTGGCTAATCCTCTCCTGTGCAGCCGACAGCTCCACTCTGAGAGAGCTGATCTTGGCAGCTTGGGCCCAAGATCGATCACTGGCACGCTTCTTATGTTTCTCGAGCTCCTTCTCGAAGTTCACTTTCCTCCGGCTATACTCCATGATCCCCTTCACGTGGAGGTTCCGAAAGTAGGTGGCTTCCGCGGTGGCCTCAGAGTGGCTCTCCCTCAACTTGCGAAGTTCGCCCTCCATCTCCTTCGCCCATTTTGTTAAATGACGAACTTTCTTCTTCAGACATTGGATCATGGACTTCAGCGGAATCCCTTGTGGCAGAAAAAGTGCTTCGGCAGGACACTGCCATCGGGGGACAAAAGTGTCAAGGCGCGTCTCATTGCAGAAAGAAAAACAAAAAAAAAAGAAAGCAGAGTGGAGAAGCCCTCCATAAAGAGGAACTCAATTTTATTGATTGAATATTTTTTAAAGACAAAAAGGAAAAGAAAAATTGCAATAAAAGAAAAATACAAAGTCAGAGGTCTCAGACCTCTGAAATAGAAGTTGGGGAGCTCGGTGTTCTTGGAAGGGGGGCTGCGGTGGCAGTGGCAGTATGAGAGGGCCCGGCTTCGTCTTCAAACGCCTCATCCAAGAAGCTGAGGTCGAGCTCGAGAAATTTCTTGACCACCTTCTCTTGACAGAGCTCGAATCCTTTGACGAATGCTTCTTGGCCGAATCTGACGTTCAGGTCCCTCATCTCCGCGGAGGCCTTGAACTCCTTCACTGCTAGGACCCTGGCCTCCGAGATCAGAACCGAAATCTGCTCCGTCAAATTTGCAACCTCGGCCTCTGCCTTCCTCACCATCTCCTCCGAAGCCTGCTTTTCTTTCTCAAGGGCCTCTTGGAGGTTGGCTATTTCGGTGGCCTTTTCTTTGAGGCGAGCGACTTCGGCCCGGTGACTCTCCACCACCTGGATGGCGTCCCTCCTCGCTCGGTTTGTCACCTCGATGTTAGCAAGGAGCTGGTGCCCGATCTGCAAGGGCAGCTAGGAGGTCAGAACGAAGGTTGAGAAGCTAATTAAATGAAGGTGCGAAGGGAAGGAGGAAAGTGAATCTGTTTACCTCGAGAAAAGATCCTAGAGAGTCCCAAATCCGCTATTCGGGATCGGCACAAACGATCCTCTGGACGACTTCGGACAGGATGCAGCCATCGACCAGTCGCTTTATCAGGTCCCTGTCATTAAAAGGATTCTCCCCCGGCTCTTCTTCGGAACCGTGGGACTCTTCGATGGTGGTCCGACGGCTGCTCACCCTGCGGGCCACCGACTTCCTTCTCCTCCCCCTCTCAACCCCTGGCACCTCCTCAAAGCGGGCCCCCGAAACAGGAACCTCAGCAGGGGAACTCCTTGAAGAGGCCCGGAGAGCCGGGGGCTCGACGTCTGAAGGAACATCGACTGTGAGGACCCTCTGGGTAGGCATGGTCGAGCTCGTCTCCTCCGTTCTGGCCTTCTTTGTCGATCCGGAGGCCGCGGTGCCTTTTCTTTGTGAGCCTTGAGGCCCCTAGCGAGCATCTGTGCTGCTTCGGCGTCCATTCCTAAAAAAAAAAAAAAGAGAGAAGAGAGAGAAAAAAAGATCAGTAATGGAGTGAAAAAAGAAGAAGTAACGTGCAAAAAAAAATAAAAAAAAAGAAAGAAGAAAAAGAGAGAAGAAGAGCAGGAGAAAAGAAGAGGAAAAGAAAGATGTGATACTCGCAGGATCCAGGGGGCTCAAGCCGATGTTGAACAAAAACTGCTCCTTCAGAAGGTTGGGAAGGGAAGGAGCCGAATAACTAAGAAGCTTCCGGGCGGCCTGAAGGTCGTCCTCCCCCAAGCTAGGAGCCCGACGGACAGAGTCCCTCAGGGAGCCCCAAGGGGGCAATCCCAGCCTCAAGGTCGGACATTGGACGAAGAGGTACTTCCCCTTTCGGTTATAGATTGAAGAGGGAGTACCTTTCAGCAACCCCTTCTTGCCAAATTGGGGGGAGAAATACCACCAGTCCTTTGCCGAGGGGTGACGCTTGAAGGTGTAAAAATACCTAAACAAAGAAAGAGATGGTTGAACTTCGACTACGTGGCAAAGGGAGAGGAACCCTATCAGAAATCTAAAGGAATTCGGTGCAACTGAAGCCAAAGAAATGCGTAAAAAATGGAAAAGAGCGACGACGAAGGGCGGAAGCGGAAGATGGAGCCCGGCATGGAAGGCCTTCTGGTACAGACAGAAACGGCTAGGTGGGGGGTGCTAGCCCGGTCGGTGGGACCAGAAAGCTTCAGATCGTACTTCGGAGGAACTCCATACTGAACCCTTATCAGTAAAAGTTCATCCGGAGTCAGAGAACAGGGAATGGCACCCGGCGCAAAAATCGGGCGAGGCCTAGCCCTAGATGTGGGTTCGTCTACAGTGTGGGGGTTCTGGGGGGCTGAGGCGGACGAACTTCTGGAACCACTAGAGGCGGAGGTGCCAGAAGACATTTCAAATAAAGACCCTAAAAATTTCGGAGAAATCAGGTGGGACAAGAGGTGAAAGGTTTGCGGGGGACCAAACCAGAGAAATGCGGTAGAAGAAAAATGGAGGAGAAGGGGCACCTAAATGGCAAGAAAAGGAACGAAAGTTTCGGGACTAACCTAAGTTGCTCCGAAGGATGCAGAGGTGCGAGGACAGGGATGACTCGAAGAACGCTTAGGGCCAAGATAGACGCCAAAGAGGGTCAGAGCTCTCGGAGAGAAGACAGACACCGACAGAACTCTCAGGGGAATAAGACTCCTAAAGGCGGAAAGACGAGTTTAAATAGGCCCTGGGATCCGGCGCTATAACGATCGCGGATCTCCCCAGGCCGACCCTCACTCGCCACATGTCCCACTCGCCACCGCAGGCGGCTAAAAGTGGCTGACAGCTGACAGAACCATTATTGCACCGTACCTGGGCGAACGCTCCATCGAAAATTTTGAAAGGTCCCTTCGGATCGCCCCGATTTGAAAAGACTCCAGCATGCGTGCATTAAATGCCAGAATATCTGAGGATGATCGTGCACGGAATTCAAGGGAACAACTTCAGCTGTGAAAATCTCTCTGTACTTCTTTCATTCGAAACTCGAATTCGAAAGTTGAGGGACTGGTGTTGGGTATAAAATACCCCCCAGCCAAAGTTCGTGACAGGAGTGACCCTCCGGGGATTCTACCGACTTCCGACCTTCGGCGACATCTTTTCGAACCTCTCTGGCGGCCGAGCCTCCGCAACGCTCCCAAGTTTCGCCGACGGATAAGCCCCCACCAGCGTCGGCCGGATTCATCACGACGGACGGACTCCACCCAAATTTTCACGATGATCGACCACCTTCTAGATTGCATCCGGACTCCTACGGGAGCCGGACTTCGTCCCTGACTTCAATTGCAGGTAGACTGCATCCGGACTCCTACGGGAGCCGGACTTCATCCTTGACTCCGGCTGCAGGAAGACTTCGCTCGGACTCCTACGGGAGCTGGACTTCATCCCCGACTTCAATTGCAGGTAGACTTCATCCGGACTCCTACGGGAGCCGAACTTCATCCCCGACTCCGGCTGCAGGAAGACTTCGCCCGGACTCCTACGGGAGCCGGACTTCGTCCCCGACTCCAACTGCGGGAAGACTTCATCTGGACTCCTACGGGAGCCGGACTTCGTCCCCGACTTCAACTGCAGGTAGACTTCATCCGGACTCCTACGGGAGCCGGACTTCATCCCCGACTTCAACTGCAGGTAGACTTCATCCGGACTCCTATGGGAGCCAGACTTCGTCCCCGACTCCGGCTGCAGGAAGACTTCGCCCGGACTCCTACGGGAGCCGGACTTCATCTCCGACTTAAATTGCAGGTAGACTTTATCCGGACTCCTACGGGAGTCGAACTTCATCCCTGACTCCGGCTGCAGGAAGACTTCGCCCGGACTCCTACGGGAGCCGGACTTCGTCCCCGACTCCAACTGCGGGAAGACTTCATCCGGACTCCTACGGGAGCCGGACTTCGTCCCCAACTTTAACTGCAGGTAGACTTCATCCAGACTCCTATGGGAGCCAGAATTCATCCCCGACTCCGGCTGTAGGAAGACTTCGCCCGGACTCCTACGCGAGTCGGACTTCATCCCCGACTTCAATTGCAGGTAGACTTCATCCGGACTCCTACGGGAGTCGGACTTCATCCCCGACTCTGACTGCAGGAAGACTTCGCCCGAACTCCTACGGGAGCCGGACTTCGTCTCCAACTCCAACTGCGGAAAGACTTCATCCAGACTCCTACGGGAGCCGGACTTCATCCCCGACTTCAACTGCAGGTAGACTTCATCCGGACTCCTACGGGAGCCGGACTTCATCCCTGACTCCGACTGCAGGAAGACTTCGCCCGGACTCCTACGGGAGTCAGACTTCGTCCCTGACTCCAATTGCAGGTAGACTTCGTCTGGGCTCCCATGAAAGCCGGACTTCCGCCCGAAATTCCTGTTGCAGGTAGATCTCACCCCGAACTCCTACAAGGGCCGGACTCCGAGCTTCTACTGCAAATGATCCACTCCGAATTTTCACTACAAACGATCTACTTCAAATTTCTACCACGAGCGGTCCATGCCGGATTCCCACCGTAAGCCTTCACCCGAGCTTTCATTATGGATGAATTCCTTTCGGATTTCTGTTGCAGACAGGCCTTGGCCGAGACTCCTCGACAAATGATCTCCATCCGAGCTTCTACGGAGATCGGACTCCGATCGAACTTCTATAAGCGGGCAAATATCGAGCTCACAAAATTCAGTAGCTGGACCCCTCCGGTGGATGAACCTCTCCAGCGCCATCCGACATCCACCGTCGGTCGACCTTCTGTCGAAGTCTGCACGAAACCGGACTGCGTCTGCGAAAGGCCTCTGATCGAGCTGCTATGGCAAGTGGTCCTCGCCTGCAGCCTTAACGCCCAAGGCACCCAACAGGATTTGCAACATCCGAGCTCCTCTCAGATGGATGGCTACCTCTCTCCGTCAGGCACCTCAACCGAACTTCGACCGACAGGCCCGGACCACCTGGCAGGCCACAGTAATGGCCACGACTCTGCCCCACTTCCTGCGACGGATCTCACGTGGCTCCATCACTCCCTGGCAGGCCTCAGTAATGGCCATGACTCTGCTCCACTTCCTGTGACGGATCCCACTCGACTCCATCACTCCCTGGCAGACCACAGTAATGGCCACGACTCTGCCCCACTTCCTGTGACGGATCCCACGCGGCTCCATCACTCCCTGATAGGCCACAGTAATGGCCACGACTCTGCTCCACTTCCTGCGATAGATCCCACTCGGCTCCATCACTCCCTGGCAGACCACAGTAATGGCCATGACTCTGCTCCACTTCCTGCGATGGATACCGCACGACTCCTCCACCCTCTGGCAAGTCGCGACAACGGACGTCGCTCCACTCTCCGCAACAGACTCCACGTGGCAGGTCCCGGTGATGGCCATGATTCCACTTCACTACTCTTCACAACAAACTCCTCCTGACCCCGAGCGGTCCACTGCCAGACGGTTACAAACATCGCTATCAGTCTGTTGTACCCTCCGCCTATAAAAGGGGGACCCCAGATACGTTATTCTCTAAGCTCTAATTTCTATCTCAAAACTCTGTTAAAATTTTCATTCGAGCACTCCATTCTTGTTGAGGCAGAGAACTGACTTGAGCATCGGAGGATCTTGCCGGAGCACCCCCAACTTCGGTTTAGACTTTCCTTGCAGGTCCCGACGGCGACCGCGACTCCCTCGACTCCAGCTTCTCCGACGCAGGCGGATTTTTGCACCAACATGCCCTTTCACACCTTCTCTATTATAGTCCTAGTTAGTACTCTTCCCTTCTATATTTTTTATTTTTTTTTCTTTTATAATCTTGTAAAATCATAAAGCATGGTGAGGGAGAAGTGTAAGCTAGGTGATTTTTGGTATAGTGCAGGAAAAGAAGGTGGTGGAAGAAGGTGTGGGAGGAAGGAAGAGGAGATGGAGAGTAGGTATAGAAGCAGACATGTGGATGGAGTGAGCTGAAAAATTTTCAAACCCTACAAAATATCATGCTTCTATCAAGATTAAGCTCTCAAAACCTTTAGGGGGTCACACTACCACAACTTGCACAAAATCACATATGCTTGAGAAAACAAATCCAATCGGAATTGAAGAAGTACCTTCGATCTCCCTTAAGAGCTCTCCTCCTGGTAGATCTACAAAAAAGAGGAAGAAATAAAAAGAAAAAAAAAAGTGAAAGGAAAAAATTGATCAATCTAAGTGGGAAAAGGTCTTACCTTTTGATTTTTTTTGTCTTTGCTTTGTTTTAACTGATTTTTCCTATATTTTTCCCCCATACTTTTTTTTTTTTTTGCATTCTCAAGTGTCTCAATCGGATAGTAGGCTTGGAGCAGCTGAATGTGGAAGTTTTGATGATGGCTAGGGGTTTGTGTTGTTAGTTGTATATAAGAGTTTAAAAAGTATGAAAATATTATCAATTAATTTATTGAATAAGGTTGTGATTAGGCCATCCAAAGATTTAGAGTTCAAACCCTTTCATCCTCCAATTATATATATATTTTAGATGCTTTTATATTTCTTTCTTTTTTTTGCTTTTTAAATAAAATAAAATAAATGGAAGACTGTGATTTTGTCTAATAGCATGATGTTGTGGTTATTTTTTCATATCATTTCATAGATTTTAACTTGATTAGTTCTTATATTATTTTATTATTATTATTTTTTTTCCTTCTAATAATTATATATTAGCTTCTATTTTCTTCAAAGATGGAAGTAGCAATAGTATCTTATGATTATATATTTTGGAACTATAAGCATGCAACATATGAAAAGCGGCAAATTTAAGAACCTTGGTGCTATTTGGTATATCACTAGTGATGTGATCATCGAGATGATGTGATTACCAGGGTGATGTGAGCACTAGGATGGTATACAAATACTGGAGTGATATGTGATTATTGTGTCTGGTATATCACTGAAATATCACTAGGACTAAAATTTTACTGTGTTTGGTATATCATCAAGTAGTGATAATAATAACGTATAAAATATCATAAATAGCCTTACATGTTAGTATGTAATAATTACTTTATAACTTGATTAAACATTCTTCATTCATAACTCACAAAAAATTATAGTAGTAATAGAAATAATATAATTATGAGATTGACTAGGCTCTGGTTGATCGGATCTCAGCCTATATCCGATCAGGTCCCTATCCTTTGAATTGACGCACATCTCAAAGCATAGGGGAATGGCTAACAGAGGATGTGGTTACCATCTGGTTGACATGGCTTTGTTTAAGGAAAAAAGACTTCTGCTCTGCTTTAAATGGGACATGACGTAAGGCCATGTGCACCCCTCCTCTCATCCCTTCTCCCTTTTTCTTCCTTTCAAAACCCATTTCTACATGCGCATCTCCTTCCTCCGTCTCTCTCCAAACCCATTTCCACACCTCCTCTATTTTTCTCTTCTCTTCTTCTTTCTCTCTGGCCATCGTCCTTGTCTCCTCTGAAACCCCCCCACTTGTGGGTTCCATCTTTTGGTCACCTTCTTTGAATGAAGGCCATACGTGCCTTCTTCCTCTTGTCTGTTGTCCTCTTGAGGCTATGATGTTGCTATTGTAAAAGAAAAAAAATTCTTTATTAATGGGGATTAGAGAAGAAAGGAGAGGAAGAGTAGAACATCATGTTGCAAAAGAAATTCTTTCCTCTCTCTCGTTGACAAAATACATTTCTTCCTCCCTTTCTCTCTCTGTTTCTCTTCAGAAGAAACTTCTTCCGCATCTCTCTTCGACAGAAACACCTCCTGACTCTCTCTCGCTGTTGCAAACACATGGCCGGCTCGCTCTTTCTGTTGCAAACATGTCACCAGCTTTTTATTTCCTGTGCAAACACGTCGACAGCTCTCTCTCTCTCTCCACCGTAAAAATGTTGCTGGCTCTCTCAAGTAGAAACACTTCATTGGAATTGTTTGTTCTCTGCTAATCATTTGTTCTTTTATCAGTGTTGTTTGGTAAGGTCTTTTGAAATGTTATCAACCAAGTTGAAACTTGAGAGTTACTAATTAAAAGATATTTTAACATTCAATGATTATGCTTATGTTTGTATGAATGATACATGATTAATTTTTAGCATGAGCTGAAGTTCGTGATGTCTAGCTATATTTTTGATTTTGGTTACTAGAGCACTTTTTTTTAATAGAATAGCACAAAGTTGAATTTGATATTTAACACGATCTCACTTTGATATGCATTAGTAAAACTGATCTATGCATTTGAATACTGCTTATATTAACTCTATTTCATTGTCAGTAATTAAATCGAATTACACATATCATGGATGTAGAAAGTATGTACGATGACAATATGATAGCCGTCTTTAGCACATTAACTACTTTTGTAAGGAGAGAAAATAATGTGCATGATTATATTTCACTCGATGACACTCCTAGCTTATTCAATAATGATCATATAGAGAGAACTTTTGAGGGAGAAGATTGTATTGACTAGACTTCAGACTCAGAAAATGTTGAAGGTTTAGCATTGCATGAAGGCATAGTCTTTAATACTCAAGAAGAAGCAATAGAATCTTACAATCAATATACATATAAGAAAGATTTTGATATTCGGAAGGGATCATCTCATCGATCCTCCAAAAGTAAGGAGATCAGTAGACAAGAATTTACATATTGTAAAGAAAAGATATATAAGCGAAAGATCAACATGCCAGTTGATGGGCAAAATCATGCAACACCTATAACACCGCGCAAGGAAGGATAAAGCATTTGCACTGGATGTAAAGTAAAACTGCACATTAGAAAGACTGAAGTTGGCAAATGAGAGGTCACAATGCTTCATGATGTTCATAATCATGAGCTCATCCATAGTCCATCGAAAACTTGCTTCCTCTGATCACATAAAAAGATCACTTTAGAAGATAAGGAGTTTATAGAAATTTTATATAATCAAAATATTTCAACTCAATAAATCATGGGTGCCATCTCATAATTACATGAGGTATACAAAATGTAAGCTTCACTATGAAGGATCTGAGCAATCTTAGAACCAACTTTCTAAAATAGTTATTCAATATTGACTTACAAATAATATTTAATTATTTTCAAACTCGACAAGTCGAGAATCCAGCTTTCTTTTATGCCATCCAATTAGATGCCGACAATAATATCCAGAATATTTTTTGGATTGATGGGAGGTCAAGATTTACTAATACTTTAGTGATGTGGTGATATTCGACACTACATATGTGATGAATAAATACAGTATGCCTTTTACACCATTTATTGGCATCAACCACCACATACAGTCAATTCTATTTGGTTGTGTATTAGTCTAAGGTGAGTGTACCAAATGATTTATTTGGATCTTCCAATCTTTTCTAGAGGCACTTTATGGAAAGCATCCAAAAGGCATATTAACTAATCAAGATATAGTAATGAAAAAGATAATTGAGCATGTTTTTCTTAATACAATCCATCGATTTTGTAAGCAACATATCCTGAAGAATATCAGAGAATGTCTTTCTATTATTTTTAATATGAAGAATGGACTAAAGAAAGATCTTCAGCATTGCATTAATGCTTCCATCTCTCTAGAGCAGTTTGAGCATCATTGGGATGTGTTTATTAATAGTACTTCTTGGAGTCCAATGCCTAACTTGATCACTTGTTCAGTATATGAGACCAATGGGTGCCTGCATACTTTAGACATATATTCTTTACTTCTATGTCTACAACACAGCATATTAAAAATATACACTCATTGTTTAAGGATTATATGGATAATCACATAAATGATTTCTAATTTCTTACTCAATTTGAGGCAGTCTTGGAGAGCAGGTATGATCTAGAGGATGAAGAAGACTTTCGGATGTACCATATTCAATCTAGAGCAGGTATGATTGAAGTATTCAATCTAGAAACATACTCTTGAAGTATATACAAGAACTATTTTTAAGCTTTTTAGAGAGCAACTCAAAATGACCACCATGTATGATATGAAGAAGCCTCTAATAGAAATGCAATTAAGATAATAGCAAATTATGTAACATGTATCATGTTCGAGAAGAAATTTTCATGTTCATGTCTAATATTTGAATTCAGCAGTATTCTATGTGCTCGTTGTAAAAAATTTCTATTGCTTTATGAATTTATCGTATCCCTGCACATTACATATTAAAATGCTGGATAAAATCTATCAAAGAAGGAGGTGCCGATACGGCATAAAGTGTATGTGAAATTTAGGAGGACCCGATGTTGAGAACTACAAGGTTCAATGGGCTATATAAAAAACTTTTGAAATTAGCATATGATGGTTATACCCTTCGAGAAACATATGATTTTGTCATGAATGATGTGGAGTCTATCATTAAAAATGTTTGTTCACTAAAGAAGAATCTACTTAAAGAATAAAGTATAACAGATGAGAGCCGTACTCAGTTTTCGGTAGCGATGACACAATGTAGCCAAGTAAAAAAAATAAATGATAATTCTATGACATTTAAAGATACTCTAGTTTCTAATTATAAAGATCGTAAAAAGCTCAGCAGATTCAAGCACCAAATAGAGATTGTAGCGAAGAAATAGCAGACATGCAAGAACTATCATCACAAGAGTCATAATATTCGAACATGCAAGACAAATGTTAGTAAAAGCTACATCTAATGTCTATTCTATTTTAACAAAAACTTTTCTTATGACTTACTGGATGGTTGTACTTAATGTAGGTGGATGATTTTAAAGTTTACATTAGTAGCGGTTCATCTGAGGAAGAAAAATTTGACAACCGTGTAGGCTTAACGATGTTTTAGATCACATGGTTATAATTTTGTTATGATGGGTTGTATTTTGACTTGAATAGATATTTTATATAAATGATATACATGATTTGTTCCATCATTTACATGTAAAGATATATGGTTGTACATACTGTTGAATGAATGTATGACTCCTACACAATAATATGATTTGCTCTGTTAGGTTTTGTGCAACAAATGTTATATTGATGATTATGAAGTTTAGATATTTATCTCACATGTTGTGTTATGTTATTTTTGATTTAATGGTGCAGAAAGATGTTTTGAAAGCCTAGGATAATAAACACAAACTTTAGATAATAAACATTGAAAGGTCTAGAATAACACAAATTCGGAGTCTAAAAGGACTTCATTCAAGGGGTAAACAATAAGAGAGGAGGATAAATACTAAGTCCTGCTGAAATAAATATAAACTATCAGAGAATAAATATAAACTCTAAATAATAAATACAAACATATCTAGAATAAACACAAACTATCCAGGTGGCTCTCTGCTTTCTATGAATTTATGGCAGGATAAATACAAAGTATCCCAGAATAAATACAAATATCATATAATAAATAGAAACTCTAGAACGATACATAAAAATTGCCCAAGATCAACACAAATTTGAAGTTCAAAAGTTGCATGGTCCGAGAGTCCTCCCATGATAAACAATAAAAAAAGAGAATAAACACTAAGTCCTACTAAAATAAACACAAACTATCAGAGAATAAATATAAACTTTAAATAATAAATATAAACATGCCCAGGATAAATATAAACTGTCCAAGTGGCTCTTTGCCTTCTGTGAACCCATGACAGGATAAATACTAAGCATTTCAAAATAAATATAAATACTATATAATAAACAAAAACTGTAAATAATAAATAAAAACTCTGAGATGATAAATAAAAACTATCCAGGATAAACATAAACTCGAGATCCAAAAGTTGGATGGTCCAAGAGTCTTCTCAGGATAAACAACAAGAGAGAAGGATAAACACTAAGTCCTGCTAAAATAAATACAAACTATCAAAAGATAAATATAAACTCTAAATAATAAACATAAATAGATCCGGGATAAACACAAACTATCTAGGTGGCTCTCTGTCTTCTATGAATCCGTGACAGGATAAATACAAAGTATCTTAGAATAAACATAAATATCATATAATAAATATAATCTATGAATAATAAACAAAAATTCTGAAACAACAAGTAGAAACTGTTTAGGATAAACACAATAAGAGAAGAGGACCATTTAACTTTTGGATCTCGAGTTTGTATTTATCTTTAGTTTCTATTTATTGATCTAAAATATTTATTTATTATTCATAGTTTCTATTTATTATATGGTGTTTATGTTTATTTTAGGATAGTTTATATTTATCCTATCATGGGTTTATGTAAGCACTACAACAGAACAAGATATTAGTGACGAAAAAAATTCATCGCTAATAATAAATTTTCATCACTAATAGTTATTAGCGATGAAATTATCGTCACTAATATTTCATCATAAATAATGATGTCATTGATAATTTTTAACGATGAAAAAAATTTTTCATCATCAATAATCGATATTACCGATGAAAAATTTTTATTGTTAAAAAATTTATTTTTTAAAAATTATTTATGATAAAAAATTTTAGTTATAAAAAAAATAATTTGTGATAAAATATTACATCATTAATAAAAAAATAATTATTTATAATAAATATTATTTATCATTATTAATTTAATTAAATAGTTTTATAAAAATTAAATTTAAAAAAGTATTAGCGACATAAATTTTTCATCGCAAATATGATAAGTTTTGATGTAAATTTTTATCACTAATAAATTATCAATTATTTATGATAAAAATATTTTTACCATTATTAATTTAATTAAAAATTTTTATAAAAATTAAATTTTAAAAAAATATTAGCAACGTAAATTTTTTATCACAAATAAGATAATTTTTGATATAAATTTTTATCGCTAATAATTATTTATGATGAAAATATTTTTATTACTATTAATTTAATTAAAAATTTTTATAAAAATTAAATTTAAAAAAATATTAGTGATGTACATTTTATGTCACAAATATAGTAATTTTTGACATAAATTTTTATCGATAATAAATTTTTACTTATTTACGATAAAAATTTTTTTATCACTATTAATTTAATATAAAATTTTAATATTTTTAAATTTATTAAAAAATTTATTTACAATCAATTTTTTATCGCTAATATATTTTTTGATGATCCCTATTTCATCAGAAATAATTCTATCAATAATAATCTACACATAAATTTTATAAAAAAATATATTTAATTTATATTTATAATATTTTTTATAAATTAAAAATAAAAATAAAAAATAAAAAATTTATATAATAAACTAATAAATGAATTTTATCATTTTATTATATTAAATTAAAATCATGAGAGATCTAAAATAAAAATAAAAAGCTACACAAATAGACCGTCAAGTGTCGGCATCTCTAAAAGAAAATGGGCTGGAGAAGAAGAGTGCTCGGATGAGCTCGGATCGACCTGCTGTTGCCTCATCGACTGCCTCATCTGCTCCATCTACGCTATCTGCTCCATCATCTAGATCTAAAACCACTGACACTCGTTGACGGATGAAATCAACTCATCAGCTCGCTGCTCAGCCTGCCTCTGTACCTCCACCAGTCGAGCATCGCAAGCAGTATGGATGTCAGCCCTAAACAAGCGTGAGGGTACGAGAGAAGTGATCCCATGCCCTAGATCCATAATATAACAGGGTCTCGTACTAAGCACCTGATCACAGATCTCATCATCTGTGGGTGCGATCGAGCCCTCAGGGATAGGCTGGAATCTGATGTCTATCATACAGTCCGAAAAATTAAAATTATAGTTATTTTAATTTTATATTAAAAATCAAATTATGAATGAAAAAACTAATAAAAAAAATTTATAAAAAGCTCCTGGCTCCCCGTTGTCCACTTTTCTGTCCGTCGCTGGTGGGTCCGCTGATAGATATCGATCCCATCAGGAAGCTCGCCACTCTTTGCATCTCTTTATAATTTAAAAATAATTAATTAATTTTTTTTTAAATAGTTAAAAAGTTAAAATATATTAATTAAAAATTATTTATCATCTGCTCCATGTGATGAGCGAACGACCTCGAACTCCTACAATACGATACGATCTGTCTCGCCCGATTTGCTGTATTCTGGATACATCTTCTCTGTACAGTTAGCAATCAAATTAGTAGGTAACAAACTGAATTTAAGAATAAATGATTCAATCATTAAACTCTAAAAAAAAAAGTTTGGATGTGTAACCTGATATGTCAGATTCTCGTAATGCTGGTATATGAGAACCCAATCATCCATAGTGATGCTGTCATAGGGTCACTGTCGCGCTGCCTCCACCTCATTATCCTGCATCACATAGTATCAATACTGATGGATGCGGTGGCGATACTCCTTGAAATGCAAAGATAAATGAGCATCCACAGTTCGCCGCACACGATCCTCCTCAAAATTAATAATATCAAATACACCCTGTAAATAAAAAATATCAAAAAATTATCATGCTAATTAAATATTCATAATATAATTTATTTTATCTATAACTAGATGTAGAAAATCTCTCTCAGAGTCGGTACAATGTGACGCCAATCGAAAAGCATCACGGGAGTATAGCTTCGGCATATGATGCCTAGCTCGGTCTGCCACGACTCACACCATCTCCTAATGGGCATGGTGTAGCCGGATGGTATCTCTATATGGAGACGCTATCCCGAATGCTCGCATCTCTAATGCTTTAGAGTGAGGTTCTTCGATGGACCTCGCCTTCGCCTCACTACTCGTGGAGACTGGTCTGAAACAACAATAAATAAATCATTAGTATGATAGCTATCTAAATAAAAAAATTAAATTTTATTATATAAAAAGTATAATAATATCACTTGGACCCACCTCATTGGGACCTGCCAATGCTGGATCCTCTGGCGACGGAGCTGGTGCGATAGTAAAAATCGATTAAGGCACCTCAGCCTCCGAGGTAGACTGTGAATGCGAACGTCGTCGTCTATCTCCTGGTACCATACCTACAATTAATGACATATAAATAAATATAATATTGATAAATAATAATAAAAAATAAATTACATTCTAATGAATAGAATTATATTGCATACCATTATTGTAAGAGAAGATTGAACAAAGAATATAGATCTACTCATCAATATTCATATCTCCCTCGATGTATAGATCCTTCTTCGAATCACAATAATCGACATATATGTTGTCTTCTGTCTCATTGTCATTTATGAACTGATCATCGTCCTCTGACTTGTTAAGATTAAATACAAAATCAGCTTCAACTTCATTGGACGGCAGATCAGCTCTATTCAAAGGAGCTGTTACTAGTTTTTCATCAACAAGAAGCTCGGCTAATGTTTGTTCTTCTTCTTGAAAAGCTTCCTCTTCATTTAAATCTGAATTTTCATTCATCTCTAATCGAGTTGGTATGTCATATACGCCTCTCGGTGTTATTTTTTGTATGATATGTCAATTACCTCGATACTTTAGATCCTTCAAATATATTACTTGTTTCGCTTGAGTTGCTAATATATACGGCTCATCTGGTACCATGTTCGTACAAAATTTACACTGATAAAGTGTGGATTGATATGAATATCGATTTTTTTATTGCTAATATCCCACCATTCACATTAAAATAAGAATACATAATTACTGAACCCATACTTCAGTTCTATGATATCTATCAGTACACCATAATATTCAATCTCTTCTTCTTCTTCATATCCTATCATAGCAATCTCACTATTCTGGATCCATCATTGCATCTCAAGCTCCCTTGTGTAAAATCTCATTTCTCCAATGATATAGGATGCATAGTGGTTAATCTTTCGATCGAAACCACATGCTAAATTGTACAACTCATCGGTCGCATCTTCTTCTTTATTGAAATACTTATATTTCATCTACACCATAACATAAAAAATTATGTTGGTTCAAATAATTATTTTTATAATTACTAAGAATAATGTATTACTAGTACAATTTATAAGATCACCAAATTATTTTGTAAATTTTTTCCTATGTCATTCATCAACATCCGTATTATTCTCTCTGCATAGTATACTCTTGTGCTCACTGCAACAAGTCATGATTTTTAATTTTACATCAATATAAAAAAATTACTTAGAATATTAAACAGTATGCTAAAATGATACTTACTCAATAAAATCTTTAATTTTTTCATAATTATTTAGAACGTAGAAGTGTACCTTAGATAGCTCATTCACGTCCATAAATTCATATCTCCTTCTACCAATGGGTCAAACCGTTTGTTTAAATATAGATAGTATCGGTTCATTGTCATCCCATTCATGGTCTGCATTACGATCTGTATAATTGAATCTTATTTCGATATCGTCAAGATACATCGAGCAAAACATGATACACTCCGTAGCTATATATGGTTCCGCTATAGACCCTTCAGACTTTGTTTTATTGCACACATACTTTTTTAGGATACATAAGAATTTATAAATAAAAATAAATTTAAATTTTAGAAATATATTTATATCTTATAACTGATATGATAAAATATGTATAATTTTTTTACCTTTCAATAGGATACAACTATCGATAATGTATCGATCCGACCAAAAGAGCTTCCTTTGAAAGATGAATAGCCAGATGCACCATAACATCAAAAAATGATGGTGAAAATTTTTTTTCTAACTTACAAAGAACGAGTACGATATTCTTCTCAATTTTTTCAATTAAGTTAATCTTCAATTTTCGACAATACAGTTCTCGAAAGAATTCTCTCAACTCAATCAATGCAGTTTAAACATCACCATCTAAATAGCCACGCATGACCACAGGAAGCAAGCATTGCATCATCATATGGGAGTCATGACTTTTCATGCCAGAGATATTATCGTCGTTGTTTCCAACACACTGTGATACGTTTGAAGCGTATGCATTAGAAAACTTTACAGTTTTGAACCATCCACAGAAACTCTTCTTTTCCTCGCCAAATAGTGAATAACTTGCAGATGGCATAAAAAATCTAGCACCTCGACGAACTAAATGCAACTCTGGTTGGATTCTCATTTTCTACAAATCAAAGTGAGTGTTTGTACTATCTTTTATTTTTCTGGGATGTTCAATACGGCATCGATGATATTATCACAAATATTTTTCTCAATGTGCATTAGATCTAAATTATGATGAAGTAGTAGCTGCTTCCAATATAGTTGTTCAAAAAAAATACTTCGCTTCATCCAATTTAGCTCAACTTCAGTATGCTTCTGCTTGTGAGTATCTGATGTTTTCTTAAATTAGATGTTTCCAATGACTTCAAGTTGTTCTAAAACTTCTGCTCCACTTAACGCCTCAGGTGGCGGACGCCGGTCGGACCTACCATCATAGTATTGGTTATAACGGATCCTCCAAGAATGATTACCAGGTACAAACCACCAATGACCTATGAAGCATATTTTTCATCCTTGCTTTAAATGTAAGGAGGATGCATCCTTGTTGCATATTGGACACGTCAGATATCCTTTGGTGCTCCACCCAGATAAGTTTTCATATGCAGAAAAATTATTTATGGTCCACAAAATCGAGCCATGTAACTTAAAATTTTTTCGACTCACAGAATCATATGTCTATACTCCATTTTTTCATAGCTCCTTTAGATCATCGATTAACAATCGTAGATATACATCAATTTCATTATCTGGTGCTTTCGAACCTAGAATCAATAGTGACAGAAAAATAAATGATTCTTTCATGTACTTCCAAAGTGACACATTATATACAACTAGCATCACAGGCCACATGCTGTAAGAAGTACTCAAATTGCCAAAGAAATTAAATCTATCTATCGTTAGACCAAGTCGGATATTATGTGGGTCACTCGCAAAGTGCTAATGCTTTGCATTGAAGTCTTTTCACACTACGGAGTAGTCGGATTGCTAAGTATGTTCTCTTCCAGAATCTACTGCTCATGATACCATCTCATTTCTTCTACTGTCTTTGTGGACATATACAGCCTTTGAATTCTTGGAATCAATGAAAAATACCTTAAAATCTTTTGAGGTATCTTCTTTCCTTTCATATTATCGATTTTATACCTAGGCTCACTGTATTTCGGATATTCAGTTACCTATTCGTTATCTTTATAAAATAATGCACAGTCATTTTTGCAGGCATGTATAGGAATGTAGCCAAGTCTCAATTTTTGCATATATATTTTTGCTTCACAATATGATTTTGGAAGTCTCTCTATTGGGAAGAGCTGCTTTAATCAATATCAAATTTTGGTCAAATGACTTCTGACTCCATCGGTTCACAGTTTTAATATGAAGTAATTTTATCAAAAACTTTAACTTGGAGAACTTTGTACAATTTGGATAGAGTGGTTCTCATGCATCCTTTACAAACTTTGTAAACTGTTCAGAAGTCTCTTCTACCTCAAGCCAGATATTGTGTTCATGATCAAAATTGCCTTCAGATGCACTAGTACTTATGCATATATTTGAACAAACATCCTGATGTAAATCATCCAATAGTTCTCCGATACCACGATGTTCGACAGATTCAGCAGCATTATATCATCTTTAGTATCGTCATCATCGTGCACAACTTCATTCGAATCATCCTCTCCATGCCATATCCAGCAAGTATACTTCTTATCCATACCATAATGTAGCAAATGCTCCTCAATAAGTGTTATGTGGTGGTATACCATATTGACACATCTCTTACATGGACACTTTATCCGACTAGCACCGTTAGCTTTATGCCGTGTAAAGTCAATAAAATCTCGAATATTTTACGATATTCAGGCAAAAAAATATCTCTAGCATTCATCCAATTTTTATTGATATCTATCCAATAATAAATACAAAAATTATTAACAACAAAAAAACTTTTCGTGATATTCATCTGAATCGGATCCTGATTTAAATTTCAGATCGAATCCTAATCCGAATTTCGGACCACATCCCGATCCAGATACGGACATGGATCATTTTATACAAAATAGTACGTATTAAAGAATACAGACTGAATAGTAATACAGAAAATTTCTTTCCACCAATTTAATGAAGTAAAATGCATGATCCTATCCATTTCAAATTATTACTAACAGGTGGCCCTATTCCTTTCAGAAAAATAATAATCTTATTATTGTTATTAGTTGATATTTTGTTTCATTATTATGAAAATTTTGACAGTATCTCTCTATGATTCTCCAAATATACGACGTGAATATGGTGCCTACGTACCCTATCTACCATATACTCGAAGAACAGTAGACAGATAACTGCTAAGTACCGCATAATAAAATAAAATATCAACTTTTAATAATAATAAAATTATTATTTTTTAATAAAATCTGAATACGAGACATCCAAGAGTCGATCTCGATCAAGATCGACTCTTGAACGGAAATCTATGGCTCAATAGAATTTAACTACTATCTCTGAACATACAATCAAAGATAGATTTATAAATCATAAAAAAAAATAACTCTGCATTAAAATTTTTTCATCAAAAATTTTAGTACAATTTTCTCTAAAATAAAAATATTTTTTATATTTAATTATAATAAAAAAATATATAAAACAACACACAAAATAATTAAATTGTAATAAGCAACAGCAATGTACATTGTGCTAGTGGAACAAAAAAAAATTATAAATTTCAACAATAAAACTAAAAAATTTATGTAATAAATATAAAATAAACTATAAATAGTTGAGCATGCAAAATAATATTAATACAAAATAATAACACAAAACCTAATTTCGAGGGCCCAATGGTTTTTTATTTTTTTAAAAATATTTTTTACCTAAATATAATAAGTAAATTTTTATTTTTTAAAAAATATTTTTTATATAATTTTTTTTTAAAATATTTTTTTTAAACGAGCTCCAAACTCGGTCACCCACGGCCCTCGCTCCCACAGCGCCTGCATCGCCCGGACTTGGCCCCCGTGATCACAGTTCCCGCGACGCCGCCATCATCACCCACCCCTCCCAACCCACTCCCCGTAGCGCCGCCGCCCTCTCCAACCCTTCACGATCCGGATCCTAACTCGGATCCTGATCAGATCCTGATCTGGATCCCGATCCGAATCGGGATCTCGATCCAGATCCCGATCTGGATCTAATTTAGATCGTGATGCAAATTTTATTTTTATTAATCAAATAATAAAATATTTTATTAATATTTTAATTTTTTTTAATTTTTTAATTTTTTAATTATTTTAATTTTTTTTTATTTTTTCTCCCTCGTTTCTCTCCTCCCTTCCTCCCTCCCAGCCGTCACCCACCCCTCCCTGGTCGACTCCCTCCCTACTATCACCCACCCCTCCCCGACCGACCCCCTTCATCGGTCGACCCCCTCCCTGACCCCGTGGCACCACTAGCCGCCCACGACCCCCTCCCCGCTCCCGTGTCTCCTCCGGCCCCCCTCGACCCCATCCCCGCCCTTGTGTCGCCCCCAACCGACCCCCTCTGCCGGCCAACCCCCTCCCCAGCCCTATGGCGTCGTCGGCCACCCACGGCCCCCTCCCAGCCCCCATGTCGCCCCCGGCCACCCTCCAACCCCATCCCCACCCCGGTGTCACCCTCGGCTGACCCCCTCCATCTGCCGACCTCCTCCCCGGCCCCGTGGCACCGTCGATCGCCCATGGTGCCCCCCCTCCGTCGGTCGACCCCCTGCTCACCCCCGTGTCAGCCCCAGCTGCCCCCCGACCCCATCCCCGCCCCCGTGTTTCCCTCGGTCGACCCCCTCCGTCGGTCGACACCCTCCCCAGCCTCGTGGTGCCGTCGGCCGCCCCCCCCTCCCCCCCCCCCCGCAACCCCCTCCACCCCCCGGTGGCCCGATCAACCGAAAAAAAAAGGATTGGAAAACCCTTACCTTTGGCTGACGGCGGCACGGCAACGACGTGGATTGTGGATGGCGATGGTGATGGTGGAGACGGGCTCGCTGGCGACAAGAGGGGGGAGAGCTCAAAGAGGGAGAGAGGAGAGGGAGAGAAGAGAGGGGAGAGCTCAGGGATAGAGGAGAGGAGAGGGGAGAGGGAGAAAGAAAATGACTTTCACACGAAGGGATGTCGAGTTGATGTGTACTGAATGCAGAATTATTAACGATAAAAATTTTTGTTACGAAAAATAATTTTTATCATCAATAATTTTCATCAAAAAAAATTCTCACTAAAAAAAATTTGCTCTTAAAAAAAATATTGGCGATAAAAAAAAATTTCTGCATCTTATTATTGTTTTTAAGATTATAATGAATTTCATAGGTCTAGACAATGATTTTAGGGTCATGATGAGATCAAGCCAGTGAGATCTAAATCTTTGATAGCCATGATCTAAAATATTTTCAGTCACTGGTTCATTGAGTCAGAGATCAATGATATCTGTATGACTGGCACGTCCTATGTATTTTCAGTGATGAGGGTGGTTGATCTCACAACCTCTTGTATGGTGATACTAATACAAGGATGTAGGTGCTCATTAGAGAATGAGTTCACTGAATAGACCTACGAGAGAACATCTGATAGAGTTTTATTTACATGTTAGCTGATTGTTCTCTAGTGAAATTTATGTAAGTGATCCTTTAATCTGAGATCACCATGGTACCTTGTGTACATGAATCCATATTTTGGTTTACTTTCTAACTTGGTTCTTTGATCCTTGTATAAGATGTTCTGGATGTGGTGAAGTATGCATGGAGGTTGTGAGTGATCAACAAGGGATCAGTCACTCCTAATAAGGAGAGTGAACATCCTATGTGATCTCATAGGTTGATGATTCTAAAAGTTTTTGGCCAAAGCAGGATGATAATTGGAAAGAAATTTCTAATATATCATTCACTGAATCATCATCTTCTGATCGAGATATATTTAGATAGGCAATTGGGCTTGACATGATTTCATACCCACAGCTCATCTGGATGTTGTTTGATTAAAGGATTGAATTGCACAGTAACTTACCAATGAAGAGTATTTTGATAATTTTTATTAAATTTTATTTTTTTTGGATAGTCATGACACGTTGCTAGACGTCAATCTTAATTTGTAGACTCATCAAAATTAAAAGAGTTTAATTCAAAAATTAATTAGGAAGAATCTTATTTAATTGAGACTTTTGAGCTGACCTAATCTGATCGGTTTAGGGTTAGATTAAGAGTCTGTGTCCACTGCTGGCTAGATTTGAAGTTCAATGGATCACATACTTTAAGATTTTATCTTGATCTGATTTAATTAGAATTTAAAATAAATTCTAGAGGTTAATTTGATATGCTAGCACATTGTGTTAATCTAAATTTTTAATTAGATTAAGTTCAAAGTGTTTGAGCTAAACTAAACCTGTTGCCTTTGATCTGACTGGATTGGATCTATTTTAATTGGACTCCTATCCAACTTGAAAGAGTTTCAAGTGTGGAAGGACTCCTCCATGCCACTCTGATTTTATGCGCAAAATTAATTGCCGCCAACCCCTTTTTAGCGTTAAGAAGAGGAAGAGTCTTTCTTCTTTAAGACTCTTAACCACTTCTTAATTTCACCGATTCCTTAATTGTCACATGCCTAAAATAAATGAGAAAATTATGGGGTATAGAAGAGGAAGAGTCCTTCTTTGTGAAGCCTCTTCTGTGCCACTTAATTCATCAAAGAATTTATTTCTCTGCACGAGGAAGTGGTGTGCCAAGATTTGGCACCCCTTGGGTCTCCTTGCCATCCCTTCTTCACCTATTTATATAGGGTGCCTCTTATGAGATAAGGACTAAATTTTGATGAAAAATCATAGGCCTTGCCATGTGATAAGAGAAAAAAAAATTGAAAAAAATATAAGAAAAAGATAAGAAAAAATTGAGTGAAAAAATAGAAAGAAAGGAGGTGAGAAAAATAGCAAGTGTGGTGTGCTTGTCATAGGATTTGATTTTTTCATATGTTGGAGCATAAAATCAAATCCTAGATTATAAGACTTTTGGAGAGAATTTTCTTGGCATGATCCTAGTGGTGAAATCGAAGGCAATAGAGCTTTGGTGCGATTGTTCTTCGAGTTTGAAGCTGACAATGTTCTGGTGAAGAAAAGGCTGCGGTGGTGCATCGGTTGAGAAGGATTTTGACCATCTTTCATGTGGATCACCATTAGAGAACTTCTATTTTGGAGTCTCATAGAGATTATCTTCTTATCATACTGCTCGTCTGAGAAGTATAAGTTTCTATCTCTTTGCATGCTTGAATTTTATTTTGTTCGACATCTACAAGGTATTTCTAGGATTTGGGTTTCTGTTCGACAGTTTTAATCATTAAAGCTTTCGATTTGTATGTTTAAAAATTTTTAAAATTTATATTCCACTATGTGATCAGAACCCAATAGTGGTATCAGAGCTATCCTTGTTAGGTTCGATCAAACAAGTAGAAAAGTTGTAATATAGAATTATTCTAATTCATATTTTGCCAAAATATTGCATCGATTTCTAGCATCAGTTTTAAAATCAAAAATTATTTTTTGACTTTATTTGAACTATGGATTTAAATTTTAATGATTAAATTTTAAAGTTATGATAATATAAAATTTAATAATTCATGGTTGTTTGATGCTTAAATCATTTTTGATTAAGGGTGTATTGCATGCCTAATTCGATTAGGGTTTATTTTTATATTGACTAAACTTGTTATATGTTAAGTCATTTGCATACTCTTATATGATTATTGTAATCATTTTTGGTATATGAATGATATTATAACTTGAAAAAGTATGTTGAATTGCCTAATATGTATGTTACATTTTATGTAGTAGTTAGGATGTGCCGAGATTAGTTTAAAATCTTTTATAAAAATTATATTAAGTTGTAATATCAAAATTCACTTACAAATCAAATATCGAATTTATTTGATCAATTGGTATTTAAGTAAGTGTTAAAGGTGGTTTTCTAATTAAGTTTGTATGCTGGCCTGGTCAATTTTGTTGGTATCTAAGAAAGACTATGGAGAGCCTCTCACCTACTGACTTGATCAATTTGGTCTTATTGAGTTTCAGACTTAGATTGATTGGTGATGTAGACATTACAAAGGCCTTCCTTCATGTTTGGTCAACAAAGTATGTCAAGATTTTAGTTAGCTTGTTGTGCTATCCACAAGGCTTACTATAGAAATTGTTATAATGTTGACTAAGTACATATTGATGCTTATGGCATATTTGAATAGTGTTGTCTTGTTGTGCTATCCATAAGGGCGGCATTGTTTAAGTATGACCATATGAGATTGAAGGATTAACTTAACTAGAATTTTATAGTTTATTGTGTTATCCACAAGACTATGAGTGATTTAGAGGCAAGAGAAAAATGTTGAGAATTATATGAAGTAAAATTGATAAAAAGTTATTTACTCTTAAACTCATGAATACTTGTTGTACTATCCACAAGGTGTTTGTGAGGAATAAAGATCTCAACCCTACTTAGAAACATAATGATGTTTCTCATTTTTCATACTTGAGGGCTATAAAATTTGTTAAAATAGTAGGAAGCACAATTAGACAAAAGTTCTAATCTAGTTGTGCATGTCTTCATGAGTTATCCGCTTATATTATATTCTTGTTATTGTAAATTAACTACATAAATGGCATCCTCACTGTCACTTCGAGGTAGATTAAATACTAATAAGTTGACTGAACCAAACTATGTGGACAGATTAAGAAATCTGAGAATAATTCTCACACAGGAGAAAGTCTCCTATATACTGAGGAGGAAAGGACCACATATAAGATGTGGAAGGATGACAGTGTGACTGTCAAGTGTACCATGCTTGCCTCGATGAAAATGAGCTTCAAAAGTAGCATGAGGACATGGATGTTCCTTCTATACTCCTTAATTTAAAGGAGTTATATGAAAAACAAAGTCGAACTGCTAGATATGAGATATCTAAATAATTATTCCATACCCGGATGACTGAAGGTATATCTGTGCAAACTCATGTCCTTAAGATGATTGATTTGATCACTCATTTGAGACAATTGAATTTTGCCATAGATGGTGAACTTAGTCAGGATTTGATCTTACAGTCACTCTTCGATTTTTTCTCTTAATTTGTCATTAACTACCATATGAATAAACTGAATATTAGCCTGTCTGAACTGCTGAATATGCTCAAAATAGCAGAAAGCCATTTCAAAGATGAAAAGGCTCCAGTTCTTCTTGTAGATAAGATCAACAAGAAGAAAGACAAGAAGAGATTTCAAAAAAAATTGAATCCTAAGACTAGCATTTCCAAGAAGAAGGCGAAGAAGGTCTCCGCCAAAGGCACTTGCTATCACTACGGCAAGGACGGACAATGGAAGAGGAATTGCAAAGAATACCTTATAATTGTGAAACATAAGGAAGCAAATGTGGCTAAAAGTTTGTATATGATACAAACAAACTTATTATTAAGTACTTCGATTTCAGATTCTTGGGTATTGGATACCGCCTATGACTCGCACCTTTACAAATCATTGCAGGGTTTATAGGAAATAAGGAGTCTGAGTAAAGATGACCTCGAGCTGCTCGATGCTAATGGAGAGTCCATTCAAGCCAAAGCCGTCGGAATCAAGATTTTGAAGTTGCCTTCGGACAAAATTTTGAAACTGAAATTTGTTATTATATTCCAAAAATTGTTAAAAATATTATTTTTGTACCCTTGTTATTATAACAAGATTTTGAAATAAATACTAAGAACAATGGTTGTTCTATATATTTTTCTAATAAATTTTATGAAAATACTTTTGTAGATAATGGCCTTCTATTTCTATCACTTAGTAATAATATATTTCATGTTGATAATATGAAGAAAAAAAAGAGAAAGGATGTGAATGTCACATACCTCTGGCACTGCCAACTTGGTCATATAAATGAGTCAAGAATTAACAAATTATACAAAGATAAATTTTTTGATTCTTTTGATTTTGAATTATATGAAACTTGTGAATCTTGTCTCATTGGTAAAATGACCAAGACTCCGTTTACTGGATATGGAGAAAGGATGAGTGATATTTTGGACCTTGAATATACTGATATTTGTGGTCCAATGTCGACTCAAATCAGAGGTGGATACTCCTACTTCATCATATTTACTGATGATAAGTCTAGGTTTAGATATGTGCATTTAATGAAATACAAATCTGAAGCCTTTGACAAGTTTAAAGAGTATCAAAGAATGGTTGAAAAACAAACTGGTAAAAATATTAAAGCTCTTCGATCTGATCGAGGAGGAGAATACTTGACTAGCGAGTTCCTCGATCATTTAAAATAAAATAGTATTCTCTCTCAGTGGACACCTCTTTACACTCCACAATTAAATGGTATTGCAGAAAAGAGAAATCATATTTTATTAGATATGGTGCAGTCCATGATGTGTTTCATGAATTTTTCGATTTTTTTTTAGAGATTTGCTCTCGAGGCCGCAGCATATGTTTTGAACAAAGTGCCATCAAAGTCTGATTTTAGCACTCCATACCAGATATAGAAAGGGAAGAGGTTCAATATTAAGCACTTTAAGATTTGGGGTTGTCCTGCTTATGTGAAAAATATTGATGGACATAAGCTTAGTGGTAGATCAGAAAAATACAGGTTCGTGGGTTATCCCAAAGAGAGTATAGGATACTACTACCACACTACTCAACAAAAAGTGTTTGTCAGTAGGCATGTCATTTTCTTGGAGAAAGAGTTTATCCAAAAAGGGGGCAATAGGAGGTCTATTGAACTTGAGGAAGTTTGAAACCTACAACCTATCCAAAATTTACAAGCTGACTCTCAACCAAGTGTGTCCATTGTTGAGGCACAGCCACTACACTCACCTTCTCTTTGAAGGTCATGTAGAGTGCGTAATATACCCCTCAGATATGGGTTTATCATTAAAAATGATAACATATCCCACATCATTGAGAATGATAATCCTACGACCTATTCAGAAGCTGTCATGAGTAGTGACTCTGACAAATGGCTCAAAGCCATAAAATTTGAAATGGACTCCATGTATACCAATCAAGTTTGAACTTTGGTTGATGCACCCGAGGGTGTGACTCTAATAGCTGCAAATGGGTCTTCAAGAAGAAGATTATGGCAGATGGCCAGGTAGAGACCTATAAGGCCAGGCTGGTGGCCAAAGATTTTAGATAAAAATAAGGTATTAATTTTGAAGAAATCTTTTCATCTGTAGCCATACTCAAGTCTATTTAGATTATACTTGCTATTGCTGCATACCATGACTATGAGATCTGGTAGATGGATGTCAAGACTGCCTTTCTTAATGAAAATTTTGAGGAGGAAGTCCATATGACTCAGCAAGAGGGATTTATCTCTAGTGGAAGAGCAAATCAAGTATACAAGCTAAATAGTTCCATTTATGGATTAAAACAGGCATCGAAGAGCTGGAATATCCGTTTTGATGAGACAGTCAAATCATTTGGCTTTATCAAAAATATCGTAAACCTTGTATGTACAAAAAGGTTAGTGGGAGTGCTATTGTCGTCTTGGTCTTGTATGTGGATAACATACTACTCATTGAGAATGATATTCCTATGTTGCAATCGATCAAGATATAGCTATCACAAAAGTTTTTCATAAAAGATTTGGGTGAAGTGTTCTATATACTTGGTATAAAGATCTATAGAGATAGATCAAAGAGAATGATTGGCTTGTCTCAGTCAGGTACATAAACCTTATGTTGCAAAGGTTCAACATGGATGGAAGTAAAAGAGGTTACTTACCTATGGATTATGGCATATAACTCTCTAAAAAGATGTCTCTTAAGACACGTAAAGAGAGAAATAGAATAAATTTTATTCCTTATGCTTCGGCTGTAGGATCAATAATATATGCTATGCTGTGCCCCAGGCCTGATATGGTCAGACATTGTAAACAAATTTCAGGCAGATCTTGGGGAGGATCATTGAAAAGTTGTAAAAAATATACTCAAGTATTTTTGAAGAACTAAAGATATTTTTTTCATATATGGTGGATCTGATTTAAAACTGAAAGCTTATACTGACTCTAGTTTTCAATTTGATCCAGAGGATAGCAAATTCATATCTACGTATGTGTTCACCCGGTATGATGGAGCAGTAAGTTGAAAGAGTTTCAAACAACAAACTGTTGCTGACTCATTCATTGAGGCTGAGTACATTACTGCTAGTGAGGCTGCTAAAAAGGCCGTTTGGACGAAGAAGTTCATCTCAGAATTGGATGTGGTTCTAGAGATTGAATAATCAGTGCCTCTTTATTGTGACAATACTGGGGCAGTTGCTCAAGCCAAAGAATCGAGGTCTCATCATAAATCCAAGCGCATCTCGAAACGGTTCCACCTTGTTCGGGAGATAGTTGAAAGATGCGATGTGATCGTAGAGCGAGTTGATATCAAGAATAATATAGCGAATCTACCTTGATTGCATAGGTATTAAGTATAGAGGCGATTGGCTTTAGTGCAAATGAGAGATTGAAAGAATAATGCCCTATAAGTCCATCGCATATGGGATGTGATGGGGTATTTTTCTATAATTTATCTTTCAAACTCATGTACGTGACATTGTTATTTAATAAAAATAGACTTTTTGATTCATTATATGCTACATCTTATTATTATTTTTAAGATTATAATGAACCCATAGGTCTAGGTAATGGTTTTAGGGCCGTGATGAGATCATGCCAGCGAGATCTAAATCCTTGATAGCTATGACCTAAAATATTTTCAGTCATTAATTTATTGAGTCGGAGATCAATGATACCTATTAGACTGGCACATCCTATGTATGCTCAGTGATGAGGGTGGTTGATCTCACAACCTCTAGTGTGGTGACACTAATACAAGGATGTAGATGCTCATTAGTAAATGAGTTTACTGAATAAACCTATGAGAGAATATCTGATGGAGTTTTATTTATATGTCAGCTGATTGTTCTCTAATGAAAGTTATATAAGTGATCCTTTAACCTGAAATCACCATGGTACCTTATGTACATGAATCTATGTTTTGGTTCACTTCCTAACTTGATTCTTTGATCTTTGTATGGGGTGTTTTGGATATGATGAAGTGTACATAAAGGTTATGAGTGATCAATAAGGGATCAGTCGCTCCTAATAAGGGGAGAAATATCCTATGTGATCTCATAGGTTGATGATTCTGGAAGTCTTTGGCCAAAGCAGGATGATAATTGAAAAAGAATTTCTAATGTATTATTCACTGAATCATCACCTTTTGATTGAAATACATTTGGATAGACAATTGGGCTTAACATGATTCCATACCCACAGCTCATCTGAGATGTTGTTTTACTGAAAGATTGAATTGCATGATAACTTGTCACTGAAGGGTATTTTGATAATTTTTACTAAATTTTATTTCTTTCGGGTAGTCATGACACGTTACTAGATATCAATCTTGACTTGTAGACTCATCAAAATTAAAAAAATTTAATTTAAAAATTAATTAGGAAGAGTCCTAATTAATTGAGACTCTTGAGCTGACCTAATCTGATCGGATTAGGGTTAGATCAAGAGTCTGTGTCCACTGCTGGCTAGATTTGGAGCCTAATGGGTCGCATATTTTGGGATTTGATCTTGATCTGATTTAATTAGAATTTAAAATAAATCTTAGGAGTTAATTTGATATGCTAGCATATTGTGTTAATCCAAGTTTCTAATTAGGTTAAGTTCAAAATGTTTGAGTTAAACTGAACCTGTTGCCTTTGATCTGATTGGATTGGATCTATTTTAATTGAAGTCCTATCCAACTTGGAAGAGTTTCAAGTGTGGAAAGACTCCTCCATGCCACTCTAGTTTCAAGCCCAAAATTAATTGCTGCCAACCCCTTTTTAGCATTAAGAAGAGGAAGAGTCTTTCTTCTTTAAGACTCTTAACCACTTCTTAATTTCCATCGGTTCCTTAATTGTCACGTTTAAAATAAATGAAGAAATTATGGGGTGCAGAAGAGGAAGAGTCCTTCTATGTAAAGCCTCTTCTGCACCACTTAATTCATCGAGAATTTATTATGGGGATCTAAATGGTAATTTTAAAATTTTTTCAAAATCATGATTTTACAGTGAAAATTATTAATTAATCTAATTAATTAACATGAATTTATCCTACACTAGGATCTAAATATGATATATAGCATGTATTCATTTAAATTTGAAACTCAAATTCGAACAGTAAACACTTTTCTGTAATATGTTTAGAACACAATATCTTTGTGCGGATAGTAGATCGCCACAATCTGATCACCGTCGGGAGAGTCTGATCGTTGCGATGCAGTCACACAGCGTGTCTGGCCTCGCGATGCTGACGTGGTACTCTACCAGATCGCCTTAAGGGTGCTTGAATAATGAACTTCGGATCTGATCTAACCAAATCTGATTCAGGTTCAGCAACTTGTGTCGATTTTTTCACCTGCCGAACTTCGTCAAGTTCGATCTTAGAGGCAACAGTCCCTTCACCAAGAAACTTCTTTTCCAAAAAGATTGCCTTAAGGCTGACAAACACTTTTTGCTCATCAGCTAGGTAGAAGTAATACCCTTTGGTCTCTTTTGGGTACCCTATAAAATTATACTTGTCAGATCTAGGTCCAAGCTCGTCCGTAATTAAACGTTTAACATAAGTCGGACACCCTCAAACCCTAAGGTGCGAGAGTACTGACTTACGTCATATCCATATCTCATATGGCGTTTTGGTTACAGACTTACTCGAAACTCTATTTAGAAGGTAACAAGCCGATTCGAGCGCATATCCCCAAAGGAAGATCGGCAGACCAGCAAACCCCATCATGGATCGAACCATGTCCAACAAGGTCCGATTCCTCCTTTCAGATATACCATTATGTTGTGGTGTTCCAGGAGGAGTCCACTGAGAGAGAATCCCATTCTCCCCAAGATATGTCAGAAAATCATTGGAAAGGTATTCACCTCCTCGATCAGATCGAAGAGTTTTAATATACTTTTCAATTTATTTTTCTACCTCATTTTGGAATAGTTTGAACATTTCAAATGACTCCAATTTATACTTCATTAAATAGATATACCCATACCTCGATAGGTCGTCTGTAAAGGTTATGAAGTAGAAATATCCACCTCTTGCACTTGAGCTCATGGATCCACATACATCAGAATGTACCAAACCCAAAAGTTCACTGGCTCGCTCACCTTTTCCAGTAAAAGGTGATTTGGTCATTTTACCAAGAAGACAAGACTCACAGGTTGGAAGTGATTCACAATCACCTACTTCAAGAATTTCTTCTTGAGCCAACCTGTTTATCCTGTTCTTATTGATATGACCTAGCCTACAGTGCCAAAGGTAGACTTCTGACATTTTATCTATTCTAGGATATTTACCGGAGGTTTGAACCACATTAACAGGTTGTGATAGAAAGTAAATTCTATTATTAAGTTGTCCAACAAACATTGTAACACCATTCAAAATGATATTGCAAACGTTTCTTTTTATTAAAAATTGATAACCGTACATGGCCAAAAGGCCTATAGAAATAATATTTAATAAAAAACTTGGACAATAATGATATTCACTCAGAATTATATTTCGAGAATTGATTACAAGGTTCATGATTCCTAATGCTAGAACTGAAACTTTGCTTCCATCTCCAACGTTCAAGAATCTCTCGCCTTCATCAAATCTCCTACTGACCTGCAGACCCTGCATCGAATTGCAAATATGATAAGGGCTTCCGGTATCCAATACCGAGGTAGTAGTATCATAAATAAAAAAGTTGCAAGGTATTATCATATAAGTACCTTGCTTCTTCTTTGGCCTGTTCGGGTCCAGTGAGGCAATGTATAGAGGACAGTTCCTCTTCCAGTGCCCCTGCTTCTTGCAAAAGAAGCACTCCGTCTGGCTCTGGTCGGGCTTGTGCTTCTTGGTCTGATCCTGTGCAGACGTCCCAGCATGCAGCTGCACCTTCTTATTCTTCTTCTTCTTGTTCTTCTTCTTTCCTTTCTTAAAGGGTCGACGACCAGAAGAAGACCCTCCCATAACATTCACTGACTCTTTATGGAGCTGGTGATCCTTCTCAAAGTTCTGCAGCAACCCCAACAAGCTGTGGTAGTTCACTGCAGGCTTTGTCATCCGAAAATGAGTAAGGAAGGGGAGGAAGGACTTGGGCAATGAATTAAGGATCGCATCCTTACCGAGCTACTCATACAAGGGAAAGTCCAGTTTACTTAGGCGCTCAATCATTTTGATCATGTACAGTACATGATCAGTGACTGAGGCTCCATCCCTCATCCGAGCATTGAAAATTGCATAACTAGTTTTGTGCCTTTCAACATCGTCAGGCGTACCAAAGGAGTCGTTCAACATTTGAAGCATCTTCTGTGGCTGGGCGTTCTCGAACCTGCGGCTGAACTCATCATTCATTGCCACCAGCATAATGCACCGAATGGTGGTACGATCGTTGAGCCACTTCTGATAAGTATCTCGGACCATCCCTCTAACGTTCGAGGCTCGCTCCTCAGATGCCGGATCCGTTACTACATAAAGGATCTGCTCATGCTCAAGAATGATTTTTAATTTTCGATACCAGCTATCGAAATTAGGTCCCATGAGCTTGTGATTATCTAATAATGACCGGAGGGACAGAGTAGTGGCCATAACTGCATAAAGAAAAATCAGACCTCTATTAGTACATAAATTACAAATACTAAAGATTTGGACTTTAGTCTAAAGTTTCTCCCAGTATTTTTACGAATTGGTAGCCTCAACCTCTAATTCGAGGAATTACTTTAATTCCTTAGTGGGTACTAGAATCTACACAGACTACATACGAGCCCAACTTTGGTTGGTCAACCCATGTGCATCTATGGGTAGGTTCATAACCAGTTGTTTCTCTAAACAACTTCTAGTAACTGATTTTGCCCCAGAACCTAATCAGTAGGCTTTGGCCCCCACTGAAAAGATCTAATTAGGTCCAATCATTAACATGATTTGATTTGGTGAATCGGACCAATAAATGATCAGGTCCGATTTTGATCGGCCAACCTGACTACCATCAGAAAGACTCAAACCAAATTATCATATTATGAATGATAATTCCATTAGTCAATAAGCACCAGGCCTTTGGGCCTCTAATGACTATTAAACTAATGGACTCATTATCACTCACTTAATGGGAGGCTATGACTTAGTTATCAATATAACTTAATCATTTTTAGGGACCTAATAATTTTTGAAGATTTTATTAAAGGATAGATGAGAAGAAAATATCCAGCCAATTTGAATCCTCCCACTGACTTTATTAAGTCAGATTAAAAAAGATTTAATTAAAGCTGACATTAGGAGCACCTAAATCAGTCAAACTGATTTACCTATTGACATGGGTGAGCCCTAATCACCAAGTGATCTAATCAAAATCTAATTCCCCAGATTGGCCAGGTAAGTGAGATCAGTGGTGGAGATAAGCCATTAACTCGTCAGAAATCGAATCACTGCGAGTAGCTCCCGCTTAAAAATCACTGGTCAAACTGCCAAACTTATCTTAGACACCAACCGGTTCATTAGTTTTAATTTGATCAACTTAGTAAATAAGGTTCCACCGCGTAGCCATGAATTAAGTCCATCTTGGTCTAGTTAAAGACATGGACCCATTCAACTACAACTATTGAAGTTGAGTCTAAAGTATCCTTGACCTAATCTAATTTAACTTTTGATTAGATTTGACCAATTACTCTAATTTAGTCCATTCTTTAAGCTAACCTTAGGTCTAACCCAATTATGGACCTAATCCATCTAACCCATTGACCCACAAGTTTATGTAATTATCTTAGGTCTTAATTCACAATTCTAGACCTACTAGACAACACTTAATTCTTTTAATTAAGTATTTAGACTGATGGATCAGGATTTGATATTTCAAAAATAATTTTCAAATTTAAAAGGTTTTATTTTCTGTTCACCAAATATGTTGACTCATTTCACAAATAGATCAGCACATTTCATAAATAGCAATCCTATTGCTAATTACATAACAGAAAATAACTCAATCAAAATAAATCATGAATATTCCTTTAGATCTAATCTAATACATTCATGATAAATTTCACAATTGAACCTTTACAATTAATTCATTTCGCTGCTTCATCTGCATGGAATATAATTGCAGTGGCACCCCTACCGCCATAGGAGACCCCATCGAATGGGAGGAGAGGGCCTTTAAACCCTGCTTTTCTCCTATGACCGAACGGCTATGGCAACTAACCCAATTCGATTACTTGCTACTTAGATCAAGTATATCTAAATATACCAATTTCAAAATTTAAATTTTAAATTTTAAATTTTAAATTTTAAATTTTGAATTTCAAATTTCAAACAAATTTTAAATTTTAAATTTTTGAATTTTAAATTTTGAATTTCAAATTTCAAATTTTAAATTTTAAATTTCAAATTTAAAATTTCAACCAAATTTCAAATTTCAAATTTTAAATTTTGAATTTCAAATTTTTAAATTTTGAATTTCAAATTTTAAATTTCAAATTTTAAATTTTGAATTTCAAATTTTTTGAATTTTAAATTTTGAACAACTTTCAAATTTTAAATTTTAAATTTAAATTTTTAGATTGCAACTTAATCTACGCATGTAAATATATGTATCATATCTAAGAACCCGCTTTGATACCATTTGTGGGGAAATTCAGTGCAGGGGTAAAATGATAATTTTAAAATTTTTTTAAAATCATGATTTTATAGAAAAAATTATTAATTAATCTAATTAATTAATATAAATTTATCCTACACTAAGATCTAAATATAATATATAGCATGCATTCATTTAAATTTAAAATTCAAATTCGAATAGTAAACACTTTACTATAATATGTTCAGAACACAATACCTTTATGCGGATAGTAGATCGCCGCAATCTGATCACCGTCGGAAGAGTCTGATCGTCGTGATACAGCCACACAGTGTGTCTGACCTCTGCGGATCATCCACACGAAGCTCTCGATCTAATCGACTCCTCACAAGTGTTAGCTCGTTGTAGAGCCCTTTTGACGGTCGATGCTGATCGAATTCCTTCGATCGATGTCTGTCGATTCTTCGGATACTCCAAATCGTCAACAGATGTGCTTGAGAGGATGTTGAAGATCTCCCTAAGATTTTATGGGCTCACGACACTCGTAGCTCACTTTCTCACTTTCCGAACCCCAGGCTAAAACTCTAGGAAACTCACCGGAAACCTTGCACCCACTTTTCTTTCTTTTCTTTCTTTTTCTCTTGGAAGGATATGGATTTTCTTCTCACGCACAAGACTTCTCACGCCCCAGAATTTTTCTCCAAAAATCTTCTTCTTGCACACCCCACTCTTCTCCTCCTTTTATAACAACGTCAAACGTCTTATCCAAAAGAAAGGATAAAGATGAGTAATTGCACATTTGAATTCAAATCAAATTTTGAATTCAAATGGACACCAACTCATCCCTTATCCACTAAAGACGTGAGGCGTGGCTTAAATTGTGCATGGAGTGATTTCATGAGAAACCTTTTCTCATGTAATAAATGGGGCATAAAAAAATAGATAAGGTGCAAAGATTGATTACCCATTCAAATTCAAACTTTATCTTGAATTTGAATGGCCAACCAATCATCCTTATCCATTCATATGGCACATTAAAGTGGAGCATGGAGAGGGCTTGGCATGAGGAAAAAATTCATGAGAAGTTCCTTCTCATGAATTCAAATGGGTGCAATGGAAGTGAAGTGGCACATGGAGATTGGGTCAAGGTGGTTTAATTATTTAAACCAACCTAATTGAACCAAATAAGTTAGGTTCAATTAGACTAATTTAAATCTAACTTAATTAGGCTTAATTAGGCTCAATAAAATTCTAATCAAATCAAGAATTGACTAAGCCCAACCCCTGATCAAATCAGGGACCAAACCATCTCGACGATTAGGTCAACTCTTAACCTAATCGGGTCAAACCCAACTGAATCCAATTCAATTAGACTTGATCCAAAAATAATTACTCAATCAAATTGAGTTAATTAGCGATCAAATCACTAATTAAACCTCTCATAAATACTGAATCCAAATCCGATGGGCAATCAGGCATCAGAATTCATCGATATGTAAACTGGATCGAAAAATCCCAACCAGTGGGACTCTTGACCCCGGTACCCATAATGTGTGAAACTCATGATCAGAGAATCCTGATTCTCGAACACTGAGTCTCAAACATGTAGGATTCTACATCAGCCATCAGATCAGATAGAAACCTCTAATGTGTGTGACACCACAGGTTCGAACCTAAGCTGGTAGCACAGGAACCAATTCCTGTACTAATCGAAGTGACCATCTAGCAATGGTACCCGACATCCGGATAGGTCGAAGAGTCACAATCGCAACACTCAGAACCTACATGAATATGGTTACTGTATAATTCATCCTTTTGACCCCTGTGTTTAGGACGACTCAGGGTTAAACTGTCAACCCTGATCAGATCATCCGAATCATGCTCAACTCAAACAGTCCTGTGACTCCTCACAAGGACTATCCTGGCCAAGATTTTGCTAAATTGAAACACGACTGTACACAGCTCCTAAACTGGAGTGGTCAATCCCATCTTGACACATGCATCGACAAGTCAAGTACTTGACTACACCCAGCAGCCTTCCGTCACTAAATTAAAAATTCAGGTAGTCCAGTGCCTATATGCAGTGAGTTGCTTGCAAGTCACCATAGCGGTCTCAGGTCGGAGGGATATTTATACCGATATTCCATCGGAGCAAATCTTGACAGTAGAAATAGCTCCAGAGTCGATCACGTTCAGTGCAGATGTACCCTTACATCTCACTTGTATGCCATACCAGTGTCTCCACACTCATTGGTTGAGAGGACAACTAACCTATATGGCACACAACGACCTATGCTTGATAAACGTTGTCGTCCTTGATACCAACGTATCATTTGGTCGTGAACAGATTTAAGGACTAAATGACAAATCCTCCTTTGTCGAGTCTAAATAGTCCTAAGGACTTCACCACAACATAGGAGTTCATTAGAAGATGAAACATTTTGTGATGAAAAATGTCAAAATAATTTTTATTAATTCATAATTCATGTACAAATACAAAAATGAATATAACCGTCAACAGGCTGACGATTGGCTTTGGGACACTATTCCCAATATTTATTTCTTCATGTGAGGAAGTGGAGCGCTAAGAGTTGGTGCCCCTTGGATCTCCTTGCCGTCCTTTCTTCACCTATTTATATGGGGCTAAATTTTGGTGAAAAATCAGAAGCCTTAGCGTGTGATAAGAGAGAAAAAAATTTGAGAAAAAAAAAAGAAAAAATTGAGTGAAAAAATAGAAAGAATATAAAAAAAATAGCAAGTGTGGTTTGCTTGTCCTAAGATTTGATTTTTTCATGTGTTGGAGCACAAAATCAAATCCTAAGTTGTGAGACTTCTGGAGAGAATTCTCTTGGTGTGATCCTAGTGGTGAAATCGAACGCAATAGAGCTTTGGTGCGATCATTCTTCGAGTTCGAAGCCGACAGTATTCTTATGAAGAAAAGACTGCGATGGTGCATCGGTTGGGAAGAACCTTGACCATCTTCCATATGGATCACCATTGGAGGACTTCTATTTTGGAGTCTCGTAGAGATTACCTTCTTACTATACTGCTCGTCTGAGAAAGTATAAATTTCTATCTCTTTGCATGCTTAAATTTTGTTTTGTTCGACATCTATAAGATGTATGTTTCTAAGATTTGGATTTCGGTTCGATAGTTTTAATTGTTAAAGTTTTTGATTTGCATGTTTAAAAATTTTTAAAATTCACATTTCGCTGCCTAACCGAAATTCAATAGTATCTGAATTTATCACAATGATTAAAAGATCGATTTTATTCGATTATATAGAGCTCAATTTTATCAAACCATCTAATATATTTTTATTATTTTATTAAAAATTTATTTTAATCAAAATTTAAATTAATTAAAATATATAAAATAAATTTTGATGCATGTTAATGGCTACGGATATGATTAAGCAAATAGATTACAACAATTTAATCATAGCTCGTATTGTAACGCCACTCCGTCTCCTCGCTTGCAGTGGCATCAACAATCCAACGCTAAAAAATCCGACTCCGGCGGTGGAATCCCGAGTCCAACTCTTAGGCGGTTGTTTACCCAATAAAAATGTGGGGCCGTTGCACCCCGCACTATAAAACCTACGTGATGTGATCGTCCCGAACCCTCTCCCTTTTCCTCATTTCTCCGCTGAAGAAGAAGAAAAAGATGAGGTGGTTAACGGCGTTTGGCCTCCTCGTCTTCCTCGTGGCAGCGGCGTTCTCCCCTCTGGCCGCCGCCATCGAATGTACCAACTACATCTCCAACCGAGCGCCCGGGTCCAACAACGAGAAATATGGGACCCACTACCAGCAGGCCCGCATGAACGACACCTGGCTGCATGGGTTCCTCTCCCGCTACCACCTCACGCCCTCCGACGACGCGGCCTGGATGGGCCTGCTCCCGCGGAGAGCCGGCCCGCCGGAGAACCGGCTCCACTGGGCCATGCTCTACAGGGCCATGAAGCGGCCCGGTCCGGCCCCCGGCTGGAAGGGCAGCAGCTTCTTGAAGGAGATGTCGCTCCACGACGTCCGGCTCGACCCGGACTCGGTCCACGGCCATGCCCAGCAGACCAACCTTGAGTACCTGCTCCTACTCGACCCGGACCGGCTCGTGTGGAGCTTCCGGAAAACCGCCGGTCTGCAGACGGTCGGTCAACCGTACGGGGGGTGGGAGAAGCCCGATGGCGAGCTCCGCGGCCACTTTGTTGGTGAGTATAATCACGTCCGTCTAAATCCTCGTGATTCGTGTGCAAGTCGTGTTATCATTGATGGGCATCAAATTGACCCCATCATATCTTTGTTTGCACTGGAATGATGCAATCTAGCACTAAGTTTGATGAATTTTCAGGGCATTTCATGAGTGCTACTGCGTTGATGTGGGCAAGCACTCATAACGAGACCATTCGTGAGAGGATGAATAAAGTGGTTGATGCGCTTGATGAATGCCAAAAGGCAATAGGAACCGGGTACCTTTCAGCTTTTCCCACCGAGGAATTCGACCGTTATGAAGCTGTTGTATATGTATGGGCACCCTACTACACCATACATAAGGTGAGCTTTCAAAAATGGGTTCACCTTGTATCTTTGGCACAAGAGAATGATTGTCCTTCTTTAGCGGTCTTAATTGTTGGATCATGTTTTACGGTATCAAGTTATGTAAAGTATGATCCAATGATTGAGGTCGTAAAAAAAAATCTATTATTCTTGGATCATGTTTTACGGTATCAAGTTATGTAAAATATGATCCAATGATTGAGGTCGTAAAAAAAAATCTATTATTCTTTTGCACGAAAGATACAACCCAAGTCGTTCAAAAGTAGCCTCAAAAAATATGTACGCATATTATGAAGAGAATTGGATAGGTATTGAACGATTACTATATTTTAACAGATCATGGCAGGACTTTTGGATCAATATATTTTTGCTGGAAACCCTAAAGCATTGAACATGGTGATTTGGATGGCTGAGTACTTTAGCAATCGTGTGACAAATTTCATTAAGAAGTACACTATAGCCAGGCACTGGGCAGCAATGAACGAAGAAACAGGTGGCATTAATGATGTTCTTTATAACCTGTATAGCATCACAGTAAGTTCAATGCTTACTATTCTGATGCTAAATATGAAGAAAATATGCTTTACTCTCAAGTCATTTGACATGTAAAATTATGTGTCATTATTTATGTTAAGCCTGACATGTATTGTTGACTCTTTTTTAATTAGACTACATTTTTGGATGAATTGGTTAGTTAACTTGGTATTAGAGCTGTGGTTTGCTAAATGTAATGAGAATGAATCCCCTCTATGTTATTTGTTCATTTAATTTAACCCAGTTATTATGAAAGACTCATTTTGATCATTGTAGTCCCTCCATGTGTATAGCCTGAGTTTACTGTGGTCAAACTTTTCTGGCCAATTCATTAATTAATAATTTATTCTCCTAAATTGAGCTCACTATCAAAAGAAATAAAGAACTTGCTAACATTGATGCATGTGGAAATAGAGAACCCTTTTTTTTCTCTAAATCTAATCATGCTTTTCATAAATAGGATCAAAATTAGAATATCAAAGTGGATGATTATGGATAGAAATTCCCAAAATGATTATTGCATATAAGATACACAGTGAAATCATCAACTTTTACATGTATTTATTTAAGGTCAATTTCATGAACGCTTAACTAACCGAATAATTGAACTTTAATTATACATTTGCATGTAGCGACAATATAATGTGAATGCAAGCATATTTATATATTTAAATTTTAAAAGCAAAAGTTTAGAAGAATTTTTTTTTCATTATTGTACACAGTCCTAGCATGTCGCAATAGATTTTAATGCATAATTTATTGTTTTATTAGCATATGTGATTATATATGTGTGGAACTTTTTACAACTCAGCTAATGAGTTTAATGAATTACTTGTAGGGTGATGAGAAACATTTGGTACTGGCCCACCTTTTTGACAAACCATGTTTTCTTGGACCACTTGCATTACAGGTAATATTATTCATATCCCAATCCAACACTATTTTCTGATTCCATCGTCTTAGTTGATAACAATTTGAAAATACTTCTAACTGTTAATTCAAATAAAAATTTACAATATTCTCTCACAGGTTGATACTCTTTCTGGTTTACATGCTAATACACATATCCCCATCCTCATTGGAGCCCAGAGGCGTTATGAATTAACCGGAGACTCTCTCTACAGGGTATGTTCTATTGCATGCCAAATGTTTTCTTAAACAAGGACTAAACAAACATCCGTTTCCTCTTAAGGTATTAAATTTTATTATTTTGAATTTATTTTATGAGACAATCCAAATGAAGTTGAGGTAATGGGTACTTGGAGATTTCATATTTTTCAAGAATATGTTTCCACCAATTATAATACAATCATTTAAAACCATCTTTCTTACTATCTTAAGCTTTTTATCTTTTTTCTCATGAAAATGCCAGGACATTGGGACAGTATTTATGGATTTTGTCAATTCCTCACATACATATGCAACAGGTGGAACTTCAGAGAATGAGCACTGGTAAGCGCTTTTAATCTTTCAATTATATTATTTGTGAAAATAACAACTTGATGCTGATTATTCTTTAAAAGAAAAAAAAAATGATTTTGATGCTTTTGTGATTTGATGATGCTTGGTTGCACATATAGGACCGATCCAAGACGGTTAGTAGACACTTTAAAGATGAACACCGAAGAATCTTGCTCTACCTACAATATGCTAAAGGTTTGCTATACTTCTTTATACCATATTATAATTATGACTTGTAGCAATCAGGATTCGCTGTATCAATATGTATCGTACCGATATGGATGTCATACCCTACTGATATTTGGTACACTTTGCTATCTCGTACTGTACCGCATACTAATATTGTGATAGGATGGTATCGATATGAGGTCTTGTACTAAGATGGAGAACTTTGCTAGCAATTAAAAGAATTTCTATTAACAATATTGGTTTAGTTTATCCTTGTTTATAGATTAAATGTGAATTTAATTTCCAAAAACTTGCAGAGCAAGACTTATAATAGCTATGTATTGGGGATAATGCAGGTTTCACGCAATCTATTTAGATGGACAAAGGAAATGGCATATGCAGATTACTATGAACGAGCGCTTACAAATGGCGTGCTGGGCATTCAAAGAGGAAGAGAGCCAGGAGTCATGATTTATTTTCTTCCTATGAATCCAGGAGGTTCGAAAGCAATCAGCAGTCAAGGTGGCTGGGGAAACCAGTCTGATACATTTTGGTGTTGCTATGGGACAGGTTGTGCCTGTCACCTACGCTTAAAACTTATTGGTTATATGTGTTTTTTCTTTTGATCTGTTCCTTTTTTTCTCATAACTTTCCCATATAAATTTTGCTTTTGCTGATTTATAATATTGGTAATGAGATCAAAGTATTTTCATACATTGAGATATAAAATTTGAAGGTGCATGTATAATTCAGTGTAGCTGCAAAAATCTCATAAACATATTTCAACTCCAATTTAAGCACTGCATATATCACATACAGCAGCAATAGTAGGCTTTTTTGGAATCAAACTTAACAAGCAACTTATTTATCACAAATTTGAGAAACAAATTTAACTATTAATTTTATATATTTGTAAGCAAACATAGGTATGTGAATGCAAATAATGATCAAGCATGAGGATGATTAGCACCAAAAACATTTATATAACTTAATAGGTAGAAGTTAATATTTGAAGTGAAATATATTTCATGAATCCCTAATGCTTCCTATTCGCCCCCTAAGAACATCCTTTGATGGTGCTACAAATAAAAACAAGTTAGTCATGAGAAATATATTTTTGTTGATACTTCATTTGATAGCGGATGATTCAACTTTTTCTCCCCAGCGACCGAATCATTCTCAAAGCTGGGTGATTCTATATATTTTGAGGAAGAAGGCAGTATCCCTAAGCTTTACGTCATTCAGTTTATATCTAGCACTCTTAATTGGAAGTCTGGAGGAATTGAACTGCAACAAAGAGTAGAAGAAGTTGCTTCAACTGACCAATCCTTGCGAGTGCTATACACAATATCTGCTAATCAGGTGATTATTATTTCCATCTAGCTCATTTGAAACATTGATATTCTATAGTGTAGTTATAGTGTCACTAAAATGTATAATATCTGAAAATTGTTCATATAACAAATTTTATAATTCTTTGAAACTTTGAACTATATGTCATGCATGATCAGTATCAGTTGATCTCCAATAAAGAACTATAAGAACAATTTTGAAGCTTTTAACATCTATGTTTCAGTCAGAAGCCAAAAATTCTACTCTGGGCATTCGCATTCCAATTTGGACATCTTCTCATGGAGCAAAGGCTACATTAAATGGACAAAATTTAAAGGTGCCGGCACCAGGTGAGATTTTTGATGATTTTCTAATTTGCATTATGCATCCGTTACAGAAAAAAAAAATCAGTTTTTGGAATAGTTGAATGCTAAAAATGTCGCATGAATGAGCACAAATAAATAATATCGTAAACACTGTATTACAGTTTGTGTTGAATTACTACTGAAGTGATTGACCATGGTTTCATAAGTTATTTGTTAATGACCTCAGGTAGAGTCTTGTTGATCAATAAGAAGTGGAGCCATGAAGACAGATTGACCCTTCAATTGCCAATTGGTTTAAGGACAGAGGCTATACAAGGTTATATCCCTAAAGCTTGTCAACAATTTGTCAATGACATATAAAATTTCTCACGTCAATTTTGTTCAGTTTAATTTACATTCGATTTTAAAAGCTTACTTCTAGTTTTCTTCATCATTCGTGTACTATCATATTTCCCTAATACTTTTTCATATAACATCAAAATTAAGTTTGATGCTTTTCACAAATAACGGTAAGTTTTATCTTTGTAGATGACCGTCCCGAGTACGCATCAACAAAAGCAATTCTCTTTGGACATTACCTTCTTGCTGGTCTGTCCCATGGTGCATGGGATTTGAATAATGGGAACGCCAAGTCACTTTCTGATTGGATATTGCCTGTTCCAGCAGCTCATAATTCTCAACTTGTATCTCTTACTCAAGAAATTGCTCACAGGACTCTCTTCCTTTCGAATTTAAATAGCTCTAGAGAAGACCAAGAGCGTACACTCACAATGCAGGAATCACCAAAGCAAGGAACTAATGCTGCTGCCCAGGCTACTTTTAGACTTGTATATAACAACAACAGCAAATCCCAGTTTCCATCTCCAAAGGATCTCATTGGGGAGTCTATAACTTTTGAACCATTTGATCTTCCAGGCAAAGTGGTAGAGCACCGAGGCCCAAACAATGGCCTTATAGTTGCTGCAACCTCAAAAATATCAACTAGTAACCTTGACATGGCAAAATTTCGAGTGGTTGCTGGACTTGATGGCAAGTCAAGCACTATTTCATTAGAATCAGAAAGCACACCTGGCTGCTTTGTGCATAACAAGGTTGGTAACTCTGCAGGAGAAGATGTTCTTCTTGTTTGTCGAGGAAAGGCCAAAAGCAATGATACTACATTCCAAAGAGCAGCAAGTTTTACACTAAGGGAAGGGCTAAGTGAGTATCATCCCATCAGTTTCATGGCCAAGGGGACTGAAAGAAATTTCCTGCTGCAACCATTGATGAGTTTGAGAGATGAAACTTATTCGGTGTATTTTAATATTGGATTGTAATCTTTTAGGAGATAGACTTGAGGAATGATTTGTTCCAAAGATCATGATTCTCTTCTTCTTCTTCTTCTTCGGGATCTGCAAAAGTTTGAGTCACTTTTTCTGCTTGCATTTTTGCTCAACTCTTTCTCAATTTGGAAGGCTGTGATTTCCGCTAAAATTGCACACATTTTGTATTGGAATGATATTCTGGAGCTAATTTATAATACTCGGATGGTTTCTCTCCTACTTCTGATGCTCTTTTTGACTTTTCTAATTTGACATCTAAATATAATGTGTTTCTGTTGTAGCTTTCTTTCATACTGGGGAAAAAAGACAAGTGGCACTATGTTAATTAGATTGGCTTGTGATAACCATAACCATCCAGCTTTGTCCCAAAAGTACAATTGTAATCAATCAAAAATAATTGAATACAGTATTGCAGTTGCTGGTTGACACACAAGTTTAAATTCAATCAAGTAGATGGATGTTCACGAATTTATTGGCCAAAAAATGAACTACCAAATTATAATCAGAATCACTATGTGCATCAAATTACTTTCCATATCAAGGGATGTGTTGCAAATTCGGGTTTTTGTGGCTCCAAATAATTACAGTGACGATCTGGCAATCACAGAGCATTCACCTTCCAGGTTGACAAATGACAAACAAGGATGGTTTTCCAAGTTTCTGGTGCTTGCGTACATGCACACATTTATGCAGGGGGGATATAGTTTACACAGATCTTTATTGGATAATGAGGAAGCTTGTAAAGAAAAAAAAAAAAAAAGGATAGTTTATAGTGTGCGAGGCTTCAACTATTTTCATGTTTTGAACTTGTGACCTCCATCATAATGGAGCAACCTTACCATTCTACCAAAACTCACTATTTATTGGATGGTGAGGCTTCATTTGACAACATTCATCAAAAAAGATTCAAAGCAAGCCCCTTTAAACCAATAATGATTACTCTCCCATTTAGATATTTTTGGGGCCTCCCGTTATGCATAGATTTAAGCAACTTTTAAATGGGCAATCACATTTAGCCTCTTTTCAAATGGTGTTTGATATGTTTCTACAAATGAAATTAGTTCCCTATTCACATAAAACTTTTTCAATGTTTAAAGGAAATCTGAAGGGTTTCTCCCCAATAACATGATCTTGAGTTACAGAATCCCCCATCTTCATGCGGCCCTCCAATTTTTAGGGCAAGAGCACAAGACCATCCTATATCCAAAAATGCCTTGATGATCATAATCTAATGATCAATCCGAACTTTCTCAAACTTTAGATATTGTATATTGATCATGATCTCTCTGATCATTCAAATTCAAACCACTTTCTTGGAGGTATATTTCAATATGCCCAATATTGAACCAATAACACAGTATGTACTATAAGTTCAAACTAAAAGGTGAACTTGCATTCCTCATATGAATCCACCGTCTCACATCTAAAACATACTGTATGGTTTCCAAAAAAAAAAAAAGAAAGAAAAAAGAAAAATAAAATTGAGCATGAGATATTTTTGATGGATCATAGCCCCACTCGGTATTTGGTGCAACTTTAGTTGTGCTAGTTATGATGATAAAAACGAGTAGCCAACAAATGCTAGTCAAGGAACAAAAAATCTTATGTACCGAAAAAGAAGGGAAAAAAAAATTGTCATTGTTGTTATAGCCATATCACTGATCTGTGAAGGAAGAGTTAATTAAGGAACCTGAGGAGGTTTTATGATGTCACGTGCATCGCACTGTAGAAAGGGCAGGTAGGGGCGATTTCGTTATTTACTGCAAAGCCAGGTGTATTTGTGGGACATACCTTCATATATCAGCTCCGCCCGCGCTACTTAGGGTTTCCCTTTCAGCCGCAGGTCTCTCAGCTTAGGGCTTAGGGGAGAGAGAGAGAGTAGACCGGCGGCGACGATGGTAGAGAAGGCGAGCAAGGGGCGCAAGGAGGAGGTGGTCACGAGGGAGTACACCATCAATCTCCACAAACGCCTCCATGGATGGTATTTTCCATTTCCCTCTCCCCTTCTCCCCCAACCTCTTTTTTTTTTTCCTTCTTGTTATGTGGAGGCTTTTGAGTAGTGGGTTTTTTTCGTTGTTTGAATCGTGGATTTGTTCATCACAAATTGAAATCTTTACGCACCTCCCCATTTGTTTTCGTTGATTTCTCGCATGAATCTGTTGATCTTTTTTTATCGTTATTCTCGTTCCGTATTGAAATTTTCCATCCATCATATTTTCGTGATCTACTTTCTGATGGTGCTATTTGTTTCATTTGATGATAACAGTATTACTAGGTCATTCCCATAGGTAATGCATCTTTTTGTTTAGCTAAATCTACTGATTTTGCATATATGGGTCTTTTGTGGGATTGGATTTGTTTATTATCGCTTGTGATGTCATTTTAGAAGGGGATCTGGTGTCGAGTGGGTGTGGTTATGCTCAAGGTTAGATGCATAGAAGACGTTAAAAAATCCCACCCCCCCCCCCCCCCCGGGGAAAGGAATGGTTATTTTCCTTAGGTTTCATCTTAAAGTCAGTAGTTGATGTGTCTATAAGAGGAGAATGACTGGACGCTAGACATGGTTCACCAATGTAGTTTTTGTTGAGGAAGAACGTAGATATTGTTTAAAAAAAAAAAATTAAATATGCCTCATCTTAATTTTAGGACGATCAATGCTTGAATCAATCCACAAAAACCTCCATTGGAGTGTGCAGGGTTGTCCATGCACAAATGCTTACATCTGCATACATGCTCACCCTGGAGATGTATAACAGTTCCTTCAAACATCAACACTGCTATAAGGGTGTTAATGATGTATCATCTCTCTCTCTCTCTCTCTATATATATATATATATATATATATATATAGAGAGAGAGAGAGAGAGAGAGAGAGGGGGGGGGGGATCCAATCTATTGAATCTCCACTTAGATTTAGATCCATTTAAGTCTTGATCAGAGGATGGAGGTTCTGCATCAATGATCTGAACTATTGGATGTGATCCACTATCTCTGAACTACTTACACACTAAAAATAGTATGATTTGAAGACCCTAGTCCATGCATCAAGTGGTAAAAAAATGTATTGTTTTGTTATATTTAAATTGTTCAATTTCTAACCACTTGATGCATAGGTTAGGGATCTCTAAATCACATAATTTTTTATATGTAAGCAGGTTATAAGTAGGGCATTACATTCAACAGCTTGGATCATCAATGTGGGATCCGTATTATCTAATCAAGGCATAATTGGATCTAAGTGGAGATCCACTTGACAGGATCATAGTCTATCCCTCTCTCTCCATGTGTGTGTGTGCGCGCGCGCGCGCGCGTAACAAGTATCTTTTTCTCACTTCCCACCAACGGTTGTTAAATCATCAAACAAAAGCAAGAATAAACTGTTGTTGACTTTAGTCATAGGAAACATGGAAGTGTCTGTGACATTCTATGCTTTGTGTAATTTTGTGATAAGAGTAGTTGGATTTTGTGGATCAAGAGATGAGTAACATGTTGGTTACCTTAATGCCAATTCTATGTCATTGCATGAAATAGTTGGTGTTTCTATGTTCATGACATTAACTAAAAGTTTGGAAGTGTGGTATGTTGACATTTTTATCATATTCTGGAAATTTCAATCTGTTGGACTATTCTAATGAATAAGAATGACTCATAAGTTGTCTAATGAGCCAAGTAATCTAGATTAAGTTTTGTCATGTGTGTACTTTGTTATTGAATGCAGAACACTTTCTAACTTCTCATAATCTTGAATTATTACTCATTTCTTGAGCATGTTAACAAACTAGAGAAAGGAGACTTACTAGTACTCAAGATATGGTGCATCAATATTTCAACAATATTTATAAGTATAGCCAAGTACTAGAATTGAAATGTATAAAAAGCATATATTTACAAGAATAGCATGAGCTAGAAAGATAGATAGATGCTATTTTGAAGTCATTATATGCTATTTGTTAAAATTCTTCATTGGAACGACAATGTTTTGGTAGTTAAAAATGTACCTTAACTCAAGATTTTTGTTTTTTTGTGATTTTTCACAATATGTGAGCAAGACAGTTTTGGTTTGCTTGAATCAATTTTAAGTTTGACTTTGGATCCTTGCCGGTTGCATGAACTGGAGGAGTAATATCCCATGGTTGTCCGTGCATTGCACAATGGCTGTTCGTAGGTGGGCTTTCATGTGGTGCGTGGGGCAGCACACCTCATAATATCACTCAAGGTAGGTTTACGTGAAACTAATTTTGAAATTGGCCCTAGATTCAGAGTGTTTCTTAGTAGAAAACATAAGTGTCAGCTTTAGAGGTTTGGACAAAACTTTGTTCTATATCCTTTTATACCTCTAGTGGCATTTTGCTTCAAATTTACATGGAAGTCTTTCTCAGAAGGTTGGTCGGTGTAATTTTTGTTTGGTTACAGCTTTGATTTGTTTAAAATCCTAAAGTACACATGGGATGCTTCACATCTCTTTTGCCTCAAGGTGTGCAACAAATTAGGGGATTAGGGCTTCTTGAATAGATAATCCATTTTTTGGATCTATTGCAATAAATATTGGATATGCTCTGTACTGTTCAGACTTTGTGTTATCCTGTTATAGCTAGATTCTGTATTTGAACAGTTACCTCTGAATTTCATAGCATGACCAGGCTTTCACATGACATCGTCATTGTCTATTGTTGTACTTGCATTTGTTATCATTCAACAAGCATTATGTACATCTGCTTGCTCTTTTGTAATTTGTGAGCAGCACTTTTAAGAAGATGGCTCCGAAGGCCATTAAGGAGATAAGAAAGTTCGCGCAGAAGTCAATGGGCACGACGGATGTCAGGATTGATGTGAAGCTCAACAAGCATCTCTGGAGCAGGGGGATCCGAGGCGTGCCGAGACGGGTCCGTGTGAGGATTGCCCGCAAAAGGAACGAGGAGGAGGATGCAAAAGAAGAGCTCTACTCTTTGGTTACTGTTGCCGAGGTTCCTCCCGAAGGTTTAAAGGGGTTAGGAACCAAGATTGTTGAGGAAGCAGATTGAATTCTTGGCGGTTGAATGCCCCCTTTTCGAGGTTATTATGGCAATTGAGATTATTTTCAGATTTTGTAGGGAGTTTTGGATGCAATTGGAGTGTTGAACTATGAGATTTTCCTTCGCTGAATTTTAAGTTATATTTAAGAATTTCTTGCTTGTTCACATCATAGAACCGTGTACTGTCTACCAGTTCAGTTCCAAGTAGTAATCATTTGGCAGTTGCTTGTTTGAGCGGTCTATGTTATGCAACTGTTTGCTTTAAAATTACATGCTTGGACTTTTATCTTTCACATGGCTGTTCGACAATTTAGTTTTAATTACCTCAGTGTACCATATGAAAATTAAGATTGGGTCAAAGTAATACTCATCATTTTTTATTTGGTAGAAAGTATTCAAAACTCGGAGGGATCGCGTTGTTTTAGGGCCTGTTTGTGTGCCAGATGATCTTTCCGATTGAATGCGTCTCTGTGATCGTAATGTAATTGGTGACTTGTGAGCATCCTGGGACTCGGGTCCCAGCACTCATTAAAAGTCAAGTAAGATTGAAATGATTTAGTGATGGTCGAGATTTTTCTGCTAAAGCATGAAACCGGTTTTGAGTTTGGCCGAACCCAATTGCTACCCTTGAGTTAAATGTTTCGCTAGGATCCAAGTGCTCGTGCTATCGTTCCAACGAGGTGACTTGGATACCAGCTGAGCTGGAGCAACAGTGCTCTGACAATTGGCAGCAACTGCCTAGAGCAATTATAGAATGATAAAACGAGTATACAAGCATGATAAATCATTTAAAGTATTTATGAAAGGACGTAGAATTCAGTGCATTCAAGAATTGGTCTGCTTCGATTTCAGCACTGTCACCGGCACAGGTAATGGAATTTATTTCCCACAATAAAAAACATTAAAATAGTTTTTTGTTCATCAATCTGCAGAATTCAGTTCTTCTAGTCCTGAAGTATAATGGGCTATACAAAGATACAAACGTGTTCGTCAATCTGTCTTGTCTAAAGGAACAAGCTGAAATGTGATACAACGCAATGCTGGGAACAATTTTCTGAATAAAAATCAACAATGTATCATCCTTTCTTTCAGTTTGCCACCTAACAGATGGAGAGAGCAATATCATCCCTTTTTCGGTAATACGATAGCCCTTTTTAAATACTGTGTTGGCCTTCGTATATTGCCTTCTGTGTCTAAATTCTCCGCGGTTGTTGGTAATACCCTCTTTTCACTAAAGTGGAGATTCATAAAAAGGCCCATTCACACAGACCACACTTCTCTGAGAAGTTTGTACCTTGCATTGGCTTGTTTACTTTCTTTCTGGGTTCCATCTCTAAGAATTGGGGACACTGGAGGAGTTCTATCGATAATGGATGTGAGGGGGGAGTCTAAATCATCTAGGTCCTCATCACTGGTGTATCCCTTCCTCCGGACCATTGATGCCTTCCGGTCCAACTCGGCTCTCCCACTTACATCACCCACCTTCTCTGCTACATCAGCTGGTGAAGGGGGTGAATAGACAACAGGAGCAGCAGTGCATGGGAAGCTGCTGATCAGGTCCTTCTCTGATAGCCGATGTTCCAGAAGGCTCTGCAAAAGACCGATGGCGATCATGAAGCATTTAAACTAAAGATTTCCTTCCACTTACTCGAAAATTTAGCAGTGCCTTGAGGATGACATGGAGAGCAGAATATAAAAGGCTGACCCCCCGACAATGTAACAAATTTGCTGCCATCATGGTGATGAGAGTGGTATTTTTACGAATATGCTTGCCTAAATATTGTTCAGTGGAGATAAAGAAGCTGTGATATGACACAGGATTCGTTAATGAATGACTTTGATGTGAAATTACCTCCTCTTATACAAGTCTTTTGTAAAAAAGCACATGCAGAAAATGAGGTGAACTAAAACTAAGAAAGAAGGGGTTGGATCGTGCTAGTAACTAAAATGCACACTCTGGAGTGGATACATATGACAAAGGCTTTGGAAAGAATTCCCAAGGGATTCAAGGGTTGAATTTGGAAATGAAAGATTTGACTCAGTAACAGAAAGGAAATGCATGAATGCTCCATCAAGCATATTGTGGTTTGAGTAAGCCCCAAGAAAGAATGGATAAATTTCTCCAATTCCTTCAAGCAGTCTGCAGACAAGCAAATATGGTGTGTGGCCATCAAAAAGAATCAAAAGTTATCACTAACTCTAGGCAAACCAAAGTAATGGTCAGAACAAAACAGGAAATAAAAAATTTGTTGTGGAAAGTGGGTGAAATAGGTTAAATGCTTCTGGCATATATTATCATCATATTTACAGCTATGGTCATTGCAAATGACATGAGATGGTTCAGAAGGATGAAGATAAACATGCTCATAGCAAGATCAGATTAAAGGAATCAACTGATGTAGTTTTTCCTTTTCTTTTTACACAGGTATTGCAGAAGAAGTTATCACCATGCAAGGTTTCAGATATATAAGTTAACCATATAGAGCGGACCAGAAACTGGAGAAGTTTATTACAACTTTTTTTTCTCAGCAAGTAGGTGTCCTGAGAGAACTGAGTTCTAACATGCATTTCCATGGATGGCCCACTTCTTAGTGAGTGTACTTAACGATAGCAAAAGTAGAATTGATGTTAGGCAATGAGATAGAAAGTAAAAAGTAAAAACAATCAGATCGTAATTGCATCACTTTGATAAGAGAAAGTCATTAGCTGGAAGAGGAAATTTGGCGCGCAGAAACCATACCTCAGAATTCAGTTCCTCCAGAACAATACCTGGGACAGGATCTGGACAGAATTCATCAGGAGTGAAGTTGCAGAGTATCCGTGTAATTAAGGGTAGACCAATTGAAGGACAGACCTTTCATAAACAACAAAAATCAGAAAATGCTACTGGAAAGGTGAAACATCGAAATTCATTTGCATTAAAAAGCTAACCTCTTTTCTGACGACCCTTTGAAGAAGCATGTCCTTAGGAAGCATTAAAAGGTCACTCAACTCGTTAAGTAGATGAAAAGATTTTGATCCAGGAGTCCCTTCACTTCTGTCATCATCCTCATCTGCAACCTGACCATCTTTAATGGAATCATCAGCATCCATACCAAAAAGATCTGTCAACCATCTGGACCAATTTCCAATCTGCAGAGTAGCATTTCATCTAGTTATACATCTTCATACTGCCCATTTCATGACAACAGGAAAAGGATATACATCAAATTTACTCTCAGTCCTGAGATTCATATGAAGACATTTGCAGACATTCAGAAAATTTATGTGCGACATTCAGAGAAGGATCAATAAAGATAAAGTGGTGTCTAAATAAGCTGATTCAACATGGAAAATAAAACATAAACATGTCAAAGAATAATATGGGTGCTTAAAGAAACATGGTTAGAATCCATATATGATATTTCATGGGAATAATGTTGGTAGATATTTTGACTAAAATGAGTGCTAATTGAACAGAAAGAAGCATGTTGGCTATGGCAGTTTGTTTTGGAAACCAGTCAACTGAGGGAGTCCAAAACAAGTTTTGTCTAGGATGCAAGACTTCAGGTGAAATATCACCAAGCCATGGTAGCTATTCAAGTCAAGGAATATCATGAAATAGCTTACATAGACATCTTGCTTCATGATCATGGACTTCATAAAATTGAACTCAGATGGATCAAGAGTGCATGAAGAACCAGAAACTGGAAAACCATTGTAGGCAGTAGCACAGTGCAACCCAGTCAAAGTTAAGGCCCTGAGTAATTATTATCCACATAAAGAGGATTGAACATTGCAAAAGTTAAAGAGCACAAGAAACCCTGGGTAGAGTAATCAGCAGTTATCATGAACTGGATTAATTCCTATGAGGATTTTTCTTTTACCAAGTTAGAGATGATTCTGTGGAAATTTGGGTTAGTGTCCCCTATATATGCCAAAAAGCAAGCAGCTCAGCCAAGTCACTCGCTCAGCAAAATTTCTACAGATCTATTTGAGGCATATTTCTAGCAGTACCAGTGGACACATAGGGAGATCACACTTAAGGCCCATTACAAGAATGTGAAATTAGCTTCCACCTTACATCAAGGAAAAAAAGGAAAAAAGTTCTCACCAATGCTGGGATGTTGAACAAGGAAAATGCATCATGAAAACTTTCCTCCTTAGTTTCATATCTAATATTCCATTTCTAAGCAATGGCATCAAACAAACATGTTCCTACTTGAAATAGCAAGGAGCAGAGCAATTATTCCCCATGAATGCATAATAGAAGGTATCCATTAAGATGCATACAGAATTTTTGAGTTGTGCACCAGATCCAAAACTCAAATCCCCAGCTGGAATTGGTAGAACTTTTGGATCAACAATTGGGTCTGATACAGGATCCGTTGGTATTTCATAGGCTGATTCACGCAGAATGGCATTAAACATGGCAACATCTAATCTGGATACACATTGTTCCATCACCTAATCAGAATGAAAGAAGCCACAATTAACCTTACAAATCAATCAAGCATATAAAATATCAAACATGACTGATAAAGTGAAGAGGATACAGTTGCTGCATCTGGTCAATTCCTACCATTCTCGCCAATACAGGTAAACAGCCACATTCATGTCCCCCAGCACGAACCGGGCAGAGTCTGGTAAAAGCATCATGAAAGGCACTTTTCCACAGGTTAACTGAAAAACTGCCTTGCTGTTGATCACCAAGAGCAGGCCCCAACAATCTTCCATATCCTTTAGTTGCATACATCTCTTCAACTGGAGATTGCATGTGTGGAGTCAATGTCTGGAAACATGGTAACAAAAGAATTTGGTAAGGCACGGTTGAGAACAAGTCTCAGACCTCAATCCAAATGGACAGGAAATTTCAAATGATGTTCCCCAAAAAAAAAAAAAAAATTCCTCATGAGCAACAATATCAATATTACTTTGATAATTCTCTAAATCAAAGTTTGAAGTCACATGACAAAAACATCAGGTTGTTCATTTATAACACAATTAAATAGACAATCACAAGATGACTGCGATGTCATCGAAAATTAGGTAAGCTTCACTTCAATGCAAAACATGCAAACTACAAATGCTACTCATACATAGCGCAAGCTACATTGACATAGCCCATTAATGTACAAGCATGCATGTGATGTGTGCTCAATTTTGATTAATATACGAAAACAGCAAGACGACCACCAATCTCTGTATCTTATATTACAACTGGGCATTGATCTTTCTTTCCCTTCACATTCCAGTTCTCCAAAGACGAGAAGTTCATGCACCTAGAGTTTTAAAGGCAAGATGAAAAGCAGAAGCAACAATGAATGTCTTCAACAGAAGCCAACATTACCACATTACGTTGAAAATCCTCCGTAAAATTTTGCAACGAGCTTGAAAACTAGACATGCATATCATCCTCACATTTCCTAAAGAGTAAATAACTGGTTAGGTAGATTCTTCTTCTTATCAGTTAAATCAAGGTAAATAAACAAATATATGAGGCCAGCCAAGAGAAACTTGAAGCTTTGAATATTATATAGTACAACACAATAGCTGAAGCAACTTTAGGAGGCCTGCTTGAAGCAAATTGTTTATATTGCCCCAAGGGAGAGGTCCCCACATCCCATCTCTTTTTAAAATTTTGATCTTCCTGCCCGATAGCCTCCACTAACACCAAAGCCAATCCTCCATAAACCACACTTCAGCTATCCAAGAATCCTTCCACACCCTTGATATTCTACTCATACATGGTTTCAATGAACTCAAACCTTAATGATATCGCCTCCTTCCTCATTTATTTAATATGATTTCCATCTACTCTTCAAACAAGCAAAATATCACATTAACTAACATCAAGAAGTTTATTTTCAACCAAAACTCAAAATTTTCTTCTAAAACCCCAGTTTATGACATATGGCTTAAAGTTCCAATCCACTTGATGATTAAGTTACTAAAGAAACAACTTTACATCAAAATCGAGGTTTCCATATATCTCTAACATCCTAAAATTTGATGTCCCATAAAAAACCCACCAAACTGCAGTAAGTCCATACACCTTATAATCAGAACACTAGGCTGCCTATTAAGATTTAAGATGCTAGTTACATGTCACAGGTAAAAAAACCATGCCTACATACATAAATGTAAACAGGATAATGTCCATAGTGATCTCAAGACTCCACCAGATGCAAACCCAGTACCCTTACTCTTTGACATACCTAAGACGCATTTCATGATTTTGGAAGGCTTACCATAGACATGTTTATAGGCACCAACCACTCTGTTGGATATGTTTTCCAGTCAGTGGTAAATGAGTTCCTCTGCTGTTACATCTCATAACAATAAGATGCAATCACCGCATCTTTGTTATTTATTTGCAGCCAGGCAATTACTACCTTCAAAATGGAAAATAAGACTGTTGGATTATTTCTCTGGATGGGATTGTATGAGAAAATTGCTCCAGTTAACAAAGACCTTGAGAATGAAAATTTTCCTCATATACGTCTAACCAGTCATTTGGTATTAATTGAGTTCACTTTTTCTCGTCTCTGTGTACAATTTAAATGTAGTTTGAGAGCCACTTGCATCATATAATTTGAATGTAAGTTCTACTTGTAATAAGAGTTAGAAATTTCAGGTAATTACTTTTTATTTTTTCCTCCAGATTTTTTTCTACTCTACCTCTATTCATGATTAGTAATCTTGAACTCTCTCTCAACATGATAAAAGAGTGAATTCTCCCTCTGAGGAATTAGAATTAGGTAAAAAAAAAAAAAACATCTGACCATAATATTCTAATGCAACAAATGCTCCAAGGAATATGATAACGCCACAAAAAGAACAAGATATAATATGCAATTTTACCTGCCACCATACTGATTCGACAATTCGGGAGAAGATCCAAGATTCGATCCTTTCCAGTGCAGCTGTAAATGTACTAGTCTCTTGCCAGTCATCAATTTGCTGCATAAAGCCAAAACTTTTTGCTTGTTTGTTTCCAGCATTGATCTTCCATTGTAGTAGGGTTGATCTCCCTTCAGCTTTCTTTGCACCACCATTTGACTCAAAAGCCCTCATGGTTGGATTTAAGTGCGACACAATTCCAAATGTTTGAGATATTATCTCTCTCAGTACAACTGTGTTTGATAGCCAGAAAGTCAACCTTAAATAAAAGCAAATGACTGTTAGCCTAGAAATACAAAAAAATGTATTAATATCTTAGCTTTAAAAGTAATAGCTTATTTACCTTGGAACATCATTACCGCATGATTTGGCAATCAAAACAAGGCCTGACACTGTGTTTTTCGCAACAGTGGCCCTCTTGTCCTGAGACCAATGCTTGCAAGCATGAATAAATAGCCTTGAAAGACGACGGGCAGGTGTGTGGACCTTATGAGCTGAACTTCCATGCTCTGGTACCATGGAATAGAGAGAAATCTCAAGAGCAGCTACTTCTCTAAGCTCCTCCTCGAGTTTCTCAATTCTCTGTTCCATCTCCTCAATTTTTTGATATGTACTAGCTCTGTCATCATCTAGATTATTCTCTTCCATATCAACTGTTTCTTCATCTGTTCCAACACTCTGATCACCATTTGGAGCCTCATCCAAGACATCTATCTCTTTAATCTCTTCAATGGTCTTATCATCAGTTTCTTCATATAACTCAGACAAAGGTCTGGAAGGGACCTTCACAATCTCTGGTTTCTTATTATTGACGTTTTTAGTTGTTGAAGCAGCTCCATTTGGTTTTTGAGCTTTCCTTGGACTATTATTTGATGTTTTAAATTGCAGTTTGTTGGAATCTGGACGATTGGTACTGCCTCTTGATGCACAGGGACGATTTTCTGCTAAATCCTTTTTCATGAGCTTTTTGGGAACCCTGGAAACTCTTTTGACTTTGTTATCTTCATTACTCTGAGCCTCCCCTTGGGATGAAATAGAATCTCTTGCAGGATCATAATCTGATCCTCCTTCCTTGCCCTGTTTGACATCTTTTTCCATGTCGCTCAAATGGTCATCTCTTTCATGTCCATTTTCTTTGCTACCCATTTCACAAGATCTTGAATTAACTAGTACCTCTTCAGACCTGTGCATGCCAATGGCATGATCTCTAACCATATCTTTTTAAAGTTAAAAGACACAGAAACTGCATGCAAAATACTTACTGTAGTGCTTGGGATATGACCCTGCATCCAAGGCTTTGAGCATAAAATTTCAATGCATAGCTTGAAATTGTTATCTTATCATCCACCGAATGTCAGGAGACTTCTTCAGCTTTACACTGTCAAACTTGCAAGAAATCAAAGGAACATTAAATTGCTTAATAAAGGTATTTCATGCTTGTGTACTATGAGTTGCTTCTCATACACCTTCAAGACGATACCTCTGCAGCTGAAATGAACCTTGGGTAATCCTTGAGCATTCCCAGTGCAGCCCAAAAAAACTGTAAATGCAAAGTGAACCAAAACATTTTCAGCCATTTTTTTCTGGGTAAGGTTTCAGCAGGTATTTGTAAAAGAGAGCAATAACATAACTTGCCTCAGGCAACTGATCAAATAAGGGCAGTTAGCTATGGAATTCAAATTTCATGAGACACAAAAGCAAAAGATAAAATGGGAAAGCTATTAATATCCGAATAATCTGTAACCATGAAATTATATGATATGATTCATTAAATAGAAAGAATGAAACAATACAAGCACTGAAAGTTCATACAAGATGAACTTGCAAAATATAATAGTGAATAACATCTGGACAAGGGAACATAAGCCTTTAGGCCCAAAGTAACTATGTGAAGGATTTCAAACTTCAACTCACCTAGATGTTCATATTTATTCAATCGCTACAATTAACATCACATCTGCAATATGAACAAGCTGCTCAGATACCTCACATTGCCATATAAAATTAAGAATGAGTTCCCAAAAACCAAAGATGAAAACCCATAAACATGTAAACTAAGCAGACTCCCTCCCCCTCTCTGTGTGTCTTGGTTTGCCTTTTTTTTTGGGGGGAGGAAGGTTTTTGTTTGTTTGGGGTAGTATGTTCAAAAATAGATTTGGTTCTTTGTTGGGTTATAAAACATGATTTGAATTAATTTGAATAACATATAAGATTGGATATAACGCACCAAAGGAAAAGCAGATAAACAAAAATGAATGCTCCAAGATGATGTCCTTGAAAGAACTGCAGGATTTTATATTTCACCGACACTTTCCCATGGATGTGAAACTATAAGAAACTTCACAAACGCAGAATGGTCCATAAACTCTACCCTAAAAAATGACAACTGGGTTGGTTCACCTAAAATTACTGGAAAATTACAGCTGAGATAAAAATAACGTATATATCAACATAGAATCATCAAGAGGACCAAACAATTGAGTTAATAATAATTAATCGCAAAAATCAGTTGAAATGATTTGTCAGATTGTTAGTGAGCATAAAATGCTATGCAAATTTCACTCTTTGATTTCCTCAAAAATCTAGTGAATGGGAGGTCATAACACAATGAGAACAGAAAATATTTTTTTTAAAATTTAAAGCAACTGTATTTATGCCATTTTGGCATTTTATATATATCAGGAAAGACTTCAGAATAAAGCTTAAAGTGATGAACTAAATTCTACCAGATTGTTGATAAATATAGACAACATACACAAATGAAAATCTGCTGTACTAGAACAAACTTCTGTACGCGGGAGGGGACCAGGCAATGTTTCAACTCAATATTACATGTTCCATGTTGGACATGAAAAAAAAGAAAAAAAAACAAACCATGGAGAACTATGACCAGAATCAAGTATTTCTATCTGTACTGCAAATGAAGGAACACATATAGCTCCCACCTTCCCACTGGTCGTCTTTCTTTTATAATACATATTAAGTTTGAGCAAACAATCCTCTAGTGAACCTTTTTAACTTTTCTCAACCATGTACGAAAAAACCATAGCTACCCACTAGAATAGGCAGAATTTTATCGAACACTGTATGCAATTTTATGGTAATTTTTTAACTAATGTAGCACTCTATGGACTAAAAAGTGGATCGAGAGATTCTAGCCTGATGAGACCACATCTTAATTCATTTCCATTCTTTGAAGCTAGTATTCAAAGTATCATCCTAGAGTAGCGAATATAACCTGGCTTCTTGCAATATCTAAACAGCAAAGCATAAGGTCAGGTTATCAGAACTCGAATAATGAAATGGATAAACTCTGAAACATAATGTGCAAGCTCTAAGGATTTCTTTATACATAAATTATATCTATAATATATAGAATATCATGAAAATAAGCTGGACTATGTTAATGTATAGATTTTTGGTAAGAATCTAACATTATATTTGGAGGGAAATTCCATGAAGCAGATGGAAATAGTATCAACAGTGTTATACAGCAATTTTAATGACCTTAGATTGGCTGCAAAACAAATTTCCCGACAACAGGAAACAAATTTCATCCTCATTTATAGGATGAGCTATATCATTCCAACATTCACCTTCGACAAATACGAGAAAACTGAATTCTTATAGGTACACAAATACCCATTTTAGCAATTAGCAGTATGAAACCTTATAACCACAACGATCCATGCAGAAGCCTTGGGAAAATGCAAAATCTAAGGAATTTTAGCAACCATGCCGATTGAAGAATTTATCCAGTCCAATGCTCGAACAAGATTGAAATAAAGAACAGTAACTAGTTACATTCACTTAGTCACTCCACTGAAACATTTTGAAAAGAACTATTTGGGATAAAGGCTCACTTAAGTTGAGTTACCCAATAAACAGAAGTCATAAAGTAACCCAAGATAACTATGCAGACTAAAAGAGATCTATAGCAGTTCGGGAATACTTGCAACGAGTCAAATTTTTAGCCAGCTCTGATCTCCTACAAATCTATAATTCGTGGGCCCAAAAAGGTAATCGCGGCAAATACGTAATGCTATATCTTGTTTCATCCTCATAGCATCAACAAAATCAAGAAACAAAGTTTTACTTATCCGAGTCCCACTTTAGTAACTCAAAAGAGCTAGCAGTAATGACTTGGACTTGCTATAGATAACAAAAAGAAACTCCCCAGTCCCCAGGGCCTTGGCTTCCAATCTGAAGCAAAATCTATGTCACATACAGAAGTATAAAGCACAACCGTACTTCAAACAAATACATCGGTCGTCATAACGAGGTGAAGAAAAGAAAAAGAGTAAAAAAGCCTCATGATCAGTTCTGTGAAGTTGCATTGGAACCAAAAAAATCAAAGCCCAAACTGCCAAAAGAAACAGAAATTAAGGTGAGATCCAGAAGATGAAAGCATCGGATCCGCATTAATGAATAAACATTCAGACCCTCGAACTCAAGAAACTATTGGATTTTTCCAAATGCGAGCCAAAAATCCGGATGCAGGTCCACAGAGTAACGGAATCTACTCAAATACCAATAGTAAAAAAAAAGAACCGAACCAAGATTCATCAAATCTAGCAAGAAATAGCTCAAATCCAATTCGAACGAAAAACCTTTCAAGCCTCCTCATTAGGACACTTGATATCCGCAAAAACATTGCCATCCCGAAACGAAAATATTCAAAAAATGCTCCTCGGAAGCGCCATGACAAGCTTTCCGGATCTTCCAATAGGAAGATCTTCAAGAGCTTAAACAGATTTATAAAAAAAAAAAAAAAAAAGAAACAAAAGTAGGATTTTTCCAAGAAGCAAGAAAAGGAGGGGTGGGAGACAAAAGATAGACGACAAAAAGCTTGAAAAAAGAAAGCAAGATATACGTCGCGCAGAGATACGCACCGGACAGAGCTTTTTCCTCTCCTCGCTTTCTCCCCTCAGCTTCTTCCACCGCCTCGAACGAAAGCCTCCGCCCCCGCCGTTTAAATCACCCAATGCCGCAAACGGAACCGCCCACGGACTTCACACACTTTTTTTATACCAGATTCGATCGCAGGATTGAGATCCGAACTCCCCAGCTCTCTCCCTCTCTCTCTCTCTCGTTTTGCGTCCTTCGAAGCTTACAGCGTTGCAGCCGTGAGAACACACAGACATCATATGAGAATGCGAGTGCGGGAGTTGTTTTTAAAGAGAAGCAGGTCCATGTAACCCCGCCCCCGCACCCCGCACCCCCAAAAAAAAAAAAAAGAGAAACAGGTCCGGCCACCACAAGGTAAGAGCCAGGAAGTTAAAAATAAAAATAAAAAAACTCATATTATTAAATATTTCTTGAATTACCTATCATTCTCTCATGTGGAATGTGGCACAAGATAATCGAGTTCATAAAGCAGTAGGCAACTAGCTATCTGTCATCGTGATTCTAGTCTCACATATTATCGGAGAATGTTTTGTTCTTACCAGCGGTGACCGCAGTCTGGCCATTGGCAGAGCCGTGGTTGCGACCGCCGGTTTCAGGTAACCGGGGGGGTTGTCGGTGGACAGAAAGCGACCGGTAACCGCCGGTAACATGGAACACGGGCTGGGCCTTAAGACAAAGTGCCCTCCGATATTTGATAAAATCACGTGAATGCCACCATCACGTTGCTTTCGGAGTCTTATTGGTCGTGGTCTGGAACATGGGTCCACGACAGCTCCGCGTCCGTTACGCTGGGGTCCTAAAGGAAGCCACGTGTAACTTCTTCTTTGATGGGCGATGTAGATCCATCGATCGCAGCCATTCGCTTGTGGGAGGGCATTATATCGTACGGTGGGCAAGTTTTCAACAGTTCCAGACTATCCAGGGGAAAAAAAAGGTGCCAACCACTTTATAATTTGATATAAAAGTCCGTACCTGATGAAACAGTAATCAGGGTACCATTATACTATCTTGGCTTTTAAAATGAATTTTGGAAGAATGTTTTCGGTGATGTCCGGAGCTGCAGCGTTGTAATACTGTTCAGTGGAAAAATTATTGGTTAAATTAAACCCAGCATATTATTTTTATATCAATCCAACCAAATTTTGATAGGTTCATAAAAAAAAATAAATCATCAATCACTTTCCCTCATCTCAACTTATATTGCAGACGAAGAAAAATAAAATTCTAGAAATATTCTCTCAATTTTTACTTAATTTCATTTGTACTTTTTGTACTTTAAAAAATATTAAATTGATATTTTTAGTTATCAATATATTATAATATAATTTAATTATCTATTTTTATTAATAAAATTTTATAAAATAATAAAAATATTTTTATCTCTATCTTCTCATTCGCTCATCCTCTCTAATTGATCCTCTCTTCCTCTATCACCGTCGGCATCTTTTTTTCTCTCTCTCCTCCTCTTTCTTCTCCTCTTCTTCCTCACTTCTTTCTCCTCCTTTATGGTAGCTCTCTCTACTTTCACCCATTCCTCCATCTTCTTTCCTTTCTCTTTATCCATTTTTTCTTCTTATCCTCCTCTTCCTTCAAGTTATCAATAAATCATCCGCCTCCATAGCGGCCCCTTTCACCTCCATCCTTTCTTGCTTTCCTCTTTTTCCTCTCAATCATCTCCTCCTTCTTGTCCTCCTTAAATCTATTTCTTGTCGGCGGTCTCTCTACCCTTCTCCCCTTCCTCATCCATTTTTCTCCTCACCCTCTTTCTCCTCCTCATCCTCTTTCTCTTCCAAACCAATCCATCCCTCAACCTCCTTTCCTTTCCCTAATCCATCTCTTCTCCTCATCCAAACCGTCCATAAGCCATCTCTCTCCATGGTGGCTCCTTTCATCTTCATTTTTTCTCATCGATAACCCATAATTTTTCCTCTCCTTCCTCCCACCCTCTTCTCCTTCTTGTCCTCCTTCTCCTCCAACCCATTTCTTGCAGGCGGCCCTTCTCTCCTCCTCTTTTTTTTTTATCCACTTCTCCTTCTCATCCTCTTTCTCTTCTAAATCTATTCATAAGTAAGGGGTATTTTTATCCATTGAGAAGGACAACTAACACCGTTTGTTGATAAAATGAATGGCTTGATCATATTAGAACATATAAATAACTAGAAGCATCAATTTGATATTTTTTAAAGTACACGTGTGTAAATAAAATTGGACTAAGATTAAGGAGATATTCTTATAATTTTTCAAAAAAAAAAATCAAATATTTGAACTAGTGGAGATCGGATCGTCGAAGGGTCTTAGGCTGCCCAAACGGGCTTTCCAACTTGACGTCAAAGATGATGCCGCTCTCCAACTAGAAGACCGAAGATATGGAGGGGTTGTGGTGCATCATAGTGATGGTAGTGGTGCTGACCGTAATAATAGCTTAGGTCACGACCATAAGGGGAGGAGTCTCCTATAGTCATCACTGCCATCATTCTAGCTACTGACAGAAAGATATAACTGTTCCAACTAAGGAACCTTAAATCCCTGGCCTCCCCTTCGGATGCTCTCCAACCTTCCAAGCGGTGAGGCACTCCATATTCGCCATCAAAGGCTCGCTGGAGGTGGCTTCCATCCTATCATACTCTAGTGACCACTCTTCGAAGCCCAAGGTGGAGTGAGCGGCTATAGTGGTTGACAAAGAGGAAAGAGGCAGAGAATGGCAACAAAGTGTAAGGTTTCCATTTCCATCTCTGAAATTTCATGGGCGAAAGGACTTGCGAAGAAGACCAAGAGTGTGGAGGAGGGGAGCACGAAGAGCGCCAAGGAGAACACCATCGGAGAGTAGCTCTCTTGTATGCCGAGCTTGTGGAGGCCAAGTCATAGATAGAGAGAGAGAAGGAATGGTAAAAATTATGATTATTTTTTTTCCTCTCTATTTCAATCAGTGAGAGAAAAGAAATTACTATTTCTTTCTTTGTTATCGTTTAATCAGCAGTTTATTTTTTCTTTATCCTTATGTCAAAATATAGTTGAATCAGTCCAAAATTGACATGATGGAATTGGTTCAACCAATAATTTTTTTTATCTAGTGACATGGGTGCACCAAAGTGATAGTAGATTTGTTTTTGACATTGGACCCCTTCCACACTACTGTAATGCCATCTACACATCATAAACTTGTTTTTGGCGCGAAAGTCCATGTTAGTTTATGTAAACCATATTGAGGCAGATGTGTCGTAGCACAAATGTTTTCCTGCACTCATGTTTTGGTGCTACATTTGTGCCAGTTGCCAACCAACGCACTGCAGCTTAATGAAGTCATATATCACATTCTAGAGTATATATCAGGGTCCACGTCCTTTTTGCAGCATTTTAATAGTGTGTTTGTTTGCGTTGGCTGCTACTATTGGATTATTGCCGAATGCATGATGTTACCCTCCGAAACACCAAATCAAAACAACTGAAAGAAAATAATAGAATGACAATATTGAGGATCACAGAACCAAAAAATACAATTAAGGTCCTATCTAACGAACAGCCAATAATACTGAATGCTTGTAATTGAGGTGGCGTGGCTTAGCTGTGTGCTTTCAGTACTACTTGCATTTATAGCAAACCAAAGCGCTAGATTGCAAAAACTTTGTTGTACAGACTTCATGATTTAAGGAATTTGCAAGTATTTCAACATGAAGATTGATCCAACAGATTAACTTTATAATTTAAGGTTTCTGTGTTGCTCAAATATTCCATATGAGGATAAAATAAAACGATATCCCATGCATTTAACCAATAAATTGGAACAGCAAGATTGAAAAGGAATGAGAATTGTACTCTGCTAATCACTTTATCTACCTTTTGATCACATAGTGCCAGGGTGGCATGTCAGTCTCATGGATTGCGCCAGGCCTCGTCTAAAATCCACCGTTCCTTTCATTCCATAACAACAACGACACATTCTTTTGGTGGTCTCCCTTATTTGTGCTCTGACGGGAAAGATCTGAGATAGAAAAATAGAAATGGATATGACATGAACGAAAGCTGATATGGCTTAAAAGCGTGGCGAGTCAAAGAGCGTCCCAATCATTAAACGGACTAATTAGATCGCATCTGTTCCGTTGTCCCCACAAAATGGTCGTTTTGTCAAGTCCTGATTTATAAGGATATATGCAGCAGATTCTCAATTTATAACCTCAATTTTCACCAACCTATCTACTTGAGTGGTTTTATCTCTCGACCTTAATTATTAGCCAAAGTTGGTGTTGCATCTTATGCCTTTACACACTTTTAAGCAGTTCATCTACTTCACCCTCAAGTGGAACATTTTCAATGGATAATAAAAGAAAAAATTATATCCTATACTGTATGCACCACATAGTCATGCACTATGCGAATCCGATCGTCCCATTCACGTAGATTTTAGGGATATTATTGGTTATAACTATTTTACCACATTGTGGATCCGATCATCCAGTAAAATATTGGCATATATTCAAGATTTGAAAGTAGTTAATCATAATTAGATATTTGGAGTCCAATTATTGTCGAATTGTTTAATTTTATTGGATCATGTGGCGTGGTTTTATTGAATGATCTAAAATTTATGTGGTAGGGTAATTTTAATCAATAAATTTTATATATTTTTATTTATTATACTCTCGTCTTGGTGATCGATTTGTACCGATAAAATGATTTGATTGGCATGATATATACGGCTATGCCGGTGGAGGATATAATTTGCCGTCATAAATTAAGGCTTCTAGGCTTTTTGCACTTGATGATGCCAGAGTGGATCAATCGGGCTTCTTCCAATCCACCAACCGTGTCGTTGCTGTTCGTTCATAAATCACTTGCTTGTCAGGCACTTATTGTCCGACTTGGGATACCCCGTAGAGATGGGTGGCAGAGGGGTACGTGCTTGAACGAATTCCTTCGCCCACTACGGCAGGTCGCATCTCTGGCTGGTAGCGAGTCAATTCCTTATCCGTTTGCATATGGAATAAACAAGGCCACTTTCCGGTCGCTATGCACCACAGCTGTAACACCATCATCACGCAAATGATGGAACCACCGATGAATTCATGTGAAGCGTATCAAACATTAAAAATGAACTGCTAACGTTGTTCGAACTTTATCAAAAACTACAGTTCCTGTATCAACTGCCACCTGAAATGCTCATAACAGGAGGATGCATGGTCATTGCGACCCTTCATCTAATTGTAGATTTTTAGAATCATTTGTACAAGTTGATCATTTTTTTTTTTTGTCGTTGAACTTAATGTACACTTAATTTTGACCGCTATAGAGGTTGAGGATATACAAATTAATATATATATATATATATATATATATATATAGAGAGAGAGAGAGAGAGAGAGAGAGAGAGAGTTTAATAACTCCACTTGCATCCAAAAAAATAATTTGTATCTATATTTTGTAATTGAGATTTATTTAGTAGAAAACTGTTTAGAGCCTCGGTCGCATGGCTTTTAGCTGATGTTTCATCAATAAATTTTGACTAATACATAGAGATCCTCCGAGCTCCTCAAACTTGAACTGTATGCCTGTGTTTGGTTACAGAATAATTAAAATTAGTTATGAGCAAGTAGTCAATATGTTTACCCAGCTTTTTTTTTTTTTTTTGGTGGTAATGATGTTACCAAGCTTTTATATTAGACCACACTGTTTTTTTATTTTTTGGTAAAAAATCGGACTTTTTTTTTTTTTGATAGAAAAAGATCGAACTGTCTCAAAAAGATCGAATTGCCAGGCTATACTTGAAATGAAATCATGAATTATTTTTTTCTGATTGACGAGAACAATCTCATTCTAATACTATGAGTTATAATCTGAAGCTAAGACATCTCACAACCAATCATAACTAACATAGCAAATCGATCAATAAAAACTCACCACGTAGTCATAGGTTAACTGCTCAAAGCACATCATGTGGCCAACCTAGAAGGTGTGTGGAGAGTCTTTAACATTTCAAATTCTCCCTCCAACTGACAACAACTTGACCACCATCGCTAACGATTTCCAAACAAGCATAGGTGTGATCCTCAAGATACATGAGTTGTTACCATAACAATCAATACACATGCTTGATTTGCTTGGCGAGGGCTTTGATCCTCACCTATATATTGTGTTCCTGGGGACCTTCTAAATATATTTTTTTTCGACTCTCCTATACCGCCACTCTGCTGCTCTTAAGTTTTAGTTTTCTAATGTTATTTTTGACTTAAACATCAGAGGAATCCTTATCGGACATACTTTGATGGATGGACTTTCTTGTCTTTGTCATTTCAGATGAGATATTTCAGCATTAGAGCAAAATCTGACCAAAACTTTTACTATCCATCGCCATCTCGAGGATGTGCAGTGCTGATGTCATTGCCATTCGAATGCTACAACCATCAAACTGCTATTACGGAGACACTTATCGGCTTTTAATCGATCTTTCATGATAAACGAATTGAGTACTTCGGAGAATCAATCAGCTCGTCAACTCCCAACCATACAAGTATAAAAATAACTTTGTAAAATATTTCCAAAACATTACTTTTTACAAATATAACCTTGTATTTAGAAATATAAAAATAACTTTGTAAAATAAATATTTCCAAAATGTTACTTTTTTATTTTTCCTCCATCCGAACATAACACACACGTCTACTGCACGTTTATCCTTCATGGCTTTGAGCTGTGCCCTAATCGTACCGTAAACCATATCCTCGTGACACCTGCATCTTAAAAATATGTTCAGAAATCTTCAATGAGCATCTCAGAGGAGTCAAAAGACACAACCTTCCCTCCATTACATAGATACAAAAAGTTAGTAGAGGGGTGCGTGGCTGCTGTCCAGGACACCACTTCTACATCGGCCACAGTCCTCTCGGGTCTTTGCATGGAGCATCATGAAAAGATTTTGCCAATTCATTTGCTACACCGCCAAACATTGGTGAGCTGCCGGTGGTAGCAGCTCCACTTTTTCCTTTTTCCTTTTCCCTTGATGCGGCTTGTCGCTGTGTCGGTGTGGAGCAACCCAAGCGTTTCTATGTTGACAAAAACGGCTACCTTTTTTTCGGGGGGTCGATCATGTTTACTTAGGACTGGTAGGGGCTGGAACGTTATTTCCTCTAAAGACGAGTGCAAAATCGTACTCCTGTCGACCTCGCGTCCCCATCCTAGCCGACGGTGGCGACCTCCCGGAGAGTGGAATCTACCTTTTTGACGCCACTGTCGGAACTCGTATCCTAAAATTTGCCCCAGATTTTGACCAAAATTATTCAAATACCACGAGTCGGTAGGGCAATGAGGCTGGTTCGAAGAGCTGGATATTTTATAGTGCCAGAGAGATGGTCCCTAATCATTTATTAAATTAGGAGATGATCGTGGTTATAATTTTTTTTTTGGGTTCATCATTGTAGATTGTTCTAAAAAGAGCAAACAGACAGAACATTAGACGAAGCTCTTAGTTCCATAAGCATCAGCAGCAATAACTTGGGCAAAGAAGGGTTGCAGCCCATCTCCCTGATGCACGGTAAAGTCCCCCAAAAGCGAATCGAGGTTATAATTATTGGATTCCAGTTAAATCGAACAGTTGTTCTCTTCTTATCCACGTCGGTGCCATCCGCCCTTTCCACTTCTTGCCGTCTGCTGGGCTTAGATCGATGGACGGTGAACTGTTCACTTCATCCCAAGAGAGTGGCTACGCCACGTGATGCACGTGGTGTCGGGTATAATCTAATGTCTCAGACGGACCACTCACACGTGTACTCTCAACGTGACTTGATTTTCTTACACCAGCAATGCTCGCTCCTTATTTCATCGCTCGGTAATTATTGGTATTTTTATTGCAAGTTTGATTTCTATTGGTGCTTTTCATAATTTGGATATTGTTTGATAACTTCTACTTTTTTTTTTTTTTTTAATTTTTCCGTGTGATGGTGTCGTAAAATGTTAGGCCAACAGGAAGTTTTATCTCTACTAGGCTTAAAAAACACATTTTTAATATAATGTTAGTCTAACTCAAGATGAGCTGGTCATATCCGTATGGCATTAGGAGTGGCTTTATGTCAAGCTCAAAAGGATCATTTATAATGAAGAGCCGTGGGTAACGAATAATGAAGGGCGGCGGTAAACCCCCTTGATAAATAAAGTGTTTAGTCCAGATAACATGCACTTTGATATGTCTGCCGAAAGAGAGACGAGGCATCCACAAAGCTCGGTTACCGGATTAAATGAAAGCTACAATTTGTCAAAAAGAAAAGTTATTATGATTAATAAGCCCCATCAAAAGGATCGAATATGATGAGGGCATCACTAAAAGCAAAGGAAGAAAAATCTACCATGCCGGATCTAGGAGAGTCATGATGTTGATGCTACTGAGAGTACCAAAGGAGCTTCACAAGATTTTTATTTTTATTTTTTTTTCTTTTAAATAGTTGCCACATTGAGCAACAAACGCCCCTCTTTATTTGGTACACCAAATTTACCTGCTACTTCCGCTTCTAATTTACCAACTTATTCGCACCTCTGAGCATAGAACTGGGGAGCATGAGGTGTAAGTGGAGGAAATGTTGGTCTCTTTCCAGTGAGAACCTAGTGATTGATTGATCTGACTCCTAAAGTGAGAATGGTCTATCAATTGATCAGGACGGCTTGGCAAGTTGATCAAACAGGAAACGAGATAGAACACAGAAATGAGCAAAAAAAGAGAAGGAACATGTTATCATGATTTATCTGGCTTAAGAACACATTTTTATTGCAAGCTGACATCGCCATTTCGAGGGAATGATGAGGTATCGTTTATTATAGTTCATCTAGCATAGGAGAAGGGGTCAATTGATTTAATTGGTAAAGTCGTTGAGGCTTGGACCGGTGATATGAGTTCGTATCCCATTCTCATCCTAATCTTAGCTTAGCTTCTTCTATCCTAGTTCTAGCTAAAGGAAAAAAATCCAGCATAAACCTAGTTTCCCAGCTGAGGTGACCTACAAACAATTCAGCCCAATGTTTCTAACCCAAGCCCACTCTGACGGAGGAGGCATATGATCAAAAGGCATGGAAATATGGCACCAACCACAAAGGAAACGTTCCCATTGCAAATACTTTTGTCACATATGAGGAAAATAGAGTGAAAAAACAAGGTTGCTTAAATGCACTGACATGGAAGAAAAAAATAAACAACTAGGGAAAATAAAAACAAAGAAAGTAAAGAATTGTCCAAATTAGATTAGTCTGCTGCTCATTTGCTGATTCCAAATTGTGCTTTTTGACCCTCTGACCATCCAGTGGTGGTCCGCATAAATTTTAAAGCTTAGAATTGTTCATCACTCTAGAAGAGAAACCATGTGAAGATATTCTCGGACCATCCAGTGATGGTGTGCATAAAATTCAAAGTTTAGATTTGTTGATCACTCTAGAAGTATGCGAGAGGTGATGTGAAGAAATGTGCCATGAGCAAACCAAAACAACTAACAAATATTTGATGATCCATGACAAAAGCCATAATCTTTTCCCATGGGGCAGCAAGATTATGACAAGTCTCACAGCATCAGCATGGGTTGGTCCTGATACAAAGCAACAGTGATAGGTCATCGCTGTTGGGGCTAGAACAAGAAAGAAAAATTCCAATAAAACATGGTTCTCACGGGCATCATCAACCAGTGCTCAAGCAAAACATGAGACAATTTAGATTCCAGGTATCATCAACATAGAGAACAATGAGCGTATAAGAGATGTCTATCTATCTTGTCACATTCCTAACGAATGTAACAGACGGTAGAAGCATGGTAGCATCATTGGCATTCCCTTGGATCCAATACAAGATGTTCCCTTTTTTTTAAACAAAAAAAAATCTCTTCGTTCACCTGTTTTGATAGAAAAGGTGGGGGAGACCGAGTTGCAACATAGCTACTCGGGCTCAAAAACCTAGGGATAGATGATTCGGACTTGAACTCCGAATATCTGATTGCTAGACTCAGGGTTGTAACCCCTCAGAAAGCCCCATCACTTAATAAAATTAAAATTGAAAGACTATAGATCTGAAAAGGTTAAGACATTCCAATTGTCTCTCTAGAGAAAAAGGCTGCTCACATCATTCTATTCAACCTAGACCAGTTTAAAAGAGATAATATTATGAGAAAAACATAAAAAATGGAAATAAGCATCTCCAACCCGCAAGCCTGATGATATGGAAATCTTGAGATGCTATAAACTAATGGTTGCATCCATTTTTATGGTTACAACTGAAATTGCAACTGTAAAAAAATAACTGCTACCTGCCAAACAAGTAACTTTAGTGAGCCTGATATGGTGCTGTAGCAGCACCTGAATACTCTCACTTTTCAGACTATCCAAACAGCCACAAGTTGGCAAATGAAGCACTGAACATCTGTTTACTCTCAATGAATTCTGCATCGAGACCCTTTCTACTGTTGTTCTAATAGCAGCAGAAAAGTCTATCACAGTTATTGAACCACAAGATCCAAAAGGCAGAAAATAGTTCACTACACAGACTTTTTGATAAGTTGCACTTTAATGCATCTAAGAGAAACAGCTTAGCAACACCCCTACCCCAGTCCAAAGAACAAACAAAAGGTAAAGAAAAGTAGAGAGAGAAGAAGAAAGATTCTGTAATTAGGCAACTTGGTAGGCGCATAGACAACATGACATGATTTTATTTGGTGTCTTAAAAAGATCAGCAGCTAGATTTATTCTAGCTAGATCTGTTTATTATAGCAAAGCACCTTAAGTTAATCAAATCAACACAGGAAGAAACTTTATGATAACAGCTTATTACTGTTCCATTATGCTGCAAAATTCTGGACGATCAGGCATGTCCAAACCCAGCAGCATGGTTTACGAAAGACACCCACCGCATCATGCAGTTGTAAGTTGCTGGAGAGCCTACCATCATCTGGAGCAAGAGGATGAATACCAGATTGGCTCCAAGAGTAATCATGGGTAAACACTAGAATGGAACTATCATGTCAGAGATCATCACCATCATAAATGGAATCAATTTCCTTGATCTTGAATCATGTAAGAATCAGCAGTCAATGCTTAGAGAAGAGACGCAGAAATGAAAACCCAGAAATCATCTAAACAACAAACCAAAACAATATAAGAGATGCCTATTTGCTAAGAGAAAAAAATCTCTTGATTGTAATGTTTCAAGAATACATCATCACTATTTATATTGCGGGCTCTGGGTAAGCGACTCCACCACGCAAGTTTGACTCCTCCATTATCATAAACTGTCCTTGCCCCTTTTCAAAGACAAGTCTTCATGGGTCTTCAACAAATAATAACAACCCTCCAAACCACAAACCAGCTCTTACATGCATAGTATGTGACCCATCCAACTCCTGTACTTAACAAAGGCAGAGATTTTTTACATCACCAAAATACCCTCTTAAATTCCTCTAATCCAATGATACAATATCTTATTTTGCACCATTGCAACAGAAAATGGCAATAGGGTTTTTGACATCCAGATACTTTAATTTTCTAGATATAAAACTGGATACCTTTTTTTTAAAAAACATTGATTATTACTATTCTTCTGATGCTTAATGGTGGTGGAAAGAATAAATTTGATCCCGACATGTTCTCATTTCAGAATACCTATTTTCATATACTTGACCTCATTAAAAAAATCTCAGAAGATATCAGCAAACCAACTCTGCTCTACCCAACGGAATGCATCTTAAGGATTCCATTCCTAAGGTAATTGAATGAAAGTTAATTTGATAAATGCGAAGTTCAAAGCCTCTCTGGAACTCAAGCCTTCAAGCTATTTTCAAAACAATATACAGCAAGCCTTCTCATCATGTGTCAGCTTCATGCAGCCTTCTTTGTGTTCTATGAGTATCAATCTTGGAGTTTCTGGAGTTCTGATTTTTAATTGTACAGTATGAAACAAGGCACTGTATGCCTTCTTCCTGCAGATTTTCAAGAACTATCCCCGAGGGGTTTGTGCTCTATGATGATATCATGAAGAGGAAGAGTCCAAGGATGCAATCACCACATCAAAGTTATGAAGCATGCTGTCGCTTGGTCAAGCAAAGAATTCATCTGCAGTACATCCCGTTCCACAAAATGAAGAGGATCATGGATATACCATTCATATGCAAGAGAACTGCATGACGTGCATCAAAATGGTCTCAGTTCCCTTGCTAAACGATCATGCTGTTGATGGGATATTCCATACTTCATGGGTTTTTCTTGTGCATTCTTATTGATGATAGTTGCTCAAGACCAAACAACAGAGAAAAGACACCCAATATATGCCTTTCCAACATAGTGTTAGAAATGCATTTTCAACTAGCATGTTACCATTTAATGTAACCCCCCCCTCTCCCCCCCCCCCCCCCCCCCCCCCCCCCCCCCCCCCGGAAACAACACACACACACACGCACACCAAAAAAAAAAAAAATGCATGTCACCACTTCTCCATACACAATATAATACGTTCACCCATGGTTTTCCAGGAACTCTCTATTGAATGTTATCGTCATAACTGACAAATCAAACTTCCCGTTTATTATGATTACCATAACACAGAGAAATCGCATCCAATCCTGGTGGAGAAACAGTTTTTCAACTACTTGTATGCATTAGTTGTTAGATCCTGAAGGTATTGGTCGAAGCAGAAATGCCAAACATATATAAATGGGATGCATGCATCTTTTACAATGACCTTTCTTCCATTGTGCTAGGTAATATAACCTTGGCATCCTTCTATGTCATTAATCATCTATACCTGAATAGATAAGTGAATTAACACAATAATAAGCTGCAAAAAACCATATTTGTGTATGTGCATAGCAGAGAAGGGCAGGTACCTTGAGAGTAAGAAACCACAATAACAAGTTCATGAAAAATACCAAGATCAAATTCTATAGTATCTTAAACGTTCAAACTCATATGAATCATGCATTAGATAGTACTTGGAACTACATATAACAAAATAGGCTGCTGCCCTCACCCTTGAAATGCAAACCTAGAGTTTGCTATGAGAAAGATTGACAGTAAAGTATGCATTAGATCTGATAACATTGATGAAGAAAGACAAAACGTGTAGCAAAATGACCACATTAAAGAACGTTCAAGCAAAAGGAAGCTAATTGCTCAGCGATAAGTGGATTATTATGAAAACATGTCCAAAATAATCAGTCAAAAACTGCAAGTAACAACCTCAATTGATCAGCATCAACATGATATACATATATGCAACTGGTGATTGCTAGGGGTGAGCTAAGATGATACCAAAATGAGCCATAGCTGTAGGATTCACAACCATAGAAGTGATAATTGACAGTAGAAATTCAATAGGAATTTAAAAAAAGCAAGGTCCAAGCTTGGGCCAAAGCATCAAATAGCAGCATATAGGAATGGAAATGGATTGGATATGGATCAGATACTAGAATATCCATATTAGCAGCCATATTTATTTTAAATGGATACAAATATAATTCAAGCATTAAGCATCTCTACATTAGTTCTAAACTGATGTAGATACAAGTCAGATGATAGTTATGTTTATATTTTTCTATCCCCATACAAACATAAGTTGGATATTATTCAGATATAAATTGATTTTAGGGAAATTCAATGATGAAAATTAACATTAATCATATAATCATCAAGAATACTGATAGAGTTCATTAGATCACATGCGACAAACAGGTAACTAACGATCCATGGCATAATTATTAAACCTATATGGAGACCAACTTGGTCAAGGATCCAAGTCACTAAATCAGACTGAATTTATATAAAAATATTAAAATAAAAAATTTATTTAAATAAACAATATAATATAAACTATATAAATATTTTTGCATCAATTACCATTATTATTATTTATTATAGCATAAGTAAAAAAAAAAAATCTTGATGTATCTATTCTTAAAGAGAATAAGAAAAATTATATAAAAATATAGAAATATATGAAAGTTATTATATTTTTAAATGTTTTTAACAGTAAAGTTTTGAAAATATCATAAAGAATAAAAAAAAGCATATTCATTTTTCATTTTTAATCAAAAAGAAAGGATTTATTTTTCCATGAAAAATAATGATCACAAAATGAAAAATCAGAATATACAACAAATGATTATTAATGACTTGAATACATACGCATAAATAGAATAAAGTACTTAAACAAATATACAAGCTCTATGGAATGGTTGCATGCTTTTCATTTGAACGAAAGATCACTAGTTTGAATCCCGGGTGGTATAATTTACTTTAGATCTTTAATTACCAGTGTCAACGCACAACTCAACTCTCCATATTTGGTTTCACCTATATTCGGTTTCTTATCAACGCACTGTCAACCCACAGCTCACCTCTTTATGTTTGGTTTCACTTATATTTGATTTCTTATGCACACACAGCTCAACTCTCCATATTTATTGTAATAGTTGGCCTAGAGCTGCAACCATTGTAATCTATATATTCCTATTGGAGGATAATGAAATAAATGAGGAAAAAAAATTATCCTTAACATGGTATCAGAGCCTTGAAGCTCCAACGAGCATCCCTTCTTCCTTCGATGCTCTCTCATGGCCACCGGTTCATCTATCTCCACCTCCTCCAGTCCGTCTCCTTCTCCACCAAACACAATGATCGCTCTCACCTTTCCATCGGCGCAACACTTTCTATCCATCAAGTTGAATGCGTGCAACTTTCTGATCTGAAAAAAAAAAGCAAATTACTTCTTTCTTAAAAGGTTAGGGCCAGTTTGAGTTTTTCAATGGCTCAGCCCACTAATCCTATTGCTGCTGCTGCCTGGCAACAACAAGATGCCCAAATCGTAAACCTTCTTATTGCTTCATTATCTGAAGACTTGGTTCCTCTTCTTCTTGATAAAGAGACCAACTTTGAGTGCTGGAGCACTCTTCATGAAGCCTATGGTTCAGCATCTCCTATCCGACTCATGTCTCTGCATCTAGAGTTTCAAAATCTTCGTCAAAAATCAGATGAGACAATCACCTCTCTTCTCCGACATACAAACACTGTAGCTGATGAACTTGCTGCATCTGGTAATGCCCTCAAGCCAACCGAATTTAATCTCCATGTGCTGCGTGCTCTATGTGATGATCTACAAGATGTGGTCCCTGACATTCTCAATCGAAACATCCTTCCAACGTATACTAAACTTCATGAGCTCTTACTTAGCCATGAAAATATGCAGGCATTCAGAAAATTAACCATTGCTGATGCCACCCCTTCTACCAATCCAACAACCCGTTCTGTTCAGTGGTCCCCCCATTCATCTAGTAACCCTGGGTCCTCTACTAGTCGTGGCTTTACTCGAGATTGTGGGGGGCATGGCCAATTTGATCGAGGTTGTGGTCGTTTTGATCCTCTTGATGGCCGTGGTTCTCAATGGTGTTCCTGTTGCAATCGCAGTAATCACTCTAATGCAAACTGCTTCTATCACCCTCAGTAGCCCTATCCACACTTCTCTCCACAATCCAATGCCAATTTCTTATATTCACCATACCCAAATCCAAATCCATCTTACCATCATCCTAATCAACCACTTCTTCCTACCCCTCATCCCTCCACTGCCCTCACCTGGTACACCGATACAGGCGCATCTCACCGTATCACTCCTGACATTCATTCTATATCCTCCTATGATGAGTATACTGGTTCTGATCATGTGCATGTAGACAATGGTGAGGGGTTACACATATCACATATTGATCATGGTTCTTTTTCTTCTCCTCACTCTTCTCTTTTTTTCAGTTATCTAACATCTTACATGTTCCCTCTATTTTCAAAAATTTACTTTCCATACAACAGTTTGCAAAAGATAATAATGCCTTTTTTGAATTTCACCCATCTTATTTTTTTGTGAAGGATCGAACCACCAAGTCCAGTGTTATTCGACCCAAGGAGATTATACACTCTCCATTTCAGCCCTTCTCCTTTGTCTGCATTTGTTCACGTCGCTGAGAACACCACTCTTGAAGGCTGACACAACCGTTTGGGCCATCCCCATTATCGTTTGCTTCGCTCCATGATGAAAACCAATAATCTCCTTTGTAAATCTACACATCTTCGTCCTCTTTGTCCCTCATGTCAATTAGGCAAATCTAGTAAATTGCATTTATCTCCATCCCATCGTCGCAATCAGTTTCCCTTAGACCTTATTTATAGTGATGTTTGGGATCCTTCTCCTACTCCGTCTTTGTTAGGACACCGCTATTATGTAATTTTTGTTGATGATCTAAGCAAATTTATTTGGTTTTATCCATTAATGCACAAATCTGATGTGTTTTCTACTTTCTTACAATTTCAAACTTTGGTTGAACGATAGTTCTCTCGTACTATCAAATCCATCCAAATTGACTAGGGAGGAGAGTTTCACTCTTTTCCTCCTTTTTTTAGTCAAATTGATATTACCTATCGTGTGGCTGCTCCTCACACCCATGAGCAGCAAAGGGCTATCGAACGCCATCACCATCATATTACGAAAATCGGCCTCTCCCTTTTTACTCATGGGTCTATACCCATGTTGTACTGGCACTATGCTTTTGAAACGACTACTTTTCTCATTAATAGGATGCCATCCAAAGTAACTAGTGGTGTGTCCCCTTTTGAACTTATTTACAACAAACCACCATCCTATACCTTCCTACGAATTTTTGGATATCTATGCTATCCCTATCTTCGTCCTTATAATCATCATAAAATGGAGTACCGATCTCAATCATGTGTGTTTCTCAGCTATAGTCCCTCTCACAATGCCTATCCGTGTCTTGATTTGACAACAAATCCTACATAAATTGCTAGGCATGTTTGCTTTGATGAATCTTCTTTTCTTTTCAATCTCACTCCTTATTGAATCCTCCACCGCAACCATCTCCCCCTCCCCTCAGCGCGTTACATCTCTTCAGCCTCTACAAAAGGCCACCTCACCACTACCATCCGTTCCTCCATCGGTTCCCCATTCTCCTTTGCCCCATCTATCCACCTCATCATCAGTAGCATCTCCTATGTCTCAATTTGCCTTAACACCACTTTGCCCCTCTAGCATTAACGAATCTACACCTGTTTGGATCAGATTACTTACTGACCTCTATTGCAATCCTTTATCAACAATATCCTCTCTTTCTACGCCTTCCCCAACAACTGGTTCCCAGCTAGACACGCCCTCCTCTGACCCATCTGCTCAATCCATCCGTACCCATCCCATGGTGTTTCGACCCCATCCAAACCAGCCATCCGTCCTTACCACCACTATCCTCACCAAGGAACCTACTTATTTTACGCAGGCATCTAAACACCTTGAGTGGCATGCTGCAACGATTGAGGAATTTGACGCTCTAATTCACAACGGTATGTGATCTCTCGTACCACGTTCATCTCATTAAAAAAATTTGATTGGATGTAAATAGATGTACAGAATCAAGCGAAAGATTGATGGCTCTCTCGAGCGCTACAAAGCACGCTTAGTTGCTAAAGGATTCCACCAACAACTTGGCCTCAACTACAACGAGACATTTAGCCCGGTTATCAAGCCTACCACAATTCGGTCTATTCTAAGTCTTGCAATCTCTCAGGATTAGTCTATCCGGTAATTAGATGTTCGCAATGTATTTCTACATAGCAACCTGACAGAGAAAGTCTACATGTCCCAGCCATCTAGATTTGAGGACCGCGATCATCCAGATTATGTTTATCATCTCTATAAATCTTTATACGGGTTAAAACAAACACCCCGTGCTTAATTTCATCGTCTCTCCTAGTTCCTTCTCCAACTGGGGTTCCTTGCCAGCAAGATCGATCCTTCATTATTTATTTTGAGGACGATCTCTCATGTAATCTATGTGCTCATCTATGTTGATGATATTTTGGTAACCAGCAGTGACTCCAGTCAGGTCTCTCTACTCCTTCGTCAGCTGGCTATAGATTCTCCATTAAGGATCTTGATGATCTCCATTTTTTTTAGAAATTGAAGCTATTCGAAACTCTATCGGTTTATTATTATCTCAAACTCGCTACATCAAAGATCTATTTTCTAAGACAAGCATGGTTGATTGTAAACCTGTTCAGACCCCAATGGTTATACCACAAGATTCTGATTCAAAGGGTGCTCTCCATCCGAACCAGACACAGTATCGCCCCATTATTGGAGCTCTTCAGTATGTTACATTGATATGTCCTGACATTTCCTTTACAGTGAATAAAGTATGTCAGTTTATGCAATCTCCTAGTGCTAATCACTGGGTGATAGTCAAATGCATCTTACGGTACCTTAAAGCAATAGCTGATCATGGGTTATAGATTAACCGGTCGACCTCTCACTCTCTCCAAGCCTTCTTCGATGCGGATTGGATAGGTAGTGGGACTGATCCGTGCTCCACTGAGGGCTATGCAATTTCTCTACCCCAACCTCATTTTTTGGGCATCTCGCAAACAGAAGATAGTTGCTCGCTCATCCACAGAGTCTGAATGCAAGGCTTTAGCTGATGCATTAACTGAACTAATCTGGCTTGAGTCTTTGTTTCAGAAACTAGGCCATCATTTACATGGCCCTCTCCATTCTATAGTGCGACAACATTAAGGCCACTTATCTCTCGGCCAATCTTGTTTTTCATGCTCGTATGAAACATGTCGAGATTGATTTTTATTTTGTTCGTGAACATGTTGCACGACATTAACTATCTATTCAGTTCATCTCCACCCAAGATCAGCTTGCCGATATTCTCACCAACCCCTTGGGTACCTCACGTTTCAGATTCTTTTGGGACAAGCTGAAGATTCGTGGTCCCGAATCTCCAACTTAAAGGAGTGTGTCAACACACAGCTCAACTCTCCATATTTGGTTTCACCTATATTTGGTTTCTTATCAACGCACTGTCAACCCACAGTTCACCTCTCCATGTTTGGTTTCCCCTATATTTGATTTCTTATCAATGCACAGCTCAACTCTCTATATTTGTTGTAATAGCTGGCTTAGAGCTGCAACAATTGTAATCTATATATCCTATTGGAGGACACTGAAATAAATGAGGAAAAAAAATTATCCTTAACAACCAGATAACCAAATCCAAATCTGAAGAATTTTTAAAATCAAATTGTGTTTGGATCTGACAAGATTTACAAGTAGATATCAGAAATTCGATTCGAATCTGATCCAACTCTAATGGAAATAAATGTATTCAAATTTTATCCAAAAAAATGCTGCATTGGAAAAATAAGATCAAGGTCAATCAATGTTGATAATAAGGTTCGCCGACTTGAAAAATAAGATCCGGATCCTGTGCTGACAGTATGGATTGGTACGCTCCTGTATTGGACCTAAACTGACACGGAAACAAAAGTGAGAGAAAGGGAGAACTAGAGAGGAAGAGAGAGAGGAGGGGGGAATGGAGGGAGAGGGAGGGAAGGAAAAAGAGGCCGGCAATAGCCGCTCCTGTTTCGACCCCACGAATGTCTTGGGGTCAATGTCGGCCATCTGGGGGTCTCAACGACCCTCCCCACCACCTTCTCCTCCATTCATTTCTCTCCCTCCCTCTTCTCTCTATCTCTCTCTCTCTATTCTCCTCTCTCAGTGGAGCGCAGAGCCTCATAGGTCTCAACCGCTGGGTCGGTAGGCCACCACCAACCTTTCACTCCACCTCTTTTTCTTCCTCTCTTTCCTTCTTCCTCGCTCCGTTTTCATCGATGTTTTGAATCAAACACCTGAACTGCACTAGAAAGCTACTGGTATGGTTCGGCATGCCCCAAACCATCCGATTCGGAATGATTCAGCAAACATTGGTCGGTAACACAAGCTAATTACTAAGGTGAATCAAAGAAATTAACTCATATTGAATTAATGAAGCAGCTAGTAGTTGAGACAAACTGCTTGTATTAGATGATGCTAGGAATTTGTAGGAACTAGGATGAACCATTGAAAATATCTACTATCGGAAGGAAGGTAGTTAAACCTCTTGACAAGTATCTCAACTCGTATCAAGTTGAATGAATTAACTATATGATGAATCAAAGAACGGAAGTTCACTATCAACATATCATAGTAAAAGAAATGACAAAAAGAGGTCAAGTCCCAACCAAAAACAAGAACAAGGTAATTGACACATGTTTTGATCGGACTTGAAAACCTTATATGATGTTGGTAAGGATCTAAATTGAATGCTCCAAATAAGCAAAGAATGAGATAGAGATGCAATCAACGGCAACCTATTGTGGTTTCAATACGACCACATTTAACACATGTGGGTGAATTACTCTATCATCCATGAGTTTGGCATTTGAATGTACATACATCATGTAAAAATATATCCAGTATCATCCCTCCTGTTATATAGGTATTGGATATAATCACAGCTAATGGGCATGCTCCTAGAATAAGGGCTTAAAACAAGAACAAAGGCATGCATCTTGCATAACCCTCTCTAGTCTCTACAAAATGCATTTTCCTATCAGACTCCCCCATGAGTCTTATGCGCTTTTCTTTGAGGGTGCAGACCCCATAATAGCATTTTTCAAATTAAACAAAGCACTAGCATGCCGAAAATGAAAATTAAGATCTTGGCACTTCAAATATCCAAAAATAAAAAAAATAAAGATCCAAAATCAGCTTAAACTCATATTAAAGTGGTTCAAATAGCTACCATGAGGATTCAGAGGATGCATGAGACAATTAAAAGCCTCAAAAATCTACAAAAATAGACACAAAATGTGCAAACCAGGAGCACTGACAATTTGCACTAGTCTTCTTTAAGCAAATGACCTTAGAAGAGTTATATAGTAAAGGAACAGTGAAGAAATGGTCCTCCCTATTCCTCTCGATATAACCAAAGCCACAAACAATAAATCCATTTGGTATGTTCTAAAATGATATATTTACCCTATCTAATTGCAAGACACCCAGACAAATAGGAAAAGGCAGCCTGGCGGAAGGCTCTCACTATTGCAAGGTTTGGGACGGGTCCAATGTCTGCAATCTTGCCCCACCTGCAAAAAGGCTGTTTTGAACCCATGACCTCTAGGTCACAATTGAGCAACCTTACCGTTGCGTTAAAGCTCACCCTCAATACACCAGACAAATAGAATAGCATAAAATTTGTGCCAAAATCATAATTTCGCATAATGAGATAAAATTGCAAGATTGTTGCTAAAACCCTTCGCAGTATAAAGCATCATCCAGGTATCCAAAAACAACCATCAAATTCATCCATTTTTAATCCCTAAAATCAGAGACAGATATAAAGATCTTAAATTATGAACAAAGAAAAAGCACAATTTTGTCAAAGTACAGAGAGTTTAGGATTCCATCCGAATCCCACTATCAAATTCCACAACCGATGATCTTATTAACCCTAAATGCCCACTGCTCCCATCATCACAAAAGAAAGAGAGAAAAAAGACAGAAGGCGAAACTTTTACCGGGGACCAAGCGGGAAAGGCGATCCACTGGGCGATTACTCATCGGAGGCGACCTCCTGCTGCTGCTGGAGACGCTCGAGGGCCTTCTGATGGGCCCAGGTCTCGAGGGTGAGATCGGGCTTGGCGTTGAGGCCGACGCCGAGAATGACAATGGTGAGGAAGGAGGTGATGTAGCAGGGGAGCTCCCAGTCCTCCCACTTCCGCGACTCCCCCGGCGGCGGCGGCGTCCGGTTGAAGAGGTACCCGTTCGGCCGCTCCTGCGTCCCCGGGCTCGTCCACCGCCCCGCCCCCTCGCCGCTGTCGCCGCCCCTCGTGCGCAACGCTGCCCTCATCCGGCCCCGCAGCATGCCGGCCGCCGACGCGATCGCCTTGGACCGAGGAGGAGACATCTCGAATCTGATCGGATGGCTCGTCAGAGACAGCGAACGGAGGAAGAGGGAGAAACGAATCATAAATACGTCTTGGCTCTGCGATACATGAACTTCAGGTTCCTATCACCGGCATGAGTTAACCACGTGATGGCTCCTTGGGTCAATCGAGCCGGGTCGATTGGATTCAGATCATAAAAATTTTAAATATGAATGTCATCTATTTATTAAATAAATTAAAATTTATAATTTGAACCTATTATATTTAATAAATATATAAATTAATTTAATTTATTAAAATTTATTTATAAACAGATAAGCTGTTAACCAAATTTGATCTGATCTTTCTGATCTGTAATTTCTACTCTCAATTTAATAAGTGCGACAAATATATATAAACATATTTTAAACTTTTTACAATTTATTAAGAGACATAAATCCCAAAAACTCTATTGAAAAAATTGAAGTAAATAGCCATAAAATGGCTTATCAAGCCTAATGATGCTTCAATAGCGGATCAATCGACATACAAAATCTTAACTCTACGGAGTTTCAAGAACATCATACAAAAAAAAAAAAAAATTTGCATACCCAATGCTTAGAAATGAATTAAAAATTAAGAAAAAAAAATATGGGATAAATCAAATTAGAACCCTAAAACCCTTCTCCTCTTGTCTGACCTCAAGGCTCTACTTCATATCCTTTTAGGAGAGATCAAGCTTTAACTTCTCCAACATCACCACCCCAAATGCCTTATACTACTCCATCATCGGCTCTATCACCATAGATGACAACAAAAATGACAATGAGGAGCAAGAGATCGACTTAGAATCTGTGGATACGGTGAAATAGCACTCGAGGGCATGGAATCTAAAGTGGCAGTGAAGCAATGCGCGAGGGCACCCTTCTGGTCAAGCTTAACAATCTCCGGCATTGTCTTTGGGGTGGTGGTGGTGCAAGAACAAGAGAGAAATGAAAAGAAAGGAAAAAAATAACTCTATTTGTCCATGAAAAGAATATTTTTTTTTGAAATATTATTTTTAAGAAGTTAAATTCTGAAAATATGATAAATGAAAAATAATTTTGGTATATTTGATTGATCATTGGAAAGTGACTTATTTTAGAATGGCTTATGTTTGATTGAGCATCCACTTTTTTTAAAAAACTATGTAAAATACCTGTTATATCCTTAATAAATAAAAAACTATACCTTTTTGTTTCCAAACTTTGTATAGATATTAATATAATAATAATAATATAATATGATATAATATAACATAATATTAAATCATAATATAATAATAATATATTAATATTAATATAATATTAGTATAAATATTAATATATTAACATAAATATTATATCAAAATAAATAAACATTATATTAATATTATATTATATTATATAATTATTAATATAACATAAAAGGATGGTATTAAGATGGTATTTTTGGAGAAAAAAAGGCCTCCAATTCTCATCCCACGAAAATTCCAAAAACCTACGTTTCCTATGAATTTTTCTTTCTCATAAAATATAGGAATTATATTTTCATGAGAAATTTTTTTTTTTATTTTTCTTATTTAAAAATTTCAACCAAATAAGAGGAATATTTTCTACTTTCTAATAACCATACTTTTCGTCCTATCACTCCTACGAACTAAATGAGTCCTTGATTGCAATAAGATATTGAGGTGGGTGGGAATTAGAAAAAAGACACGGGCGATCAATCGTGAGTGGGACAAGCGAGCAGACTTAAATTTTAATCGTGAATTCGCAATGAGATTCAACCATCAATCTATAACTTGGTCCATTTAAATGGTATACTATCTGACTCAATATGATTCGGATATTAAACAGGTTAAACAAGTTAGACTCCTGAAATTCGAATTTGATTCACATGTTAAATAAGTCAAATGGATCAATTTATTTACAACCTGATCCTATTTAGCCTAGAGCCAAACCTGCCATGGCAGATCGAAAACGAGTTATTGGTGGTTGGATCATATTTTCCCATCCCTTCAAATTGTATGAGGCTCGTGAGATGCACGAGAGTTAGAAAAAAAAAATCGGGGGCCAAAGAACCCAGTGAGCAATGGGTGACAGCGACTACTTGAAAAATAGGAGAGGTTCCGTCCTTCGTGAGCTACCAGATCACATTAAGGAGGAAGGAAGAGTGGTCCCTTCTTTGAAATTAAAGAAAAAAAAAGAAAAAGAAAAGAAGAAAAGCAAAAAAGAAAGAGTGGCTTTGCTTTCGATAACCAAAGCCTATTTGATTAAATGGCAGATCCTCTTAGCGAATGGACAAAGGAAGAATAGGTGGTTCATGGTTTCATTGCTCGTATTACCAAGCTCGCCCCTGGCTAAAATGGAAACCTTTCATGGAGAGAAGATCTCTTGCATGTTGTCTGTCTCAATGCTTGGGCAGGAGCCTTTAGCCTTCCATAAAGCCTTGCAGCAAGGGCAAAGGAGATCACCTCTATTCAAAAACTTACAGAAAGATTACAGAAGAAAGAGGTTATTTTTCATTAGCATGTATCAAGATATTTAGAGTTTGTTCGAATGTTACTATAAAATTGGAATGAAAATTCTATAGAATTTATAGATCAGACCATCCATTTAACCACGGCCTTATATTAACCAAATACCACTCAACCCATATCCTGTGGCAAGAAGAAAAAGACCTTCATATGCATTTTTTTATTCTTGCAGCCTAAACGCTAGGATCTAGACTGGATTTAGATACGTTAACAGGTCTGATTCTTATAGAATTTTCAATCTAGTCCTATAGAAATATCCAAACAAGCCTTTAATTGGATGAGCATTACCAATCTCTCCAAGTCCAACTCCCTGGGGATGCAACCATCGTATCCATGCATGTTGCTCATATAGACTAGGGAAGATGCCTTTTAGAGGCTTGTCATCTATCCATTCAACCTCCAAGAATCAGATAAATCTTCTCCTAACTCGAATACCAAACAAATCCAGAATGCATTGAGGTTTATGCTGATGTTTTTCCAAATTGGAGAGGCCGGATGTTGTTCTAAGACCTCTAATGGCTAGCTTCTTCTTTGAGTAATGAGCCAAGTTTCTTCAGATCAGTTGGCCCCAGATAAATATTTGCATGCCAATTTGGAGAGCAAGGTCATGTTCGGTTCCTCGAGATTTTTGACGCCTGGATTACCCTGTTCTTTAACTTTACAGACATTCGCCCAGTTGACCAAATAGTTTGCACCAGATATTTGATCCAATCTCCTGAAGAAGGAACTTTTCCTCCTGTCTGGTCTTCTCTAGCCCATCTTGGCAACTTGTACACGCCATGTAGTACGAGCGTTGAAGCTGTTAACATGGCATGAAGCAAGAGTAAACAGTAAAGGAACTAGGTTGGTCAGATCTTCAAGAATCACAGACGAAGGCTCAAAGTAATTTGTCACATAGTGGAGCATGATTTAGTGGTCCAAAAGGAATTTCATCTCATGTTCGACAACAGTCTAAAACTGTAAATAGTTTGTAAGAACTGAAATTATTTTGGTAGTGATTTGGCTAGTCCAGTTGCACTAGCCTAGATTTAAAAAAAAAAAAAAAAAAAACACACGCACAAAGAAAAACTGAAATTATTTTGGTAGTGATTTGGCTAGTCCAGTTGCACTAGCCTAGATTTAAAAAAAAAAAGAAAAAAAAATAATCTCAAGATGAATTAGTTCCAGAATTAGGACTAGAAAAATTCATGTAATTAGATCTACGTCGTACTAGGCACGTAACACAAGAGTGAAGCTAGATTTCATTGTTTGGTGGCGATTGAGACCTTTAAGGCATTAATAGGATCACTGGATCGGCGGCATGATCCCAATAGTTTCATGTACAGAAGTTACATATAAATAACTTGTTATCATTAGGAAATGACCATAATCCATAAATGATGTAGACTAAAAGGCGGTTAGAAATTAAAGATTAAAGATGAAAACAAAAAAAAAAAATTAAATAAGCTGAAAGTGAATAAAAAATTACATATATTAAAAAATGCAAATATAGGATAACATATAAATAGAAATGATAAAATATTCAACGGATGGATGTGACCCTATCAAGGATCTGTAATTCCTCATCATTTACATGTGTCGCCTCCGGCCAATATCAGATTTACATATGCAGCTAAAAGCAACGAAATATGCCTTGATAAAATGACAATGAATTGATAGAGCAATGGTATCCCTTCTTTCTGATTAATATACAAATAGTGTTTTGCATGTGCTATACACATATACAAACAAAATAATAGTGAAGGAAGAAACTAAAGAGACAGATTATTTGAGAGAGGTGGAGTCTCGACTTGCCTGAGATTTTTTTTTTTGCTGGTATGCTGGATTTATGTTTGCGAATGAGAGAGAGAGACTTGATTTGTCTGAGATTTATTTTGATAGTATGTTAGACTTATTTTTGTGAGATGTGTCATATTCAAGGGAAAGGTTCAGCACCTATTCTTTGAGAGATAGAAAAAAATATATTTATAGGATTGTGTGTCATGGATCTAACTGTCACGCTCCGAATCCAACATTCGAGTCGGATACGTGATGGCCGCACACTCTTTAAAATAAATCCTAAAAAATATGCAAGGCCTAAAATAATTCAGTACAACCTCAACATCTATAATATCTAATTTCAATAATAACTAGTAAAACTTGTGTAATTACAAATTAAATTTCTTCAATCCTCTAATCAGATATCAATAACCCTCTAGTTATGCATCCGCTCACTCGCACATCCATACCATAGCCAACCACGAGCATCCTGTAACTCTGAGAAGAAAAAGAAAAATGAAGAGCTGTGAGCTTCACAGCTCAGTAAGAATTTTCATATCACACTGATATAACAATATAATCTGAAAATAAGAATAAGCAATAAAACATAAAATCTCATATTTAATATCTGCAATAATGCAAATATCTATAAATTATCTGTCTTGTTAAAAGAGATGCATCATCTTATGTTAATAAGTGAAACACTTTTGTTTAACAATTATTTCATATCTTATCTTTCATTTCTCTTTTCATAATCATATAATTTTTAGCCTTTTCTTTCTGACTTTGGACTAACCAAGTCTATACCTCAATCATCATCCGAATCAATTTTCACTTAAAAGCTTTTCAAAACTGTCCCAAGATGAGCTCCTGGCCAGCTGTTCCATGTACGAAAGCCCATGAGAGACTGTCCCAGGCATAAGCTCCTGACGGACTGTCTCAAGCATGAGCTCCAGACCGGCTGATCCACCTATAAGCCAATGGTGGCTGTCCCAGGCATAAGCTCCTGGCGGGCTGTCTCAGACATAAGCTCCTAACGGGCTATTCCATATGACAAGGCTAGTCCATACCATATCTCTCTTTTTCATTTAATTATTGTGTTGATTTCATCAAATCAATTCCGACTTACATTATGATCAATTTAGATATGTCATATCCATATAATCATGCCATCAATCTCTGATACATATATATTGACATAACATATTCATACTCAAAATCAAATAACAGTATCTCAGATATAATAAATTCATCGATCTCAAATCCGATGATACAAAACCAATGATGCAAGACCCATAGTAAAATAGCATATATATAATGGTGATCATGTACAAAGATTCTTACCTTTACTGGTGACTAATCCAAGCAAAGAAATCAATATTTTTCTTTGATCTATGAATTTTGAAAATAAGATATTCCACTCGACATCTTATGCAAATAATCATATCTCTTCATGATCCTAATCAAACATAAAAATCATATATGAAGAAATTATTGATAATCGATCTTAATAATATAAATCCAGGATCTCTCCTAGGATTAACCAAAATTGAGATTTGTCTAAGTATCTGGACCTTCCACTGGTCCACAAGACTTCTAAAGAGAAAAAATTTATGAAGAGAGAGAAAATTTATGAGAGAAAAAATAGAGAAAGAAAGTGAAGAGAGAATCTTCATATCCTTCAGATAAAGCAATCATGATCGAGATCATCAGCGGTCATATTAGGATGACTCACTATGGATTAACCAAGATCGATGTTGTAAATTTCTAATAAGGACCAGGCTGAAATCCAATCTACTGTACGAATTTTGAAATAATTTCAGATCATCTTATTTTCATCTCAAGTTTGCCCTAGGATCCGTGATAAAATCAGAGAGAGAAAGACCCTAGAGAGAGAAAATTTAGAGAGAAAGTAGAGAAAGAATCTAGAGAGAGAAATTGAAGAGAGAAAAATAAAGAGAGGGGAGAGGAAAGAGAGAGAAAAAATTCTCTCTTTCTTTTTTTTTAAATTTTTTTCTTTTTCTCCTCTTTTTTCCATTTTCTTCTTTCTTTCCTCTTCCTTGGCTGAACAGGAGAGGACCATAAGGGAAGGGGGCTTGGTGGCTCAGCTCCTACGAGGGGTGGTGGTATCTGGTCGACGGTGACAGAGCAAGGAAGGCCGGCGGTGAGGTTCGGCCGACGAAAAATCAAGAAACAATCGAAAAAACAGAGTACCGCCCCTTTCTCTCTAGTTTTTCGATCATTGGCCGGTCGCCGGCAATCAAAACCTCTCGGAAAAGAGGGATAGAGAGATGAGAATCCTATCCTAGGGGTGAGACACCACAAATGACGGTGCTGGTGGCTGAAAAAAAGGAGAAAGGTGGCTCGATCGAATAGGGGTTCACCCTTTTCATAGATTTTTCGATGATCCCGATGACCGACGAGGGTCTAAAGCCATGGGGAGAAGGGAAAGAGGGAGAAGAAGAAAAATTGAAGCCTTACCTGAGCTCCGATGGCCTCTCCGATCTTCGATTTTCGACGAACACGAGAAGAGGATGCTATGGCTTCCATGGAGAAAAGAGAAGGAATCGAGCTCAACGATCACCATGGAGGCTCTTGAGGGAGGGGAAAGGCTTGTTTATAAAGGGTCCTAAAGCTCCAGTGATCCTAAGACTCTTTTTCGTCCGGAATTGATCGGAGAAGACTCCCATCGGGAGTCTTCTTTTCATTTCCTATTTTTTTTTGTATGGGCTTTGGGCTTTTATATAGGCTTGGTCCGAGGCCCAAAAGGGCCGGGTATCACATTCTCCTCTCCTTCAAATAATTTCATCCTCGAAATTAAGTTACATTGTTTGAGATATATATATATATATATTTCAAAGAGCAGTAATATTTTAGACTTGTATTAACATACCACAGTTATTTGTCTAATACATTCTACTCAAAATTCATAATTGTCTCAGATTACCTATGATAGAAAAATAAAGAAAGATCGAACATCGGGCACTCTTCACAATCATCGATTTCTTTCTTCTTTTAACATTCCAACAAATTTTAACAATTGGACTGCCATCTTAGAAAAATCTCAACTTTCTACATCAGTTCGAGTAACAATAATAAATCTTGAAAAAATGAGATCTGTGTCAAGATATTTTAGGTTTAAACTAATAAAAGAATTATCAAGCTATTAACAATAAACTTGAGATGTTTAGGATTCTTCTTGGTATTATCTGTAATGAAATAACCTATTGGCAAAAATTATCCGACTATGATCAGATTAGGTCAAAATATGTAGGATCCTTTCATTATCAATAAAATTCTTTCTTATTTACAACTAATGTATTCCATAATATCTTTTGATTTAAAGGATTAATATTTCTAATCAATTTAAACTACCACGCTTTTACTGTGTACTCTGATCTTAACTTACCAAATTATATAAGTCTATCAAAGATAAAAATATTCTTGTATGTTAGATCAATCAAAGGTAGATCCAACTTTCAAATTTCATATAAAATTTAGAGCAAAACTTTAAGTTTCTTTATCTTTACTACCCCTTAGGCATAGCACATCAAAATTAAATCTTGATCCACTTTTCATATTTGAATTCATTGTATAAGCTTCATCACTCCTCAAGAATCTAACATGTCAAGAATTAATTGGAGTTAATCTTAGATTTACCTTGCAATCATTTAAACAATTCCCAAATCAATCTTTCTTTTTAAAAAAATTAACTCCAACTCGAACAAACTAAAAGAACTAAAGCCAACATCCTTGTAAGTAGAATCAACTTGATTATTTCTTGTAGAGCTCTTTTCATCACAACTCTTAATATTAATCGATAAATCCATACAAAATCTTATCCCTTGTATAAGTCATTTAAAATTTAACACTAGCAAGATATCTTAATTCAATTTAAAAATTCAAACTTTAATTTGAATAATTAATATACTTCACCATCTTCAACAATCACAAGAAAAATTAAAGAATCTAATCCAAAGATGGTAATACGAATTATTAAAAATTTTATCATAACGTATATATCATATTCTAACAAAACTAATTCTTCGTATTTAATTTAACAACAATATCAAAATATCCTAGATCCACTTAAAAAAATAATTTCTGACTTAAAATTCAATGCAACTTGAAAGATCAAGAAATCAGGTCTAAATATGATACTTTGAGTAACCAAAGATTTCATCAAGACGTATATTTCATATTCTCATAATAAAATCTAAATATATTTTTCATCTAAGATTGAGTTTCATATATGACCTCTTATAAGTTCAATGCTCAAAAATATTTCTCTCTCATATGATATAATTCTATCTTAGATCATACCCTAATTAACTTCTTTTAGATAAGTCCAAAATTTATAATGCTCAGATAATTATCATCGAAATTAGAAAAGTTATCATGATCTTCAACATATAAGTTTAGCATTCCAAAAATTATCGAGTATACTCAATATAACACATCAATATCTCCCTCTTCATTCTAAGGTCAACACTTCTCATACTTAGGTCAATCCTACTAATTGAAATCCAAGATATAACTCGTCAATTCTGTTATAGACATCATATGCTACTTATGTATAAATTTTATCATAGTATCTATTGATTCAAAATCTAAATATTAATTTATTTTTTATGTCTATCATGTTCCTTATAATCATAACCTAAGTTTAAATATCACTAAAGTCACAATCCTGAATAATGATAACCTTAAGATCAAATATTTTAAGTTATATTCTCTAATATTATTTTATCATATCCTTAATGATCATAACTATAAACTTTGATATTATCAATCATACTCTATTGATTATAATTTTAGAAATATCACGGTCCCTAATGATCATAAAAATCCTGATACCACTTCAGTCATATGCTCTGATATCACTCTATCATATCTTATTGATTATAAATAAAACTTTGATATAACTTCGTAATTTCTAATGATCTTAAACTGAAGCTCTGATATTATTCTATCATATCCTAATCACTTATATCATAGTCCTCACATAATCATAAACTATGCTCTGATATCACTCTGTAATATTCAAATCACTTATATTATAATCCTTAATGATCATAACCTAAGCTCTGATACTATTCTGTCACATCTTATTGATCATACATAAATTTTTGATATCACTTCATAATCTCTAATGATCTTAAACCTAAGCTTTGATACCATTTTGTCACGTCTCGAACCCAATATCCGAATCAGATATGTGATGGCTGCATACTTCTTAGAGCAAGTCCTAAAGAATATATAAGGTCTAAAATAATTCAGTACAACCTCAACATCTATAATATCTAATTTCAATAATAACTAGTAAAACTTGCATATTTATAAATTAAATTTCTTCAATTCTCTGATCAGATATCAATAACCCTCTATTTATGCATCCGCTCACTCGCACATCCATACCATAGCCAATTATGAGCATCCTGTAACTCTGAGAAGAAAAAGAGAAATGGAGGGGCGTGAGCTTTACAGTCCAGTAAGAATTTTTATATCATACTGATATAATAATATAATCTGAAAATAAGAATAAGCAATAAAACATAAAATCCTATGTTCAATATCCGGAATAATGCAAACATCTATATAAATTATCTGTCTTGTCAAAAGAGATGCATCATTATATGTTAACAGGTGAAATATTTTTATTCAACAATTATTTCATGTCTTATTTTTTATTTCTCTTTTCAATATCACATGATTTTTAACCTTTTCTTTCGGCTCTGGACTAACCAATTCTATATCTCAGTCATCATTCGAATCAATTTTCGCTTAAAAGCCTTTCAAGGCTGTCCCAAGATGAGCTTTTGGCCGACTGTCCCACGTACGAAAGTCCGTAAGAGGCTGTCGCAGACATAAGCTCCTGGTGGGCTATCCCAGGTATGAGCTCCTGGTCAGCTGATCCACCTATAAGCCAGTGGGGGCTGTTCAAGGCATAAGCTCCTGACGGGCTGTTCCACATGACAAGACTAGTTCATATTTTTTATTTAATCATTATGTGTTGATTTTATTAAATCAATTTTGATTTACATTATGATCAATTTAGATAGTCATATCCATATAATCATGCCATCAATCTCTGATACATATATATTGACATAACATACTCATGCTCAAAATTAAATGACAGTATCTCAGATATAATAAATTTATTGATCTCAAATCTAATGTTACAAAACCAATGATGCAAGACCAACAGTAAAATAGCATATATATAATGGTGATCATATACAAAGATTCTTACCTTTACCGGTGACTGATCCAAGCATAGAAATCAATGTTCTTCTTCGATTTAGAAATTTTGAAAATAAGATATTCCACTCGACATCTTATGCAAACAATCATATCTCTTCATGATCTTGATCAAATATAAAAATCATATATGGAGAAATTATCGATAATCGATCCTAATAATATAAATCTAGGACCTCTCTTAGGATTAACCAAAATTGAAATTTGTCTGAGTATCTGGACCCTCCACTGGTCCATAAGATTTCTAAAGAGAAAAAATCTATAAAGAGAGAAAAAATTCTAGAGAGAAAAAGTAGAGAAAGAAAGTGAAGAGAGAATCTTCGTATCCTTCACATAAAGCAATCATGATCAAGATCATCATCAGTCATATCAGGATGACTCAATATGGATTAACCATGATCGATGTTATAAATTTTGAATAAGGATCAGGCTGAAATCCAATCTACTACACGAATTTTGAAATAATTTCAGATCATCTTATTTTCATCTCAAGTTTGCCCTAGGGTTCGTGATAAAATCAGAGACAGAAAGATCTTAGAGAGAGAAAATCTAAAGAGAAAGTAGAGAGAGAATCTAGAGAGAGAAATTAGAGAGAGAAAGGTAGAGAGAGGGGAGAGGAAAGAGAGAGAAAGGAGAGAGAGAAAATTCTCTCTTTCCTTCTTTTTTTTTCCTATTTTTTTTTCTTTTTCTTTTTCTCTTTCTCTTTCTTCTTCTCTTTTTTCTGTTTTCTTCTTTCTTTCCTCTTCCTTGGCTGAACAGGGGAGGACCATAGGGGAAGGGGGCTCGATGGCTCAGCTCCTACGAGGGGCGGTGGTGTCTGATCGACGGCGACAGAGCAAGGAAGGCTGGCGGTGAGGTTCTACCGGCAAAAAATCAAGAAACAATCAAAAAAATAGGGTACCGCCCCTTTCTCTCTAGTTTTTTGATTATTGGCCAGTCGCTGGCAGCCAAAACCTCTTGGAGAAGAGGGATAGAGAGATGAAGATCCTATCCTAGGGGTGAGATACCACAAACGGCGGCGCTGGTGGCCGAAAAAAAGGAGGAAGGTGGCCCGGCCGAACAGGGGTTCACACTTTTTATGGGTTTTTCGATGATCCCGACGGCTGGCGAGGGTCTAAAGCTATGGAGAGAAGGAAAAGAGGGAGAAAAAGAAAAATTGAAGCCTTACCTGAGCTCCGATGGCCTCTCCGACCTCCGATTTTCGATGAACACGAGAAGAGAATGCTGCGGCTTCCACAGAGAAAAGAGGAGGAATCAAGCTCAACGATTGTCGTGGAGGCTCTTGAGGGAGGGAGGAGGCTTGTTTATAGAGGGTCCTAGAGCTCCAGTAGTTCTAGGACTCTTTTCCGTCTAGGATTCATCGAAGAAGAAGACTCACATCGGGAGTCTTCTTCCCATTTTCTTTTTTTTTTTTTATGTATGGGCTTTGGGCTTTTATATGGGCTTGGTCCAAGGCCCAAAAGGGCCAGGTGTCACACTAACAAAATTTGCCTTTGGAGTTTACATTATTATTATTATTATTATTATTATTATTATTATTATTATTATTATTGCTGCTGCTGCTGCTGCTGTATCTAAACTCAAATTTTACCTAGCAACCCAATTTTAGTAGTAACAATTATATGACATGTACAGTAGATAGGATCCAATTTTTTTTCCTTTATTCGGCTACTTTTTGAATGTGGTATAGCAATATAATAAATTATAATAAATAAAAAATTTTAATAGCTAAATTTTTAGTGCTTATTAAATAATAAACTTTATTAATAAAAGCTCCTGTCATTGATCCAGATCCTACACGAAGCAAAGAAGTAGTTTTTTTTCCTTTTTTTTTTTTGGATTGGTTTTAAATTGCAGCATGATAACGTAACAAATTGTAATAACTAGAAGGTTTTTTTATAAATATAAATAAAAAATTTTAATAGCCAAGCTTCATATGCATATTAAGAAATAAATTTTATTTATATTTGAAGATATTAATACCAGTATCATTAACATATATTGCATATCGAGCAATAAATTTGAATGATGGTTGAGCATATTAATATTCACATCCCCATGGTGAATGAAAAATTTCACAAAAACATAACATCTATTTTAGATATACATATATAAGCATATCTCAATTTTACAGATGTTATATTGTAGAGGGTTGTACGTAGAGGGTTGTACGTATATGGATAGTCGTTTTGTTATCCAGCTTCGGAAATGGATGGATGCTGGTTGTTTTGAGAGTAAAGAGTGCTGCTGCACTGAAGCGGGTTGCTGCTTTAAGCAATAGTTGTCCATTTCCTAAATCAGTGACGTAGTGGTTAGCCACATTGTATAAATCTTTATAGCGCAAAACATATGCCATAACAGATCCAATATATATATATACCACCTCAATTTTAATGAAGTTTTTTTTAAACCTCTCTGGTTTCAACATTTTTAATTACATCCCTCAAGTTACCCTTTTAATCTCAAGGAAAATATAAATTTGATTTTTATATCCGATTAACTAATGGTCGTGGGCAAAAATGCCAACTTTGTTTTGATTATTCGTAAAATCAGTGAGATGCATACTTGCATTATAAATTATGATAATTGTGCACATAAAAATTATACTTAGCCGAGCACAAATATTATAGAGAAAGTCTTTGTGCACCAATAATAAAATTGATGTGAAGCGCATTGTCCAATTATCTTAGAACACGTAGCATACTTAATGATAGGACAGACATTTAATGCCGTCCAGCTTTTTTTCTTCAATTTTAAATGGTGAAAATATATTTTCCTCTATAGAATAAAGAAGGAACAATATTATTACTTCTTGATGTCTTGTATGACTTTTCGTAAATATATAACGTCCTGAACCATATATATGATTTTTTGAGTATTTATGATATTCTGAATAATATATATGACTTTCTATGAATATATATGATATTTTGAACAATATATATGACTTTCTGTGAATATACATGATATCTTAAATAATATATATAGCTTCCTAATGCCTTATATGACTTTCTGTGAATATCTATGACATCCTGAACTATATATATGACTTCTTGTGGATATATATGACATCCTAAATAATATATATGACTTCTTAATACCTTATACGATTTTCTGTCAAAATATGACATCCTAAATAATATATATGACTTCCTGTGGATATATATGACATCTTGAGCAATATATATAATTTTCTGTTGGTTATATAAGAACATCAGAAAGTTATATATATTGTTCAGGATGTATATATATTCACAAGAATTCATATAAGTCATTAGGAAATCATATATATTGTTCAGGATATCATATATATTTATTGAAAATCATATAAGGCATTATAAAGTCATATATATCGTTTAGGATGTCATATATATTCACAAGAAGCCATATATATTATTCAAGATGTCATATATATTCACAGGAAGTCATATAAGATGTTAGAAAGCCATATATATTATTCAGGATGTCATATATATTCACAGAAAGTTATATATATCATTCAAGATGTCATATATATTCACAGAAAATTATATATATAAGGTGTTAAGAAACTATATATATTGTTCACAATATCATATATATTATTCAGGATGTTATAAAGATATAGAAAGTCATATATATCATTCAGGATATCATATATATTCATAAGAAGCCATATAAGATATGAAGTAATAATATTGTTCTTTCTTTATTCTACGAAGAGAAGGATATTTTTGTTACTGAAAATTGGAGAAAAAAATTGAATAGTATTAAATATCGATACCATCTAAGTGCGCTAAGTGCCGTAATATTATTGAGTGGTGCGCTCCTATTACAGCGCATGTGGTGCACCAAGAATTACTCATTATTATAATAGTTATTGTGGGCAGTCTCTTGGTGCTATATTGGGTTTCCAGGTTAATGGCCCAGGCTCAATGTAACGGATCTCAGGTCAGAAGCTTTAAGCCCAAGCACGATCCAATTAAAAGATTTACTTGGCAATCTTGGCTCAAATCGACAATATGAGAGCTAATCAGCCAAAATGAATGAGATATCCGGTCCACATCTGACAACGGTTTTACCGGTCCAAATTTCACCAGGTAGACACCAAACAAGCTAAAGCATAGTTTATTTGCACTCTTATGTTCCAAAAGAGTGCTTGTACGGCTTTCCAAACCCCCCATCCACTGCTATACCTCTGAGCTCCCCAAACGAGTACAAAATCAGATTATTTAAGTGCAAGAAACGGAACATGGTGATTTGGGTTCAGAAGTTCATCAAATTATCCAGTTTTTGTTCATTAAGATATGCACTAGAGTTGTTGGTTGTTGGATGTTTATCTCTGGATATGTTTCCAGAAAGATAAATATTACTGCCGAATGGGTGGCTGCCTATGTCACTGACCATTTTGAAGGATTTATCTGGATAAAGGAAGAAACAATCCCGGAGTTTCTTAAGAATATTTTGCTTTCTAACTTTTTTGATTGTATTCATATTAGAATTATTTGAATGCATCATTTTCGTCAAAAAAAAAAAAAAAAAAAATACTAGAGTACACGGATAGAGGTGGTTGAATGCTGTATGGACAATGGATGTCTCAATTCGTCTCTTAGCTTCCATTTTAATAATACTTGAGATATCTTGAATCAGATGATCCTTCATACTTGGCAACCAGGGCGCTGAACAAAGAAGCTAATGGTTAATGGCTGCATTCTCCGATCAAGGTCCCAGTTCGGAGTTATCCGGGTGCTCATGTTAAAAGAAAACAGTTAAAACGATAATAAATCCATGTTTTGCCCCTGTTTTGCTGCTACCAAACACCAAAACATGAATGACTCCAGGTTAAAAGCAGCAGTCAAAGGAAACTCCAGTACTCCACCCTTTCATCTGGAAAGGAGTTTGCTGGAAGCTTCCTCCGGGGTTTCAGTGCAGTAATTCACCTTTATGGATTTAGGTGCAGACTCTGCAGGAAGCAATTGGAAGAATCGATGAGGCCAGTTTAATACGGGGAATTCGATGCTTATTAAACTTTTAATGCAACATCATGTTGATCACAGGAAAAAAAAATGTTTGAATGAAATGGAAAAGAACAAAGTGGTAGAGGAGGACTTGATCTCTCTAGGGTGCAAAAAAAAGTGGTATGGTAGAAGAAAAACCTGATAAAAATGTTCATGCTATATGTAATGAGAAGACAAGATAAGAAAACCTTTATAGGATGTTTCTCAAAAAACGAAAATCTTTATATAATAATTAAAGGGTACATGAATGTAAAAGTGATAAGATTTTACGCAATGAGAGAACTAGGTAATACAGAAAACGTCTATGTGACTCAAAAAGTTATCTTCAATAAATCACTTTTAACTGTCATATTCAAAACAATGGAACAAATTTGCCCAAAAACAACTTAAGCTTTTTTTTATATATCCAATGTAGAAACTTGACCCCTACCTTTTATTTTTTCTTCTTTCATTTTCTTAATTTAGTTAGAAGGATATCCTTTGGGATCAAAAGAAATAGACATACGGATGGATGAGGGTGGTTAGAAGCCTCACTCACGATATATATATATATATATATATATATATATATATTTCTGGCTAAAGTATCACATCATATGGCCCTAATCCTCCAAAGATTTAGCCAATCTAGTTTTTGATTAAGAACAAAATAGCCCTTCCACCGCTGCCGCTCCTGATTGGTGCCCCAAGCAAATGGCCCCACCCATATGCGAAGCTACAGCCTACAGCTGCAGCATGGCACGCACGCACCATGTTTCTTGTCGGGGCAAACCAATAAAAAGAGGTGATTTCTTTATAAGAAGATCTTCTCGCAAACTCATGCAACTAGGCTTTTGGCGGCACTCATATCATCCACCACCAAAGCCTGCACGTGGGCCCAAATACCACCACCCCATGTGACCACTGTTAACCTACTTTTCCTTTGCACCTTCCTTCGGGATTGAGCTGGATGAGGGATGATGAATCTTAACTGAATCCCGGCGAGACCGATGGTCTGCTGGTTTTTGAAATATATTGGGAAGCAACGTTGTTATGGTACAGGAGAAAGAGTATTATTAATCTCATATATTGATTAAAATTATAAAAAAATTTAATTTATATAAAAAAAAATCATTCATCTTACATGAGACATTTTTTAAGGAACGAAATCATGATGTCCAAAATGATTTACACAGCTTTCGTATGAGGTGCTCATCTTAATTAGCTTATCAGGAGGATGTTAATGGATTGGCAGTCAATTATAAAATTATAATCAACTTTAGTTATCTGTAGAACCATCGCTTGCAGCTGCATTCTATATTGTTAATTTCACACTTGAGCCGGATATCATGAGGTTTTGATTAATTCTTCCACCATACATTATTATGATTCCTTAGAACTAATATCTTGATATGAAGTAACAACACAAACGCCCGATTATGTTCTAATCACGGTCCCTTTTTTTGGTAATTACAAAATTGAGCTACCTCGTTCCACTTGAAATTAATCTCTTTTTTTTTTTTTCCCTACTGATTAGCGAAAAAGATGTTCAAAAGTATGACACTTTGAATAAATAACACATACATACATACATACATACATACATACATATCTGTATGTATCTAGTATATAGTTATGCATGGATGTATGTATTTATGTATAGTAGTCTTGTAGGTGAAGTTGATAAGATGGGTCGAGGTCCTTCGTTTTAACGACTGCAATCAATGTTGGCCCAATTCTATTTACGTATACAGATATTATCCACATGGAGTCGTTTTTTTTTTTTTTGGTGCAACATGGAGGAGTTCAAAATGCCAACACCTTCACAAATGAGCTGCAATTTTCTAATTTAGCATTACGTGAAAAACAAACATTCCTTTTTTTTTTTTTTTTTTTTTGGCCGACGCTGCGTAAACATTAACCAGTCGCATGCGACGGTTCTTTCGCACCACCTCCTCGCTTGTATTTCCCAACCATGCAATAAATTACGAAATAAATAATTCCACACAGAAGAGTAACCCAAGTGCACACACCCTCCATTGATCTCGACAACGGAGGGCTATGATCAGTGAACTGCGGTCCTAGCCGCAGGCCGGGAGCGGTGCGCCGCAGAGGCAGTCGTTGCCGGCGAAGGAGGTGGCCTCCAGGTGGTCGAAGTTGGAGCCGTCGGGGATGGGCCCACACAGGTGGTTGTGGCTCAGGTCCAGGTGGCCGATATACGCCGCCGAGGATAGCGTCCTCGGCACGTGACCCCGGAGGCGGTTGTACGAGAGGTCCAGCACCATGAAGTAGGACCGCGGTGTGAACGCGTCAGGTATCTCCCCCTCGAGCGCGTTCCGGCTCAAATTCAACATCCCCAAACCCCGGCTCCCGATGATCCCCGCAGGAATCCGCCCGGAGATCCGGTTCCCGTCCAGGTACAGAGAGGATAGCACCGGCATCGAACCCAGGGCCACCGGGACCTCGCCGGAGATCCGGTTACCGGCGAGGTCCAGGTCGGCCAGCCGGGCCATGGAGCAGATCGATGCCGGGATAGGGCCGGAGATCTGGTTGCGGGCGAGGAGGGCGCGGCTGAGCATGCGGAGATCGCCGAAGTTGGGAGGGACCCGACCGGAAAGCCGGTTGTTGCTGAGATCGAGGTGCATCAGAGAGGAGAGAGAGGGGAGGGAGGCGGGGATCTGGCCGGAGATCTGGTTGTCGGCGACGTTGAGGACGGTGAGGTGGGAGAGGCGGCCGATGTCAGCCGGCAGGGGACCGGAGAGGCGGTTGCCGATGAGATCGAGGATGCGGAGGAGGGGAAGGGAGGTGATGCAGGGGGGGATGGGGCCGGAGATCTGCTTCCAGTCGGCGAGGACGAGGGTGGTGAGGCGGTCGAGGCGGCAGATCTCGGGGGAGATGCGGCCGGACATGATGCCGCCGGAGCGGCCGGCGTGGGCGAGGATGGGGTCCTCGGACTCGCCGCGGAGGGTGATGTCGGCGACGCGGCCGGTGGCGGGGTCGCAGCTGACGCCATACCATTTTGAACAGCAGTCGTGGCCGGTCCAGGAGGAAAATATCCCGAGGTAGGGTTCCGAGAGGGCCGAGCGGAAAGCCATGAGGGCGGCGCTGTCCGACGCCGGGCAGGGCGCTGTGGCGGAGACGAGGACGGAAAGAGAGAGGAGGAGGAGAGAGAAAGAAGGAGCCATTTGGAGGTGAACACTCTCCTCCTTCCAGAGCTCTCTCGGTCTATGCGCTGGGCGATAGAGTGGGAGATGGGCACTGGGGTGGAATCAGTGCGAGGATGCTTTAAATGCTTTTCTGTGACGATTTTGCCCTCCGGAAGGAAGCTGCTTTTTCTGAGATGATTGCAGGTTCTCTTTGTAATTTTCACAATAGCGGAGGGTAGATGGGAAGGAGGGGGAGGGAAACCGCGGGAACAAAACATGGAAGTGGACACGTGGTGCATTGAATGCCTGAGGGGTGTCGTTATCCCACTCGGCAGAATCTGATGAAATTTTGCTGTTTGCGAGGAACCGAAAGTTATTTGTTTTTTCCTTTAAAAATTAGAAGTGGAAACCGGGATGGATTTACGGGAGGAGACGGCAAAACCTAACGTAATAAATGGGATTAATTGTTGCCATCGCTGCAGTAGCCACTGATATTTGACCAGGATTTTTATCTTTTACCTTTTTCCAGTAAATGGGGCACTTGCCCTTCCATCTACGAACTTTCGATCATTAATAGGCATCGTCTGCAAGTGTAATGCAAATAATTGCAGCAGAAAGTTTTTTTTTTTTGGTAAAAGCAGCTGAAATTATTCAGAATAAAGTATTTGAGGAACTACATTGTCTGAATTGTTGCTACATCTTGTTGCATTGCGATGGCAGTTAATGGAATGTAACACATACTCCCTACGTGGTTTCACAAAAATGGAAGCCTACAAAAACCAAGGAACTCCCTTTATCTGTCACTCAATCAAATGCATCTTATGATTTTTTTTTTTTTTTTCTTTCAATTGTCTCTCATTTTTCTTTTTCCTTTTGGTAAGCCTCTTGCAGTTATTATTTGATGCGACAAACCTTGAAAATTTTCATTTTATGGTCGATATATTACATATATCTTTTGGCAAAATTGAGATAGAAAGTAATATCATACTAGCTAATAAGTGTTAAATATATTAACATAACCAATAATTGGTATTGTTAGTGCTTAAAATAACTCTATGTGGTACTCACAATTATATCTAAGTTATCCAACATGCTCATAATAATACGGGGATGCTTCCAAACCTTTATAATGTCATTATGCCCATTTATTTCGGCTATACATAGTGGCATTGAGCAGAAACATTTATAATCCTATAATTTTACAGCTAAAAACACTCCAATCTTTTTGGTTTTGCAAGCAAGCATACAATTCAAGGTATATTTATGTTTTCTCTACTTTATCATCCCCATTATTAAGACTTGAAATGTGAGATACACTAATACATACATACATGCGCACACACACACATAGTTAGTTGTTAGACTTATGAGGTATTTGCTCTCCTTCGCTGTCCAATTTTTTTTCAGCCATTTATCTTAGACTACTCAAGCCAAAGATATTTATTTCCACCACAAAACAAAATGAAGGCCATTGAGAGAGAGGAGCACAAGGGATGGCTTAAAGTCTGGTGCACAAGTCTAACGAACCACCATGGTTCCCTCCCTGTCTTAAGCCCCAATCAAGGGTGAAGATTAAGTAGATAGAGGGCAAGCAAGGTGGAGACGGCACTGACCAAACTCCACATGGAGATCATGTGCGATCCACGTACCGAAGGGATCCACGCGGTAGGAAATGGTGCGTAGGATAACATCTAGGGGGTGGCGTGGAGCAGTTGGTGTGAGAGAACATGGGCCGTGTAGTTGGGGCTAGGGAACACTGGTCCTCAAGCCATGTGATGATCTCACGTTATCTGGATTCCAAGGCTCTAATTAATAATTGGACAGAGACTAAGTAGACCTCGGTCCGTTTGCCTTGTGCCTTTGTCCACATAAAGGGAAACCATAAAATAAAACAGATATAATGAAGACAAGAAATATAATTATTTCGGACAGAACCTAATCTTCTACATGCTACATGGTTTTAAATATCTCCCCCAACCCTAGGCAAGAAATATGACATCTCCGATCATAAGTCATAACCCAACTAAACTAATAATAGGTTTATTTTTTAATTCAATAATCAAAGCCAAACCATTCGAAAGATAAGAAGATTGTCGGCATAGATATTTGAGCCAAAAAAAATTATGAAACTTTCTTAACAATAAGGTAGATTAAGGCTAGTCTCGAATGAAGATTTTTAGTTAGAGCTGCAATCAAACTGAGTAGAATTAAGTAACTAGAAACTTAAGTGCACTACAGTGAAAATGATAAAAGGCGACGATATAAAAGATATTTTACGATGCTAATAAGCGTCGGAATTAAGAGTGGAGACGAAAGCATCGCGAAAGCATCGCCTATGTAAGAGTGGAGACGAAAAGCACCGACGCTTTTTAAAAACATCGCAATATTTTCTAACGATGCTTTAAAGTATCGTAAAATTAAATTTTACCGATACTTTTTAGCGTCATTAATGACAATACGTCCTCCACTCTACCAAAATGCTTTTCGAAGCAACAGCAGTTAAGTCACTAGCGACGCTTATAAGCGTCGTTATTCAGTCTATTAACGACGCTTATAAGCGTCGTTAATTTTTTAATAGAAAAAAAATATACAGATTTTATATACAAAAAAAAAATACATACATTCCTGTACAAAATTATATCAATTATTCAAACATAAACCTGTACAATCACCATCATTCACACTAAAAGCAAACTTCAATAGTAAATTTAACCAAACCAAAAGACATTGTTTTATATAAATAAAAACAAAGTACTAATCGTCCATTACAATCAAGAATTCAATCAACTAAAAGCATAGAGAAAATATAAGACTACAATAAAAATAAAATGATGTCAATCTACAGGCGGATGGTTGTCGCTGTCTCCACATGACGTGCCGCCGTCTCGACGGATGCCTGATGTGCCAGGAGCCTACAAGAAATATATGAAAAACTTGATTTGCATATCTATAAATAAAAATATATAGATCATTAAATTAATATAAAAATATATATTTAATAATATGTGTTTATCTGAGATAGGCCATACATCTCTAATAAAGATGTAAGCCGATCAATCTGTCCCCTCATGGCCTGCATCTCGGCACGGTTTTATCGCATCTCCTCCATCTCAGTGGTACGACTCTGTCTAATCTCCTGTATCTCCGTCTCAAGTCTGCGGACGCGTGAATCCTGAGCATCTACTGCAGCATGCTGTGTATATCTACTAACCTCAGATAACTGAGTGAGGGTGACTCCTACTCCATAACTCCTTACTCGACTATAGCACTCTGGTCCCATCAACTCTGTGAACACCTCGGCCTTGATACGGCTCTGCTGCGTAGATGCTGCGGACTCGTCGTCACGCTCTGCAATGAGAGATGTAGCCCTCTCCTGTATTTATTTTGAAAACAAAAGTTATACATTAATAGCTAATAAAATTAAATTACAATCATTATAAAAAATAGAATATTAATAATACCGTACATATAAATCTCTCGACTCATCTCGAACAAAAGTACCATCCTGATGAGTATGAGTCATCCGATAAAACTCTACTTTATCGGGTTCCCTCCCATGCTCTTCCACCTACACAAATAATTTTAATTTTAAGCAAACAGTTATAACAATTTAAAAAAATATTTGAGTATCATGATACAGACATGGTCCACAATACATAATGATATAAGTTATATAAATATTTCAACATAAAAATTAAAAGTTAATTATGAAAGTTTAAGGAACATACAAACTCCTGTCGGAGTCATGCATAACTCTTCGACTCCGATGTATGAGGAACAGACTGAGCTGTTCGTGCAGCTCTACCAATAGCAGAATAAGTCTGTAAAATAAAATAAAAAACTTATTATATGTATAATATATAATATACAATATAAATCAATATTTTTATAAAATATTTAAAAGAAAAGATAATGAGTAGATAATATACCTGTGCCCTTTCGGAGAACCAATAATGAACCAACTCCATCCACTGATGAGGGGATACATTAGGAGGACAATTCCTAGCAACTTCCTCCTCTGTCATACCCTGTCTCATATAGTCCCTTTTCAATTGTGCTCTATATTCTTTCCATTTGCGGTTGAGAAACTTCATTACAAAATCATGAGTAGATGGAGGGAGAACAAACTTGTTCTATAAAAAAAAAAGTTAAATAGAATAAATTATATAAGTGATTAACAATTAATATACAGTATGAACATCTATTCATTACCTCTATAACTCGGAGGAGCTCAACTTTGTACGTTGGAAGCATGTCATTCCATTTTGCATAGCCCAACGGATATAGCTGAGGCCTCCGAGCAACAGTCCCCAAAAATAAAATCAATAAGCAGGCAGCTTTCTTAATTGGCTGACCTAGCTGATTGCACTCCACAACAATTCTCTCGCCCTCATGCATCTGTCACACATCTCGTACTACTGTGGGTCCGCATCTGAGGCGTACTCTCTCGGATCCGTCTGCAAAAAATACATAAAAATAACGATATCATAAATATACATAAAATAAAATAAAAATAAAATTATATGAAAGATAATATATACCCTGCACGTGTATCTCATCATCTGACTGATGAACAGGAGGATCGTGCTGTGCTAATGATGAAAAAAGACATGGCTCGAAATGCTGTGCAGCTGAACTGGCCTCAGGCTACTGTGCTGAAGAAGATGTACCGACCTCTGTCTATGAAAACTGGAACTGCACACCAGCATATCATCCCCTGCGACGCATGATGTCACCTAGCATTTATATAAATAAAAGATAGAATCAGTTAATATATGGAGTAAAATAACATAATAATTAATATAAATTATATACATCATAAATAATTATTACCAGTAACAATCAAGCAGTAGTATTTCTTTCAAATTTTGTCCTAACCAACGTCGTCGTAGCATTTAAATTATCAGCTGGCACAAAATTATAGGGCATACATTGTATATAAGTGTCATCATCATCATCCTCCACTTGGTTTCGCAGATCATATAAGTCTCTAGGTTTTATTTTGATGACAGTAAACTAATTTTTATCTTTTGCGTATTGTACATAAAATACTTGACGAGCTTGAAATGAAAAAATGAATGGGTCATCCTTCAATAACACACCAGTGTGTATCGACCTTGAAAAATTTACAAGTGTAAATCCATTTGCATCTTGTTTCAAACCCCTTGGTGAGTTTATGTCTATCCAATCACATCTAAACAATATTACTTTAAATTTTTCATAATAATCCAACTCATAGATATTTTTAAGTGCACCATAATAAGATTTTCCATCCGCTTCCACCATAACACCTCTATTCTGTGTTTTTTTAAATTTCTTCCATTCTCTAGTATGAAATTTAAAGCCATTAATTATGAAACCGTTATAGCTATTCACAATCTTATTAGGTCCTCGAGTAAGAGCTATTAGTTCATCTAAATTATTTCTCTCCATCATCTTTGATACCTAAAAAAAATGATATGAAGTGCTGTTGAGTTATCTGATATTAAATATGTATCAAAAATTAATGTATCCTATAATTAAATATAAATCACACCTGATTCGAAAGCCACATAGGGAATAACTCGACCAACCATCGCTGTTCAATCCTTGCATTAGGACGAATCTTATGATTGACTCATCTCTGATAAATTAAAAATTCACTACATAAAATATAAATATATTATTTAGAATATTATATCTAATATAAAATTTAAATCTTGATGTCATGCCTTAAATATACTAACCTGCGATGGTCAGATATTATGTCACTATGAAGTAATACATAACGATGTGCTTGTGCTAAGAATTTTTGATCAAGTACAATACTTTCAGCTCTTCCCAAGAATTTTTCAGCAGTTGAAAACTTATACAGTTCTGCATTCTCCACAAAGTCATTATGCCATTGAGGTCGACTAAAAATAGTCTCTACACCTTGAAGATATCTTGAATAAAATGTCAAACATTCATCAGCAATATATCCTTCAGCAATCAAGCCCTTGGGATAAGCTCTATTTCGCATATAATCTTTAAGACGCACAAGATACCTTCAAGAATTAAATATTTATTAAAATATCAGTATGCTGTTGTTTCTAATAAAATTATCAAAAGATTTAAGGTTTGCAATAATACCTCTCAATAGGATACATCCATCTATAATGTACCGGTCCACCAACTTTAACTTCTGAAGCTAAGTGAATGAGCAGATGTACCATAATAGTAAAAAATCCAAGAGAAAAAATCTTTTCCATCTGGCAAAGTGTAATTGCAATATCGAACTCTAACTGATCAAGTTCTCGAGGATCAATAATTTTGGAACATAATGCCTTAAAGAATGACGATAATCGAAGTACAATTGCAACAACTTGTTTCGGCATTGACGATCTTAAAGCTATTGGAAAGATATCTTGTATCAATATGTGATCATCATGACTTTTAAGATTTGAAAGTTTTCAATCCTTTAGATGCACATATCGTGAAATACTTTATGCATATCCATCAGGTACCTTGATATTTTTGAAAACTCCCAAAAAATTATTCTTTTCTCGAGCAGACATTATGTAACATGTAGGAGGCACATAAATTCTATCATTAGCAAGTATTTTAGGATGAAGCTCCTGTCGGACATCCATTTCTTTTAAATCAAGACACGCCTTTATGTTATCTTTGCTCTTTCCATCAAGGTTTAAAAATGTTCCAAGTAAATTATCACAAACATTCTTCTCTATATGCATGACATCAAGATTGTGCCAAATAAGATTATATTTCCAATAAGGTAAGTCAAAAAAGATATTTTATTTTTTTCATAAATATTTACTGGACTGGTCTGTGTGTCTTCCTCATTTTCATCCTCGAAATAATTGTCTGGATCTTGAAACACCTCTGCATCTATAGTACTGATACTGACTTCCTCTAGTAATCCTTCGTGCATTGAGCTTTCAATATCATTCCTTCCTCTTTTTTTAGAGGACTTTGAGTGCTTACCACAGCTGTAATTGATGCCATCCATTTGTCTATGAACATCAGTTCCAGAAGGTAGAATATGGACACATCCCAATTCTATAGTACCATCAAACAAATCTTTCTGAAATCGAAATAGATAATTTGCTTCCAACCATCGACGATGTCCCATGTAACAAAATTTACCTCCATGTTTTAACCAAATTGAATGTGTTGAATCTCCACAACAAGGACATACGACCCGTCCCTTTGTACTCTAGTCAGATAAATTGGCATATGCTGGAAAATCATTAATAGTCCATAACAAAGCTGTCCGTAGTTTAAATGTTTGACCATTGGAAGCATCAAATGTATCAATATCCTCCCACAACTATTTCAATTCCTCTATTAAAGGCTGTAGGAAAATATCAGTATCATTGCTTGGACCCTTATCTCCTGGAATAACCATTGACAAGATAAGTGATGATTATTTCATGCACATCCACGGTGGCAAATTATAAAATATTAAAATGACCGGCCAAGTGCTGTAAGTAGAACTCAGAGTCCGAAATGGATTGAAGCCATTAGAAGCTAAGCCAAACCTAACAATGTGAACATCAGAGGCAAAATCAGGATACCTATCATCAAATACTTTTTATTGAAGACTATCTGCTAGATGTCTCAACATTCCATCCTTTGTACGTCCTTCATCATACAACTCATTGATGAAGCTATTTTTGATGATGCATAAATCTTTTTCAATTTAAGTATAAGAGGAAAGAAACGCAATACCTTTGCCGGTTTCTTTTTACTCCGTGTTGCATCCAATTCATTCAGTACATCATCTCGATCTTCTTTTTGTGTTATCCATCTTGAAGATCCACATACATTGCATGACTCTTGATTAGCTTTTTCACCTCGATATAACATACAATCTTTCGGACAACTATGAATCTTTTCGTATCCAAGATCCAATTCCTTTACTACTTTATTGGCTTTATAATGCGATGGTGGTAAACGAGTGCTTTTTGAAAATGTATCCTTTAATAACTTCAGCAGCATGGTAAAACTCTTCCCAGACTATCCATTCAAATATTTTAAATGGAATAAATGTACAAGAAAAGAAATCTTAGAAAATTTCGTATAATCCGAATATAATTCTTCATCTGCATCTTTCATTAAAGTGTGATAACGAGCTGTCTCATCATTAAATATATGTATAGGCTCCTCAACATGCATACGTTCCGTATGCGTGCATCCATCAAACATCCCAACTGTTTCTTGTATACTACTGGATTCTCCTAAATTTTGAACACCAAGTCCAAAAGCATCTGTGATCCAACCCCTTATATCATCATCTCTTGCAGAATTATCTTATAGGCTAATGGATCCAAAATGAGTCAGGGGTTGGTTACATGATGATGGCAATATAGATTCTCCATGAAAAATTCAGTCGGTATAACCTCTTAAAAAACCATTCCATACCAAATGTTCTTCAATAATTTATGGATCTAAAGAAGAACTATTTACACATTTTCGACATGGACATAAAATCTTTTCATTCAAACTACTTTTCTCCATACCAAATTTAATGAAGTCATGAACTCGATCTAAATATTCTTTACTATTTTTTGATTTATTTATCCAACTTTTGACCATTGTAGGATAAAATGACCGAACTTGCAACTTATCTAAAAATAAGAAAAATTATATAATCTATATTAATGCAATGAGTAAAAAATATCAGTCATTTCATAAAATTAAAAAAAATAACAGCTATTGTAGTTCATTATATAACTTGAAGACTCAAAAATACATTTAGATATGATATGGTTTACATAGTAAATACTTGCTATCATCAACTAATAGATAAAGAAGGTCCTATCCCATTCAGAAAATGCATTAATTCTATAGGTCAATTACAGTAATCAAATGATATGTAACAAGAGCCGAAAAAAATTCCGACAGTATTTTCTCTTAGTTCTCCCGTATAGAGAGAACAAAAAAAAAATACCATTCGAAATTTTTTCCAAACCCTCAGCATATCATTTGATTTTTGTAATAACCTATAGAATTACTTTTATGTAGATTGAATGTCACAAGGAAGAGGGATTTCTTGTGTGGAATATAGTATTAAGCCGCAGCTCGGTGAAAATTGAACTAAAAAGTCTGTTGAACAATGAATAGAAAGACCATTTACATTATTAACATTAGCCTTGTGGAGTATGATTGCTCAGATTCAAACCCATAGTACACAATAGATTGCTCTGATCTTTCAAGTAAAAATTTTTCAACCATAAACTGCAGGCATAATTATAACAAATAGTAGTACTTTGACTCGTCAATCTGTTGTGCCAGCTTGGATGCAACCTACTATCAAAAGAGAGCATGCTCTTTGACATTTCAACTAGAAAATTTTTGAATCATGAAAACAATGAAAATGTCATTGAAGTTCCATGGAATAATTTATCTATATTTTTTAAAGATCATCTCTAACCTTCCGTCTTTCGCCATCTCTCAGGATTTTCTGATAAACTCTTAATATGGTATCTTCAAGCTCATTAAAACCAGTTACGTTTCTACAGAAAATGCATCAATTCCTAATCATGAAACCTTAAAATCCTTTGGAGTTCTGAAAATTCCTCCTGTACCAACATTTGCCAAATCTATAATCCCTGATTCAAAGCACTTCATCAAAAAGCAATCCTATTTCAAAAGTAAGAATAATGATCAAAACCTAACACTAAAAACAGGTTACTCAGAAATATCATATGCTTTCATCAATATTGAAATATTATCTGGATATAAAGTACTTAGCGTAAAAGCTCTAATAAAAATCATATTTAAGGTCCTAGATGACTTTCCTATGTCATAAGTATCTATTCCATAAAGATTTTAGGACATATACGTATAACACAAACAAGCAAATAGCTAAAAAAAATTCTAAAGGGAGTCTAAATGTGGAAATTACAAAAGAAAACTACTACTACTTTCAAGATGATGATCTAGGCACTCATAAAAGTTGTGGCAATCTTTTAAGAAAATTATAAAAGCACAAAATAAAAGATATAGGTCATCACAACCGAACTAGATCCCTCACAAGTAATCAAGGTTACGTCCATATGGCTAATAATATAACTATTTAAAAAAAATAATGCCATAGTCAAATGTCAGGTTTGATAAGACTTTCAGACTAAACAATCTCAAGGAGTTAATACTGCAATTTAGCAACGCACCTTCACTGCACTGAACTAAATGCTTAGATAATTTCTATGACAAAGCATGTGTGTTTACAGAATATGGTGACCAAAATTAGTGAAAACCAGACTGATTCACCAGAAACAAGAATCATAAACTAAATATTGCATTTCTTTCTAACTTATCATGAAATGCAAGAGAGATGTGCTTAAAGAAGAGCTCATATAGCTATCTCCAATCTAAGAAAACTGAAGAAAACAAGGGAAACAACACCAACATGAGCAATGTACTGATCTTTTTTGCTTAAGATAAGAGAAACTCAGCACACAAGATGTGTGACATGTTAAATCTGATGAAGAAGAAGAAGAAGAAGAAGAAGAAAATTAGAAGGTCTAGAAATATCGTGGTCGGGGAGCAAGGGGGCCAAGGAGCACGGCCCACTGGGAGGGCCGGGGAAGGGTGTCGGAGGCCGGGGAGGGAGGACAGGGGGGCCACCTATCGACTGGGTCGGTGATCGGGTCGGGGGGGCAGTGGGGTGCGGCGTCGGGGATGGGTGTTGGAGGTCGGGGAGGGAGGACAGGGGGGCCACCTGTAAGCTGGGTCGGTGGCCGGGCCGAGGAGGGTGGGGGGGGCAGTGGGGTACGGCGTCGGGGAGGGGGATGGTGGGATGCGGCCGGATCGGGGAGGGGGACCGGGGGGGTCTTTTGGGCCTGTGAAGACGACCGCCGGGAGAGGGGAGGGGAGGAGGGCAGGTGGGGTGGGTTCGAGAAAGGCGGAGGGCGGACGGCGTACGGTGTGGACGGATGCGACAGCAGAGGAGAGCGGCGGACGACGGTGCGGTGCCGGCGGCGGAGATGGGGGTCGGGAGGGGATTAGGGCACGAGAGAACGGGAGGAATGGGTGAGAAGGAGCGGCGGCAGATAGATTAGGGCACGGGAGAATAGGGGTTGGATTAAGCGAACCTAACGACGCTTTTTAACGTCGTTAAATAATAACGTAAAAAAACATCAGCATTTTATTTATTTAACGATACTTTTGCTAAAAGCGTCGGCGTTGACAATGCTAAAATTTTACGATGCTTTTAAGCGTCGTTGAAAATACGATGCTTTTTAAAAGCATCGGCAGGTCAACGCAACCTGCCGACATTTTCAAAAAGCGTTGGCAAAAATCGATGGTTAATTCTCCTTTTTACTGTAGTGGTGCAACTCAATTCAAAATACTCGAATTCGAAATTTAATTCGACTTAACTCATACTTAAAATAGAATTCGAGTCTCAGTCTATTAATAACATATATAAATAATATTATAAATAAAAATAATATTATTAAAAAATATAAAACTCAAATAAATTGATAAGCTTTTGAACTGAGTATTCTAGAGTTCGATTTGAAAAATTATTTCAATTGTTTAAGTTCAATAATTATTGAGTCGAATAGAGTTTGGACCCGAGTCATTACGAGTAGTTTTAACCGGTTTGCATCTCTATTCTTAGCAAAACTCTTCGTTCAAGCCCAACCATAGTTGACAATTAGCATTCATCAGCTCATCCAATCTTTCCCGCTCAGAGCTCGTCCAATATTTTTTTAACTTGGATTTTAACTGCAACCAGCCCCTCGTCATTGGACATCTTTGAGAATTTTTTTTTTACAAATGTTCATGATGACTAATGAATAACATATATAATGATAAGTTTGCAACTGGTATAAACAAATACACGATCGATTTGTTCAAGTGAGCAATGTGTTTGTTTGAGGTTAAGTAAAGCTAATCTAGTTTTAGCATGATCAGACGAGCTATAAAATGAGCTAAAGTCTCTACTCCCTAGAGCCTAATCTCCATTTTGACATTTTAAGCTAGCTAACATGTAAACTTTGATTTATGCAGGAACGGACCCAGAAGAAAGTAATGCTTGAAGCGAGCCCATAAATAATGCTTTTCTGGGAACGGGAGGGAAGACCTGCTAATAGTAAATTATTTACATCCAAATAAACTGGGAGCGTACCACCTATGACTTGAACCTCGAAACTCTCCCGAAGAGATGATGGCTATGGCTGGTATAGCACGAAATAGATCAGCTTGGACAAGGTTGCCATTGAACAAGTCCGAGTTGTTTACAAGTCTATATTTTTCATGAGCTTTTTTTTTTTTTTTTCCCTTGGGGTAGAATTCCTTATGAGCATTGAAATGCCGTTTCTAATATAACAATCACTGGATATTTAACATTCTATATTATATTACTCTTCTTAAATATGTTCATGAATGAAAATCTATAGCTAACCTAAATTATCCCCGTGAATGATATTGTTAGATTTCATTTCCCATTGAATCTCATTTTCAAAGAGATCCCAAAAAAAAGTTAACATATTTTTTTAAAATTTTTTTAAAACATTTTCTCAAACTCCATTATCATCTTGATCAGAAAAATCGGTGTATGTTTTTTTTTTTTTTTTGTTATCTACTCAAAGTCTATTGCCATTCTGGCCGCTCTCTAGCCATATATTTTTTTTATTTTAAAAAAAATATATAATTTAAATTTTTTTTTCTCCTATCTCACCTTTCTCTTATCATTTCATCGATAAAAAAAAAATTTATTTTCTCTTTTCATTTGAATAAACTCATCTTTTCTCATAAATAATATTATTAAAAAAAATAAAATCATCCACTCAAATCACCATGTTCCACTCTCCCCTTCTCGCCTGTTGACCTTAAGTCTCCGTAGAAAGATAGAAAGTATAATCATCTCATTTTTTGCATGCATTGTTATACGCAAAAACATAAGTCTGAGATGATTAATAATTTCACAAAGGAAATGATTACCTCATATCTAGCCTGAAAACTTTCTGCGGGCGTTTGGACTCGCGCCTGACACCACAGGACAGAAGGCCCGGTACAGCTGGCTCTCTTAATTAAATCCGTGATCTGGCATTAAATTCCATCGCTACTTTCTCTTTGATAGTAATATTAACTTTAGTTTCCTCAAAAAATATAACAATATTAACTTTCTATTGCGACCAAATTTTCGATGCGTTTGGCTCCTCTCGAAAACAACCTACAAAAAAATTCTATACCGATCAAAATTATAATGGACGGAGATTTTTTAATATTTAAATTAAAAATAAAAAATTGATCAAACAATGATGAATTCAAATTGATAAAATTTTTATCTTTAAAATTGACTTATCATCTTCATTCATTTATCTTCTTTTTATAAACAAATGATCGATAATCATTTATGACGGTTATGTACGTGGGATCTCACCTATTCCGACATTGTAATATCATGGAATGGATAATTAATATTTTTTTATAGACAATTAATGATCTAATCATGAAAGTAACCATTATGCATTTATTGTGCTGATGATTTTTGATAAGTCGATTGGGAGTTGGTGATGTCGACTGGTGATCGGTATTGTCCATGTTATGTCGGAATCATCGAACGTGACACCGATAACATAATGATATCGATCGGGTGTCAATCAGACCTGCCAATACTAACTTGATGTCAAGATATGTTGGTGGCACTATAAAAGATCGATCGAGAATTACTAATCGACAGTCGACCATTGAACCATCGATAATCAGTTGTTAGGCAATCAGTCTGATCATTATCAGTCGGTATGAATTGTTAAAAGCTGATAGATATTCGGTATGAATCACTGATTTTTTTGACTATTCAGTCGGATATCGATCGATGATATATAATCGGATGTCGCTGTTGAGTCGGAGATATCGTCATCGAATGTGGGTCGTGATAGCAAAATTGGTTACCCCAATACTTTCTGTGGAGGTCATATATAATATAGCCTTACCTAAATCTGAAGCATTCTACGCTGCGGCATTCGGAACAAGTTGAAATATAAGACAAGCTTAATTTAAAATCATGAAATTAATAGCAATACTGATTTTGTGCAGGGTTTATATATAAAATACAAGGATGTTAATTTTAACTAGTCCCTGTGGAGCATAGACCTCTCATTTATTAAGTCGATGCAATGGTTAAATTCTACACATTTCTCCAAATTTCATTAAGGTCGTGCTAAGATGAGAAACAATCACTTTTGGTTGGATTATTTTATATTTTATGTTTTCCATGCCCATACGTTGCCAATATAGGAACATGCAAACTTAGAGTTCATCTAATATATAATAATTTCTCACCAAAAATTGTAATATATAATAATTAAATGGGCACCTCTTTGTACCGGTGGAGAGATGCAATGTTTGCAGTCCACCATTCTCGTTTGTAATATTGCTTTCTACGGGGAGTTATGTACAAAAACATATATCCAATACATATACATGTGGCACGCGGACCAGTTCAAAGTTATGCGACATAAACTTTTACATATAACTTCCGTAAAAAGTTAACATTATAGATAAATTCAACAATATGCTCTGTACTAGCTTATAATCCCGTGCATTGTACGAAATATGATTATTTTAAAAAATATTTTATTATTAATCTATTATATATATATATATTAAAAATAATTAAAATTCTTTGTCAAATCATTAACCTAAAGCTGCATGGTGTTTTGAGGTCTATAAACTAGGCATTTAAATATTTTTAATATTATGCAAATTTTTTTTATCTAGTTTTTCCTGGTTGCAGTAAAGAATATAAATGGGATGTCGGATATAAATATTTATCAAATAAATACAAAAACAAATTTTGTGATTGAAGATAACCACCAAGGATTCCTTATATATCTTTAAAACAATTGAATTTGATGCATCTAGATACCTCAAAGCTAACCATAAACCTTAGTTTCAAAACCTAATAACTTATGGCTACCATTAGGGTACCATAAAATCTGAAAAACAAAAATATTTGAGTAGAACATTGAGATGAACATGTACCTTTCCATGGCTCCAAATGCATTTGCAAGGCATTGGCATGTGTCTATTAAATCCTCATGATATGGCCCGAATGAGAAATCAATGATGTCTTTTGCAAGTGTTAGCAACTTCACAGCGGACTGCGGCTGGTCCATCTCCAAGAATGGCTGTCCCAAAATGCTTTGAGCCAAAGCAGTTCTTCGGCTTCCCTATTGCACTTTCCAAATATGGAACAGCCAGGGGCACTCTTTTTGTCACGAGAAGCAACCAACCCATCATTGCATGCATGAAGGTGCTGCTCCTGTGGAAGCTTCTCAAGCATCGCAAGAGTCCGTTTCATTAAAGATAGAGCCATCTCAAATTCATTTATCTTCTCAGCAATCTTTGCAGGCGAGGCTGAATCTTTCTTGTCGAGAATACCGCAAAGCAAATTCCAAACACCTCGTCGACTCCCCAAACTTCTCTTGGCAACACAAGGCTTTTGCGATAAAGGCAAAAATGAATGCCCGAGTCTCACTCTCCCTTTCAGACCGATGAATCACTCTTTTTAAGAGCCTCATCCACCCTACCTAATGCAATTTAAAAATTGGCCGCATCGATTTCCACATCAAGCAATTCAGTATCCAATCCTGAACTCTCCAAGACCCTCCTTGAGAGCTCGTTCTGCTCCGACGCTTCCTTATTCTTCCCCAAACCAGCATAGGTAACCCCAAGAAGCCGCCCAACCGGGACCACTTGTTCTGCAGAGTCCATCCCAAATTGGGCCTCATAAATCTGCAGCGCCTTCAAACACAACGGCAAGGCCTCCCCAAAGTCCAACACTACAGTGCAAAGCCTCTGCCAAATCCTTAAGGTTGTGGATCGTCGGACAATTTTGAAAGATAATATAAATTACTTTCAAGATAGATTATCATCATTAAATTATCAATAATATTAATTACTATATCTGATACAAATAAGTAATATTATAATAAAATTATTGAGAATCTTGATTAACATGTTTGATATGACAATCAGATTATCAGTAATATGAAATTAAATTTCCAAAATACCCCCAATAATTTTGTCCTAATACTCTTCTTTCTTTACGATGAAAAGCGGTGGAAGTGATATGGGTATAATGGTGGTGCGGAGAACTTATAAGACACAGACGGATATCATCACGGATAGTGGTGGCGACGCGAGAGATGGGTGTCGACGTCGATGTCGAGGGAGACATTGTCACTATGGGAGATGATGGAGAGGTTATACTTGCCAGCACCGCTGGATGCCATGGTGGCAATCTGGCCCTTGGCCATCTTGAGGGAGGCTTTAGGGGTGTAGGTGGAGAGGACTTGGTGCTAGAGGAGGGTGACAAGCTCGGCACTGGAGAGGGGAGCTAAGATCGAAGATATCAGGGGCTTTAAAGGCCTTGTCGGTGGGGGTGAAGAGGGTGAGGCTTTTGGCGGACTAAAAAATCTTGAGGACATCAGAGGAGACCACAAAGGAAGTGAAGGTCTTGCAACCAGCCTTCTCGAGGAGAACAGTGAGGTCGGACAAGGCAATTGAGGGGGCATCGAGGAGGCCCGAGAAGATGATGGGGGCAGAGATCTCGAGGACAAAGGGGTTGTAGGAGACTTGGCAGACGGACTTCATAGAGGAGTCGAGTTTGGAGTCGAGGGTGGCGGTAGCGAAGGCGATGCGACCACCATGGAGGTTGGTGATGTTAACAAAGCCGGAGTTGCCAGTGGCATCGCCCATGGTCTAGTAGAGGGTGGTTGTAAGGGTGGAGCCGTGGGAGAGGTCGTGGAGCTTTTGGGGGTTGAAGTAGTCAATGAGGATGAGGAGATGGAGGGTGTTCTTGATGTCGGCTAGGGACTGCTTGGCCGTGAGGGCGGACATGGCGCTGTTGGGGAGGACAAGGCCTATCACCATCTCCTGGGAGTTGATCTCATTGCACATCTTCGCCTAGCTCAAAATTTTTTAAAAAGGTAACTTTGTGTGAAACTTTAATTGCAACATTATCAAAAAAGTGATAATAAAAATAGCCATCCCTCTCCAAAACTATCTAGATTGCCTCTTGGAAGGTAATAACGTAAATTATTAAAGTAATTTGGATTACAGTAAATACAGTAATCTAAATAGCACACCAAATACAGTAATCTAGTGAATCCATTTTAAATTGCTGGCAAACTGAATAGATTGCCAACTTCAGATTGTCAACTACCAAATACAATCCACAAGCAGTGCCTAATTCCCGATTATTTATGCTCTAAGGTTGACTTTTTAAGCTGCAGAGACTTTCGTATATTGAGCAAAGCTTCCCTTCTTTGGCCCATTGCGGTCTTCGTACTCGCAGGCCGGAGCTAGACAATGATGCTCACCAACCTAATTTTAGAATGGCTGCAACTTCCAAATTCTAGCCTATCAAGAATCTCATCAGCCGCATTCAAATGACTCTAAGCTATCGGCGAATCTTTTGAGCTTGCGAGCAACCATGCCCATCAAGTGAAGAGCTTTCGCAATCGAAAGTGACCATCCCCCATCCCTTTTCTCGAAAATCTTCAAAACTCCAAGGGCAAAGTCAAGAGCTTTATCAGCTTTCTCAAAGCCTGGAGAGTCTAGACACTCGACCATCAGGCAAGCCGCACCGAGCATCTCATCGCTCTTATCGAGAGAAGATTCCATGTCTTTGAAGACGGCGGGGAGATCCTCTATGGTGGTGGTAGATGTTTTCATGGCTGCCGGCTTCTTTCTCTTCCTTTCACACCATTTAAAAAGCAAGAGAGGGAGAAGGAACCCATCCTCTCGCTTTGCAAAGCCACGGAAAATGAAAAGCGAAAAAAGAAACTGTCTCATGAACACGTGGCAGATGGTGCGCAAAAATACATACATGATACTGTTATAGACGGAGGCTGATGCCTCCGCAGTATCTGAGTTAGTTCAAACCTATCCCCAGCACTTTTACCTAAAACCAGGTATCAAAAGTCAGTAATACTAATAAATCCAGAAATGTGCTTGGTAGGGAATTAAACTTGCAGTCTTATATTTCAAACCGGCAGGCAGCGTCAAGCATTTCCTTTATACATAAAGCCCTGCAGAAAATCAAAATTTTGCTGTGTTGATTGCCTCATATTTTTAGGACAGTATAGGGGCTGCATGTTTTGTGCAAGAGAAGAACTCACCTTCCTTCATATGAATCTACTGTTAAATCATACAATAACCACTTTGAGATCCGTACAAACAGATGAATGAAGAATTTTTGAGTGCTATGAGATTTGTGTGGGGCACAACCTAATGGTTGATGTTGTGCAAGAGCCAGTGTAGCTCAAGATGGATGTCAAACTAAGCTCATGTCCCTCAGCATCATAGAATTAAAGATTTGGGATGCTGATACCTTCCTCATCCCTCCACTTCTCTTTCCTACCATCTCATGCCTTTATAAATTAGAAGTCCCTCCAAGCACCCTTCTCGAGTCCCTACCTGCGCCCATCTGTTCCCCTCCCAATGGCTCGGCCTGCAATAATCTCAGTAATTCATCGTCTCGTTGCCAAGTCTGGCCTTCATCGGACCTGCTTAGCCAATGGCAAGCAGGAGAAGCACAGGGTAAAAGCAAATTTGAGATTGATGTGCAAAATTACAGCACCCACATGAATAAAGGATTTGCTGTTTGCCATTTTCTTTAACATGATTTTGATATCGACCAAAAATTGAAGAAACCACGAGTCAATTAACAACGTCCTGGACAATCTTCTTGGTTAAATGAACTCCACTTTTCACCAGTTTGAAGATGAAACAGCAACAAAGTGGCAAATGATTAACAATAACTACCAAAATGTGCAATATTCTTAAAATACAATAATTTAATAACAATTTCATATAAGAATGTATTAGATGATACATCAAATAATTGACCCATGGATCGTTTACAAAACAGTTTCCAACAGCCCAGGTGATGGCTTCAGTAGTCATACTAGATTTCTGTAAATGAGGATCGGATAAAGCATGAAGACCTGCAGAATGGTAATCAAACTAAAAGATTTTACTACTACCATGACAAGATGAAGATGAGGAAAGGAGTAAACAAGCAACGTGGGTCTAAATTCAAGAGACACCTTAGTTCAAATATTTATGACTAATTTACAATATCTAAGGAGGCACATTGTCGTATCAGCTCAATTTTCAAACAGGAATCAATTTTGGAAGCACAGAGATTGAGATCACTAAAAGCAATCACTTCATGTTCAGGCCATTCAGTGAGGGGAACTCATCTTGTGGTCATCATTAAGAGGCAATAGTTCTTCTTTTATTTCTGCACATTACATATCTCTTATTACCTTTTCAGACAACATAGTGCTTTAGAACCAATGTACAAAGCCCTGGAACCCTTATCTCTAGATATGAGGTCATGTAGAAATGAGCATTTTACATATATTTTTTCTGTGTTTATGATTGCCCTATATGCTAAAATGCATGGTGAGTGATGCAAGCATTTATGCATATGATCTTCTAGAGGTGCTACAACATATGCCAATCAAAAGTACCTAATATCTTCTAGTTGAAAAACCATTTATTGCCCGACCACTAGACAAATGGTAAAAGAGCCACCAAAACTCCGAGGTGCTACGGAAAATGTAAGTGGTAATCCATGGATGGATCATTGAATTGTATGCATTACCATGCATTTAAGCACCTGTTTACACATAGGAACCCAGCCAGCAGCCTTTGAGCCTACTTTACAGGCCAAAGCCCAGCACCTACTCAGGCTTTGGCCAAGCCTCAGGCTTTCTAAACATTTTCATTAAGACATGCTAAAAATACTTAAAAATGCTAACTATGAATAATTAAATATTTTAATAGCAATTTGAAAACTCAAGGTACTCTACGACCTAGATCTTCTCCCCATAAGTTTACACATCAACAAAATCTACAGTTTAAACATCAAAAACCTAGTATTTGAAAAAAAAAATTGGGCTGGGCCAAACTTGCACCCAAGCCTGTCCCCTTTAATAAACTGTGTTGATTTTACAGGCCTAGCCGAGCATATGCCGAGCCTAAAATCTTGGCTCAAAGCTGCCCAAAAGCTTCAGGCTTGCGCACAGGTCAGGCAGCCCACCCAACCTATGAACAAGTTTACTTGTTAGATTCCTTATTTTCCATTAAAAAAAGAAGTTACAACTGCAAAACACAATAAACTTTAAAAGTTTCATATTTTATTCTTCACAGTACCTTATTACATGGCATGGAGTTTAAGCCATCAAAACAAGTTTGAAGCTTTTCTTATTAAAACATACTAATAGAAATGCCTAACATACCTCGTTATTTTAACTAGTTATGTAAAATAACATAATCTCAGCTTTTTGGCTTATAAGACTTGTTTGTCATAGTTCACGCTTTCTTTCTTTCTTTCTTTCTTTCTTTCTTTTTTTGCCTAATCCTTTTCATTCAATATCACCCACAAAAAAAAAAAAGGTTCAGTACAATTTTATTTACATTAAGACATCAAACTGAAAAGCTTGGAACCTGAAATAATATGCAGTTGAATATCATTAAGGATGGATAAGATTCAGCTTCACTGCACAGCAGCAAATGCAGACGTCATTGGATGCTAGTACAACATAGCCATAACTTTGAGATGCATGTGGGCAATACATCAGCATTTGCAGAAAAACTTTAGGAGCAAGCCACTGCCAAACATGAGAATCTTCATGTGCACTACATGTATAATCCAAAGGAAACTTCCTTTCCATGCACAATGGAGCTAGCCAAATCCATAAAGAATGTCTAGAAGATGAGTACGTGCCAGGCTCAGCTCAGGAATGTTAAAAAATCCCAGATTCCAGAGAACCATCATCTTCATCCATAAGTAAGAGGACAGCAGACATCACGAGCCTGCAAAAGATTTCAAAAGTTAACATTTATCAAACTGATAACCAAACAAATGCTCAAACATGCCTTCTGTAATATGCAAGTATAAGTGAAACCAGGAAATATCTGAAGTTATCGGAACTAGAGGAAAAGAAACATTATTACATGTATGAAGAAGTGAAACCTTGAATAGAACACAAAAACACTTGTCTTATTATTACCATACACCAGAATACAAAGTATGCCTCTCAAAATTTGTTTAGCACCCTGACATTAAGATGTATGAGAACTGATTGAAGAAACAACAATGAATTTGTTACGTCATCAGAGTTACTTTCAAAGACATATTGCCAGCAAAGGCCCCCTTACTGGTGAGAGAATCTGTTTGAAAGCTTTCAAAGTCCTTAAAACCTTAAACCACCAGAAGCACAGACTGGAATAGTGGAAGTTACGTATTTTGACAGGCATGGGAAACGAAAGTAGGATTAGGAGCACACATACAGTCGAAGAATAGTATTGACACCAACCAAGACCCAATGATCTCAAGTTATGTCCCTCCATGTCCTAAAACACTTGAAAAAATAAACTTAATATCCTTACAAAATGCTAAACAACAAATGCCTTCGAATAATCTTAAGGAAATGTCCACTACAATCACTAATCTAAGGTGTTAATTAAGACTCCAAGTGCACAAAGGATCTCATTTAAATCAAAAATATCTGTATTTATATGAACTGATTTTGACGCTAAGAAGCACTAGTGACAAAACTAAATATGACATATAATGCCACGTGACCTACAAAGGGACGTAAAACACACCTTTGACCATTGCTTAAGTTATTATCTTTTCTCATAGGGATCAACAAACAACTGGTGACAATGAGTTTCACAAGGACCATTGGACTTATTTTCTTTCTTCCCCCTAAACATCTATCCCCATCTCGTCCCTCATACTACATTTTGCGCTGAATGGAGTTACATGATGATGAAAACAACTTTTAGCAATTACAGAAAGTGACTGCTCTGCTCCAAATAAATTTATAGGAAACAACTACATACGTCATGAGAAACAAAGCACATAACTTTATGGTGAATGTAGAAGATAAGCAATAAGATTGAGAAAAAAAAAAAACAGACCTGTAAATGACTATAACAAATATGCTGAAGTAGATAGAAAGCTTGATTATTCTGTACTTCTTTTCTCCATTTAGCAATCTAAAGATCTCAGTAACATCAATAAGATGTCTTCTATTCATAAACCTGAAAAAAGATGAAAAGAAGGAAAAAAGACTGCAGTGAGAATACAAAAAATTACTGACTGAAAGGAAGTCTGCATTGATGTAATCAAAGATGCAAGCTCAGCCTACATATTTATGATATCTGAGGGCCATCTTGCCTGTACAATAAGGAGAAAGGACATTCCATATCAAATATTAACTGGATCTCCAGACGATCAAAAATCCAGTATCTCAACCAATACTCAAAACACTAGCCAGCCTAGAAAAGTTTCAATCTTGCATTCTGGTGACTCAAGCTTGAGTTAGAATAGGCTCAGCATCTTAGTGGTGGCTGGGTTTCAATAAATCTGTAGTAAATCAACGAGCCTTGATTTAAAAATATGTTGTAACATGTCTATTGTAGCTACCATCACACATGCAATTGGTCTCATCTCCAAATTAAGTTAAAGCTGAGAGAAAAGGAAACCAGTTCCCTGATCCCATAAATAGAGATGGAATAAACTTTTACATCAATGTCATGCAACATGCATGGATGATACAGAGGCAGCATGGACTATTGACAGAATTGAATACAATTCAAAGTACATAAACACAGAAGCAGACCTGTGCTGCTCTAAATGGACTCCAAGGCTACTGGTTGATCCGCTAGATAAGCTTGACTTTCATTCACTTCCAAAAAATCTTGTCAATTACACAGAACAAGCTTGTGTCAAATGTCTAGAAAGCCCTTGTTTTCATCATGGTTTTATCTTCCTTCTTCTAATGATTATGACCAAGACCAGTTGGCAAAATTAAGCAGATCTTGTTACTGATTTAAACAACTATTAAGAGTTAGTGTTAAGAAATGTCTATGGACCTCTATGGTGGATAGATTTATTGCTGAATACCATTTCAGAGCATAGTTTCAAGTGCCTGCACATGCTAGTCTATGTTCTGCAGAAAATACTGAGCCAAGCTAGTAGGAATACAGGTTGGCATGGCACCAATAGATCTTTTTGAATATTCATTAACTAAAAGGAAACACTTAAGTCCTTTTTCTTTTGAGTTCTGCATGGTAAATCTGGTACCAACCACTTGTGGGCACACAAAATGCCACCAGCACTTAAATCCTTGCCTAAAAGTACATGGCCCCTGATAGTTTGTAGTGTAGTATTAAGACAAAAATGAGGACATAAGGTTTTTATGCTTTTTCAATGCTTGCTCCATCAAAACATATAGCGATAGTATGTAATCCAAATGGTAGGAGGTAGGAAGAAAAAGGAACTGAAACAAGGGGAGAACAAAACTAGGTTAGGCCTCTGACTAGGTGATTCACTCGAATACATGAAATTGGCTACCAAGAAACTTTCAGTCTAGTTGCTATATGTTGGCCCAACTTGCCCTGATTTCATAAACAGACCACAACTTCACCACAGATCCAACCAGATTAGTGAATGGGTTCATTGGCCCAGTCTAAATTCAAAAAGAACTGATTTGACGTCGTACCAGATTCTGAATACTATTGTCATTAATAAACAATAATTGTGCTTCAATAACAATAGCAACGGTAATAACAATAATAGTAGAGTAAGTTTGCAAGCCCACCATAAAACAGAATATAGAGTTTAAAAAATATCATATGGGCTATATATGTCAATAGTTAGATGCATATATGAAAACCAATGTCCTAAACATATTTCTATGGTGAATTTTGAAGATCATCAAATCTAAATCAATATTCATCACCAATAATATTAATCTCTTTTTATTTCCCTTTTCCATTTTGGAAATACAAACTAGAGACAATTGCACTGGCCTCCTTTGGCAGGTTACGGACCCTACCAAAATTGTATCATGCTCCATATAGGTTTTGTCCTTCCTATGATGCCAACCAAGATATGAGCATATATCACCACTTCTTTCCATCTTACCAAGCCTCATTTTCACATCTCAAACAACAGTGCATGATTTATATGCACAAACATAACAGACTAATATGAACTGATTGCATAAAACTCTTGCAAGTGATACTTTTACCAAATTCACATATAAGCAACTAGATCTTACTCTATATGAATTGTTAGTGATATATACACACATTGAGTAGATTTTAAGTGATTCAGTCTTCAACATTATCACTTTTGTCATTTTGTCACTTTGTGGTCATTTTCCACCCTGGTTAAACCACAGTCAACTTATAATTTATCTCAATTGGCCAATTTTAATAGTGCAAGAAAAAGAAGGGAAAATGCTTAAGTAACAAAATATACAACCCAGATCATGACACCAGGCATGTGTCAAAATTTTCAACCCTGCTTTATGTATAAATATCACATTCTGAGTGCCTGGCTGATGTTATGATGATGAAAAAGGTTCTGCTGCATCAGCTGTTATATGTTTGGGTGCCATAAACTGGTTTCCCTAGCAGTGGTTAATACAAGTTCTTCAGTTTTAACCATCTGTTCATTGCAGTGCTTAATCAGCAAAGCAACCATAAAATCTATGAACATGCTTATCAGTAGTTAATAAATATGCATAAACATAACTAAGCACATCCAACAAGAAGTTTGTTTCATATAACAAAAAAGGCAAGAGATAATGCTTACAGGTTTATATGGTAATAAGTGATGGGTACCATTATCAAAAATGGAAACCAATGCCATGTTAGGAGGAAAGAAGCACATAAGATTCCTTGAACCAGGAACTCTGGAATGACGACGGCATTGATGCGAGAGGACAAATCATATGGGTTGATATAGTCAAACTCCAAATCAGACAAGTTAATAAGCTGGTTCACAAGTATGAAAAACAAAATAAAGGTAGGTTAACAAACAGAGCAATGAGCCACTTCAAAAATACTACAAAGTAGAGCAATTCACTCTTACCACCAATAGTGGACACACACACACAATTGGCATTAGAAAACCACAAAATGAATCCAACTATGCAGTATTCATGAACAAAAAGCAAAATCAAGATTGCACTCATCCAGCTTGTTTAAATTACGAAATCAAGTGCTAGAGATGTTTTAACTGAAACCACTGTGGAAAATGGACATTAATTACCAACCTCCACACTTATACCAAATTGTGTTACGCACGCGCGCGCACACACATAGAGAGAGAGCATAGCAACAAGATATAAACTACCAAACTCTATGCTTACATCAAATCAAGGTTTTAAATCCCGTAGGACGAAGGTGTCCCAGTATCTCCATGGAACGGGATGCTTCGCTATCCCGTCCTATCTTGACAGCTGTTTCGATTATGTATCCCGATAAATATCCTCCATCTCTCTCCCCTTCTTTTTTTTCTTTCTTTATTTTTTTTCTTTCCTTCTTTTCTTTCTTTCTTTTTCTTCTACCTTTCTTTTCTTTTTTTTTTCCTTTCTTTTCGTCATCCATTTCTTTCTTTCTTTCCTTTTTCTTCTTCTTTCGTTTTCCTTTCTTCCTTCTTCCCTTCCTTTCTTTCTTTTGTTGTTCTTTTTGTTCTTTTCTTTCACTTTTTCCTTTTTCCATCTTTGTTCCCTCTCCTCTTTCTTCTTCTTTTCCTATATGGATGAGTTTCAAAGTCCCGACCCCATCCCGATCTCATTTTCTCATAGAAACGGAACGGGATGACTGGGATGCCTCCATCCCGTCGAACATAAATTGTGTGCATAAGAGAGACATGTTGAGGCAAAGCCATTGTGAAAACAAACTAAACTGTAGCAGAATCCCTAGCATCATTCCCAAAAGTTGGGAAAAAGCCTAGAAAACCCACTAAACAAATGGAAATTGCCTCCTCTTGGTAAGACTTTTAGAAGATCCACCTTCATCAGAGGACCTCAAGCAGTTGTGGTTCTGTTTAATTCTATTTTACTCTTCATAAAAATAAAACAATGTGAGCCCACTTTTTGCTCAGAAACATGTTAATGATTCCTTTGAGATTTAAGTAATTAATGATGGATACTTTTCAAAGCATGGTATGTGATTTTATGCCACTAAAGCTCCACGTCTGGTCTTTATTATGTCAAATTACATAAGTTCCCTTTTCATAAAAAAAGATCAAGGCCGTTGCAATTTCTAGTAGTAGTTTCACCTAAAATGATCATGAGAGAAGGTTTTAGATGTACAAATATTTCTATTTTTTGGCTTTTGATTTATTTAGAACTCTAATATATGTTAAGGTATAGTGGCCTTTGTCATGAGTTTGATGTCGTCATCTCTATTTCATTCTATGTAGAGATGATGCCATGCTTAGTTAAGCTTTGTAATGGTTTTGATGATATAATAAGTTGCATTTAGTACCATTTAATTCATTAAGTTTGTTAGAACTTATGATTACAATGCTCATAATGTTTAGAAGAAACAAGCTTATATCCATTACCAAACAATTTTCTGAATATCTCAAATAAAAAGAATAAACATGATAAATAATTTTAAAACTGATATATGGTTATATAAATATTTTCTTTAACAATTTCACATGGATTTGAATGTTCCAATCAAATTTTATGACGATGTTTTGCAAGATGCTGGCAAGGTAGAAGGAAGGACATATGTCTCTTTTGTACTCAAATATGCAATGTCACCAATTTAAATAAATAAATGAAGCTTGCACACAGATTTAGCAGCATGTTAACAATTAGTTGAAGTTCGAGATGAGATTTCATCATAATAGATTAGTAGCCATCTACAAAGGGCTCAATTCTCCGATTTCTCGAAATTCACTTCTTATAGCATGCCTGCTTTAGAGATCAGATTCTTCCACCATGTGTGCAATCAACTGTCTAAGATCTACCTCTAAGCATGACATCAGGATGGTGATAAAATGATTATAAAAGAATACACCAAAAGAAATCATTCAAACTAAGCATTCAAAACCTAGCACATGGGAAAGGTTGAGATTCTTCCACCATGTGTGCAATCTATTGTCTAAGATCTACCTCTAAGCATGACATAAGGATGGTGATAAAAAGATTATAAAAGAATACACCAAAAGAAATCATTCAAACTAAGCATCCATAACCTAGCACATGGGAAAGGTTGATGTTTAGAGATCAGATTCTTCCACCATGTGTGCAATCTACTGTCTAAGATCTACCTCTAAGCATGACATCAGGATGGTGATAAAAAGATTATAAAAGAATACATCAAAAGAAATCATTCAAACTAAGCATTCATAACCTAGCACATGGGAAAGGTTGATGTTTGCGAACAATTCTCTAAAAGCATTTGTGAGGATCCGTACAGACGTGTATTTAGTCCCACATTGATTATTCGTCGGAAAGATCTTGAATTATTATACAGGACCAAAAAATCCAAATAATACCTTCCAGCAAGTATTTTTGGACGAGGTCCTACGTTGTTCCAAATATTATCAGGGTCAACCCAATCCATAGTTTATACAAACTAAGGGATACTGCAGTATGGATTCATTGGGGTTGACCACAGACCCCTCGTGGTGTTTGTGAATAGATGCATGGTCTTGGACCCTCAGTCTAGCAAGGATGCTGAGGCTTAAATGGGGGGAGTATGTGAGAATCCGTATGACATATATTTAGTCCTATATTGATTATTCGCTGAAAAAATCTTGGATACTTATAGAAAACCAAAGAACCCAAATAATACCTTCCAGTTAGCCTTTTTGGATAAGATCCTGAGTTATTACAAATGATATCCGAGCCGATCCAACCCATAATCTATATAAATTAGGGAATATTGCAGTACGGATTCATTGAGATTGACCACGAACCAATCGCGATGTTTGTGAATGGATGTATAGATTTGGATCCTTAGTCTAACGAAGACATCAAAAATTAAATAAGAGAGAGTATATAAGAACCTGTGCAGATGTATATTTAATTCTACATCAGTTATTTGATGCAAAGATCTTGAACATTTATACAGGATCAAGAAATCCAAATAATACTTTTTAACTTATCTTTTTGGGTAAGATCTTAGGTTATTATAAATTATAGATGATCTGTGCGGATGCGTATTTAGTCCTACATCGTTATTTGCTGGAAAGATTTTAGGTACTTATACAAGACCAAAGAACTCAAATAATACATTTCACCTAGTCTTTTTGGGGGAGGTCCTGGGTCGTTACAAATGACATCAGAGCGGATCCGGTTCATAACTCATGTGGTTTAGGAAAAACTGCAACATAGGTTCCTTAAATTGACCACAGACTGATCATGATCTTAATGAATGGATATATGCATTTGGTCCCTTACTATAGCAAGGATGCCAGGGCTCAAACAAAAGAAGTATATAAGAATCCGTGAAGATGTATATTTAGTTTCACATTAGTTATTTGCTGAGAAGATCTTGAGTATTTATATAGAACCAAAGAATTCAAATAATACCTTCTAACTAGCTTTTTCAGATAAGATCTTGATCGTTACAAATAGTATCAAAATCGACCCGACTATACCTATGTAGCCTAGAGGATGCTGCAGCATGGATTCATTAGGGCTGACCATGGGCCGATCATGGTGTTTATGAATGAAAGCACGAATTTAGACCCTTAACCTAACGAAGACACTGGGGCTTAAATAGAGAGAGTATGTGAGAACCAATGCAAACATGTATTTAGCCTCATATCAATTATTGCCTAGAAAGATCTTGGATATTTATGTAGAACCAAGGAACTCAAATAATACCTTTAGCTAGCCTTTTTGGGTGAGATCTTAAGTTGTTACAAGCCACCTAGAGCATGAGAAAGTTTGAAGTTAGTGAACGATCCTCTAAAGACATTAGTTGACAAGCCACCTTTCCTACTCCCAAGATCTCACAATGCACAACCGCAAGATCAAGGAAAAAAAGCTTACTGGTTTAGCGAACATGATTAAATAAGGTCTTGCAAACTACTCTATCCACAACTTAGAACATACATCAATGGAAATAATGAACAATAAAGAAATTCATTTCACAAAAACATCTGCAATTTGTATGATAACGATATCAAGGTGAAAATGGTGATGATAACAATGCACAGCCTCGTGGCACTTTGGTCTAATTTTTGTTTTTTTCTCGCAATAGTATGATACAGTTTGGAAAAAAAATGTATATACCTACATCATTAAATGAAAACATTACGGGCAGCACTTTGAATAAAAAAATACTTAAAATGATTTTATTACATCCAAATTCCTTTAAAAAGATAACACTCTGATAAGCACATATGACAAAGAAATAACAGCCCAAACTTCAAAATACATGTTGCTGAAATATTTAATCATGACAATATCCAGGACAAAGTCACAAGTTGAAAGGAATGTTAAAGAGGCAAAATTATACGTTATGCCAAGCTGATGCTCAGCTTCAGTTGTATGTTTTAAACTTTTGGTGAAAGGATGATAAGGACCAAATTTAAACGATATCACCCCGTTAATCAAGTATCTCTGATATGATAATATGGCCAAAAGTGTGACAAACTCAAAGGGTTGGTGAACACGCTTCATGAAATTGGAGGGGTTAAAGAGTTGTTGTGGTCTCTCAAATTCATATGTTTACCAACATTTTTTGAATAACAAATTGGTGATCATACCGTAGGAGGAAACAGGCATTCTTTGGTTGGATGATATGTATGCTCTGGTTAGTTTTTCCACTAATTCTTTTATATAGAAGCTGCATGCATACAGCTAAAAGAAAACATGAAACCAATATCCTGATATTATTCAGAATGTATTGAAGAATGTAATCAACTATAACTGATATCAAATTTTTAAGTTCAGAGTAGGGCTACAGGTGGATTTGATTGACCCACTTCCAACCTGGAATTGATCCAAAAACCAATCTGGCACAACCCAAATTGAAGTTTGTTTGGATTAGGCTCGGATTAAAAAATATGTTTCAAATATGGATTGGATTTTGATCCTTAATTCCTCTTTGAATATAAGTAATGGTCTTCTCCTCATAATATAATTTTTTTATAAGTTATTTTGTTAATTATAATTATGTGTGGTAATCAATCATATTCTATGTAGAATATGCTTTTAATAATGTTTACATGTTGCTTTCTATTACTTTGTTACATAATATGTTTATGATATAACTAGATAATCAATTTCTATATGTTTATTATGCTTTGTATCTAGATTATGTGTGATGCAATTTGACTCCAAAAATCTGATGGTGAGAATGGAATTAATATTAAATTCGATCCAACCAGAAATTAATTGGATTATATTTGGGTTTAATTTTTTAACCCAATTAAAAAATGGATTGGGTTTGGGCTTTGCCCAACCCTAATCCAATACAACTTGCTTACAGCCCTGGATAAGAGCCCCTTTTCATATTTACTAAGACCGAGGCATATTTTTCCAAAAATCTGATGGGCTGAATGAAATTAGAATTAAATCCGAACCAACCAAAAATTAATTGGATTAGGTTTGGGTTTAATTTTTTAACCTAATTCAAATATGGATTGAGTTTGGGTTTTGCCCAACCCCGATCCAATATGACTTGTTTACGGCGCTGGATAAAAGCCCCTTTTCATATTTACTAATGTTGCTCCTTGAATTGATTTTGATGATTACAAAGTATTTGGGGGGGTTACTAATGATTTTAGTTTGGAAAAAGATTTATTATTTTTCAGAGGCAAAATCGTAATTTCACCAAGTCCTAACTCGAAAGCCTCAAGAGCAAGAACAAAAGATTTGTGATCTCTTGGAGGCAATCTCAATATTTTTGGATGTGTATTTTGAAAGAAAATAATGTTTATAAAATTGAGTCGATCTCATGAGTCGACTCATGTCAAATGGGACTGAACGGCACGCTGTTTTTTGACTGGCACACCTAATTGAGTCGACCCCATGAGTTAACTCATGTGCATGAGTCGACCCTATGAGTCGACCTCTGTTGCTGTACACGCCAAAATTACAGAACAATCATTTTCTGTTCTACGCCACAAAAGTCGACCCCATGAGTCGACTGATGTGTATGAGTCGACCCTATGAGTCAAACTCTGCGATAGAAAAACTCCGTAATGACTAGTTTTACAACTCGTTTTGGCGCATTTAATACTCATTTAATGATCTCCAACGGCTCTAAAACTACCCAGATTTCTCTCTACCATCTATTGAAGCTATAAAGGCACTTAAAGGAAGGAAAAAGAAGGAAGATTGAAGGTTTTTCAAGCATTCATTTCAGCCCTAAGCAAAGAGCCTTCTTGAAGTTAAAGAAGCTTTCATTTCAAATTCACCAACCCCTCAAGAGTTCATTCAAGTCTTCAACAACCTTGAGGAGAATCAGAAAAGCTTCTTCATTGTTGTGTAAAGTGTATTTAAAGCTTTATTTGCTCATTAAAGGAGCTACATTTGTATTTTCGTGTAATTAACTGTTATACTCTATTTTTAAGTTGATCTTTAATTTTGGAAAGGTTCCGAAACGTGGAAAAATTGATCCGAACCTTGAATCGGATTGTATTGGATTGGCTTGTACTCGAAAAACAAGTGTTCTAGCTTGGGATAGCTAGAGTCGGAGGTACTAACATTGTATTCTTGTTGAATACGATTTAGTGGATTTGAATTCTTAAGTAGGAGTTTGGAGAGTGGATGTAAGTGCAAGGTTGGCACCGAACTACTATAAATCTTGATTGTTTGTGGTGTGCTTACTTGTTCTTTATCTTATTTTCTTTTCCTTCTTGCACTCTTGCATCTAATATCTTCACTTTGCTTAAATCACTCACTTCAACTAACTTGCCTTTTATTACTTAATCCTTGTGGTTCTAGATTAATTTTAAATTTTCAAAAACCCAATTCACCCCCCTCTTGGGTTGCATAGCTGAGCAACAAGTAGTATCAGAGCCCGGTGCTCTAGTCCTACTTTGATTTAACCATCAAAGAGCTAAAGATCTATGGCAACTCAAGTTGGTGCTTCACTAGCCGAAGGGCAGTCCACAAATCGACCTCCAGTTTTAAATGGATCAAATTATACCTATTGGAAAGCTCAGATGAAAATCTTTATTTAAGCACTTGACTATGATATATGGAGTATCATAGTAAATGGACCACATACACCCACTAAAATAATTGATGGTGTGGAATCAACCAAATCCGAAAAAGAATGGGATGAAGTTGACAAAAAAAATGGTTCAACTTAATGCAAAAGTCATGAATGTTTTATATTGTGCTCTAGATGCTAATGAATTCAATCGTATTTCAACGTGCATGTCAGCTAAGGAAATATGGGATAGATTAGAAGTAACTTATGAAGGAACTAATCAAGTGAAGGAATAAAAAATTAACATGCTTGTGCATAAATATGAACTCTTTAAAATGGAGCATGATGAATCAATAACTGAAATATTTACTCGTTTTACTGATATTATTAATGATCTAAAAAGTCTTGGTAAGTCTTATTCTAACAGTGATCTCGTGAAAAAGATTCTTAGGTCTTTACCAAGGACTTGGGAGGCCAAAGTAACCACAATCCAACAAGCCAAAGATCTGAATATCTTACCTTTGGAGGAGCTTCTAGGATCACTAATGACACACGAGCTAAGCATGAAACAACTTAAGAAGGGTCCCAAGAAGTACAAGAAAAAAGCTATGATGGCTATATAGAGCGAAAGTGATGAGTCAAGCTCCAAAGAAGAAGATTCAAATGAACCAGCTAACTTGTGCCTTATGGCACATGAAAATGAGGTAAACACTGAAATTCTTCATGACTTTACCTTTGAAGAACTTCATGAAGCATTTTATGATCTAATTGATGAACTAAAGAAGCTAGGGATAAAGAACAAAGAATTAAAATCAAAGAATCAATTTTTACTAAAAAAAAATGAGATTATTTCAAATGAAAAATCAATCTTGTCTTAAGAAAATCTGAACTTAAAAAATGAGATTGCCAAGTTAAAGCCAATGGTTGAAAAGTTTACTTTAAGTTCAAATAAACTTCAAATGATACTTGACAATCAAAAGACTATTTATGATAAAACCGGTCTTGGATATAATCCTTTAAAAAAATAAAAATTTCTGAAAAATATCTTTGTAAACTCATCATGCAACAAGTTTTCAAATATTACTTGTTTTAAATGTGGTAAAGTAGGACACAAATCTTATACATATTTTTCTAATAAATCTGAAAATTTTAATGTAAAGAAAATATGGGTTCCAAAAAGAACCACTGTAACTAACCAAAAAGGATCCAAGAAAGCTTGGGTACCTAAAGTGAAAACTTGATTTTTGCATGCAGATGTGTCTTACATCTCAAGGAACAAATCGAAAATGGTATCTTGATAGTGGGTGCTCAAGACACATGATCGGTGATGAATTCTAATTCATCACACTTGATGCAAAAGATAGAGGGATGGTCACCTTTGGAGATAATAGCAAAGAAAAAATCATCGATATAGGTAACATTGGTATCACTCCCTCCAAATACATTGAAAATATTTTGTTAGTCGATGGTTTGAAACATAATCTATTAAGCATCAGTCAATTTTGTGATAAAGGATACAAAGTCATTTTTGAATCTTCATTTTGCATAATAACTAGTTTTATTAATGAAGGCATTAAATTTGTTGGACATAGACATGGTAATATTTATATGGTAGATTTGAATGATCTTTTCAAAATAAACATGCAATGTCTCGTAATCTTGAATGCTAAGATTAATGAGACTAATTGGCTTTGGCATCGTAGGCTTGCATATATTAGCATGCATTCACTTTCAAAACTTATTAAAAAGGAATTGGTTACCAGCTTACCCAAATTAAATTTTGAAAAGGATAGAATTTGTGATGTATGCCAACTGGATAAACAAACAAGAGTCTCATTCAAATCTAAAAATATTGTTTCAACTTCTAAGCCATTAAAACTATTGCACATAGATTTATTTGGACCCACTAGAACTACTAGTCTAGGTAGAAAACGATATGACTTTATGATTATTGATAATTTCTCTCGTTTTACATGGATCTTCTTTTTGACATATAAGGATGAAATTTTTCATGCGTTCTCAAAATTTTATCGAAAAGTCACTAATGAAAAAAAAAATTTAATTCAAAATATTCAAAGTGATCATGGAACCGAATTTGAAAATCAAGATTTTGAAAAATTTTGTGATGAAAAAGATATTGACCATAACTTTTCAGCACCTAGAACACCCCAACAAAATGGGATAGTAGAAAGAAAAAATAGAATCCTCGAAGAAATGGCCCGTACAATGCTATGTGAAAGCAACCTCCCGAGATATTTTTGGACGGAAGCAATTAACACGGCATGTTACATATTAAACCGTGCTTTAATTAGATCAATTTTAAAGAAAACTCCCTATGAACTTTGGAAAGAAAGAAAATCAAACATTTTATAATTTCATGTTTTTGGTTGTCGATGTTTTATTTTGAACAATGATAAAGAAAGACTAGGAAAATTTGATGCAAAATCCGATGAAGCTATTTTTCTTGGTTACTCCTCTTCTAGCAAAGCTTTTAGAGTTTTCAACAAAAGAACTTTAGTAGTAGAGGAGTCAATACATGTTGTTTTTAATGAAACTAACGATCTTCCTTCAAGAAAGAATGAAGGTATTGATGATGCAGATCCTCTTATAGAAGGAATGAAGGAGATCACCCTAAAAGACTCAACAATTCAAAATGAAGAAGAATATGAAAACAAACAAAAGGATGAAGATGAAGAACAACAAGAACAACCTCAAGGCTCAAATGATCTACTTAAAGAATGGAGGTATGATCACAATTACCTCAAAGAATTGATCATTGGTGATCCTACACATAGAGTAAGAACTCATTCCTCTCTTAGAGATGCATACAATCATTTTGCATTTGTTTCTCATTTTGAACCTAAAACCATAGATGAAGCTGAAAAAAATTATAATTGGATAAATACAATACAAGAACTTAATCAATTCGAAAAAAATAATGTATAGACTTTAGCATCAAGACCTAAAAATTATTCAATAATTGACACAAAATGGATATATAGAAATAAACTAGATGAACATGAAAATGTAATTAGGAATAAAACAAGATTGATTGCGAAAGATTATAATCAAGAAGAGGGAATTGATTTTGATGAGACCTTTGCACCTGTTGTTAGATTAGAAACAATTAGACTTTTACTTGCATATGCTTGCTTTATGAATTTTAAGTTATTCTAAATGGATGTCAAAAGTGCTTTTCTAAACGGATATATTGCTGAAGAAGTTTATATAGAACAACCTCCCGATTTTGAAAATCATGCTTTTCCTAATCAGGTTTTTAAATTAAACAAAGCATTATATGGTTTGAAACAAGCACCTAGAGCTTGGTATGAAAGACTAAGTAAATTTCTGCTTAATAATAATTTTTCAAGAGAAAATGTAGACACAACCATTTTCATTAAAAGAAATCAAGATGATATCTTAGTTATACAAATATACGTTGATGACATTATTTTTGGATCTACTAATGAAACTCTTTGTCAAAATTTTGCTAAGCTCATGCAGGGGGAGTTCGAGATAAGCATGATAGGAGAACTTACATTCTTCCTCGGACTCCAAATCAAACAAACAAAAGAAGAAATCTCCATCACCCAAAACAAATATACAAGAGAACTACTCAAAAGATTTGGAATGGAAGGTTTCAAAGCAATTGATACACCCATGAACCCATCATGTAAGCTTGACAAGGATGAAGAAGGTAAAAATGTAGACTTAAAATTTTATAAAAGCATGATTGGTTCTCTATTGTATTTAACTGCTTGTAGACCAGATATTATGTTGAGTGTTTGTCTTTGTGCTCGCTTTCAATCAAATCCAAAAGAATCACACTTGAATGCAGTTAAAAGAATCCTTAGATATTTAAATGGTACACAAACTCTAGGACTATAGTATTCTAAAGACTCATCAATTGACTTAATAGGATATTCAGATGCCGATTTTACTGAATGTAGATTAGATAAAAAAAGTACTAGTGAAATTTGCCAATTTTTTGAAGTTAACTTAATCTCTTAGTTTAGCAAGAGCAAAATTCGGTGGCACTGTCTACGACCGAGACCGAATACATTGCAGTAGGAAGTTGTTGTGCTCAAATCTTGTGGATTAAGCAACAACTTGAGGACTTTGATATCAAACTCAATAAAACTCCCATAAAATGTAATAACACTAGTGCTATCAATCTAACTAAAAATCCAATTCAGCACTCTAGATCAAAATATATTGAAATTAGACATCATTTCATAAGATAACATGTTCAAAATAATAATATAATTTTTGACTATGTATGTACTGAGAAACAATTGGCTGACATTTTTACCAAGACCTTAAGTGAAGATAGATTTTGTGAAATTAGAAGAGAACTAAGAATCCTTGATCCATCAGCTTAAGTATCTCTCAAATTTCAAGTTCTTAATGCCAAAAAATTCATTGAACTAAATTTGTTGAGCTCAATTCTCATCTCTTATTTTCTCTTAAAAGCTCAAAACTGTACTTCTTATGATCAATCTCTAGGTAGACACTTTTCTCTCAAAGTTTCAGATTTTTTCAAATTTTTCTATCATTCTTATAAATTTTTCTGTGCCATGAGTCGACTTTCAGGGTCGATTCTAGGGTAAACTTGTAATTCTGTCAAAATCCTTCGGACGCTCTCTTTTTATTGAGAAATTTTCTTTGAGCCGACTCTGTCCTTCTTCTTCTTCCTCCCACCGAACCAAAAGCTCTCCCTCTCTTCTCCCTCAAACCGAAGATTTCTCTCAAATCTCTCTTCCCACCGATTTTCACCCTTCAAATCGTTCGTTTAAGAACCAACTTCCTCTCCTCTTTCTTCCTCGTTTGGGCGGTTTGAGCTTGCCCTAGATTCTACCTCTCTTCTCCAAATCGACGCTTCACCTCTCCAAAATCTTGGCTTTTCCACTAGAATCCTTTCCTCTCTACCTCATTTAGTCTCCTAAACTCCTTGCAAGTCCTTCTTGTCCAAATGACTCCCAAAATGAAGCTCCCACAGAGAAGAAAATCTGTTCGCGGGTTAGAGGAGAGTGTGCGCAAAAAAAGAATGGCAGCCGAGCCCTCTCCTGCTCCAATCCCAGCTCCAGATCCTACTTCAGCTTCTACACAGTCTCCAATCAGCCCAAACAAGGTACCTCTCTCTGATCGAAAAGTGAAACCCGAGAAGAATATAGATTTCAAGTTTTTTGAAAAAGAAGAATTCTCCATTGGAACAAAGATTAAAAATCAAGGATGAGAGTTTTACTGTCTTTTGAAAGAAAACACTTATGTTGATCTGATCTGACAATTTTATTTGAATTTAAGTTACTTCAATGGAACAGTAAAGTCTACAGTGAAAGGTGTTGATATTATTCTTGATCCTTTACATTTGAGACAAATTCTGCACTTGCCTTGTGAAGGTTATACTAATATGGAGCTCCCAATTAAAGAAGAAAGAATTAATGCTATCTTAGGCAGAACTTTTACCTGTAGTTTAAATAAATTAGAAGCCAAGATACTTTCAGTGAAAATGAGGCTTTTACATCACATGGTGACCAAGTTTTTTGTCCCTAGGAGTGGCAGGCATGACCTCTTATCCGATAGGGATATTTATATCATGTATCATGTGATCACTGAGACCCCCTTAAACCTTTCTATTCTAATGATTGAGGCCATGAGAGAGACCCTAAACAGGTCTAAGGCTCACTTACCTTTTGGTATGGCGCTCACTCCGATCTTTAGGAGGTTCGGAGTCAGTTTTGAGGGGAAGGCAGTTACTAGGTTGTCTCATTCTGACACCATCAACCACCACACACTGCACCGCATGGATTTTTCAAAGACGGATGACGGTTGGTCAAAAGATGTTGAGGAGAGAGTAAAGGAGGGACCGTCTTCATCTCCTCGTGATCACAAAGCATCTCCTGATATTCAGTTTGTGTCTAATCACGAGGCTGGTCCATCAGAGTGAGTGAGGAGGCATGCTTCAGTTTCACAGTCAGGGAGCAGGATACATCCTTCAGAGTTCAGACTTACAGATGATCAGGTTGAGCTGATGTCCCAGCGTGTTGCCTCCATTTTATCTCAGTAGTTTGCCACCTCAAATTTTGCTCAGAGGATGACTTCTCAGGCTGTTTCAAATCAGACCATGATCCCTCATATCTCTATCGTCTTTCAGATGCTTACTGTTCAGTCCGTATGTATTGAGCAGCTTAAGAGATATATTTTGAGACTGACAGGAAGAGTTTTAGACTTGTATTTTGAGACTAACAGAAAGAGTTTTAGACTTGCAGGGATAAGTTTTAGCCTTAGCCCATCCCCAGCTGCAAGAGAACATCACGGAGGTCTCAGACCTATCTGCAGAAGCGGCTAGACTTCGAGAAATTTTAGAGAGCGGATTTGACTTTTTGACAAGAGAGATCAGGGACTCCAGTGAGACTGCCTCTACTCAGTTTAGTACCCTGATGCAGTCTGTGTCGAGAGCCTTGGATCTTTTGGACACCATCAGACTTTCTCTTTTAGCACAGTCCATATCTTCCCCGGCTCCAGGATCCTCTTGCCCCTCTACTCGTGCCGATACTTCTACCCATGACCGAGGCAGACGTGGTCGAGGTCGTGTCCGTGGATTTGATCCTACATCTTCTCATCATATCTCTGATTCTTTTGATTCTGATGACTCCAGCCATGACATCTATTAGATCTAGAATAGTTAATTTTTTTTTTGTTTTTGTCTAGGATCTATCTTATGGCCTTTATATTTTGTTGGCTGATTGACTCTTGGATAGTTGTTATCCATGATTTTTGTATAATCTATGTATTTTGACTTAATGTATTTAGTCACATTTTAATATATACATTTTTTTATGCTTTGAATTTGAATGAATGCCTTTGGATTAATATTTATGAATAGGATCAATTAAAATATTTTAATTATAAGATATGAAAAATGACTCATATATGTGTGATGAAATATCATGAATAGCAATATCTTCTAAATAAGCAAATTAATGTCTTTTATAATTGCTATAGTGAGGAGGAGTAGAGAAATAAACAATGAAAGAAGGGGAGTAAAAAAATAAAATATGGTATCAAAAATAGAGAGTAGAGAAAATATGTCCTTTATGTTATTTTTTTTCTCTCTTCAAAATCCCTTAAGATATTAATTGATGCTGTCAAAAAGGAAAAATAGAGAATCAAAAATCGAGATCAAGCAATAAGCAATAGAAAAATAGAATCAAGAGCAATAAGCAAAATTGTCAAAGCAAATGAGCAAAATTGTCAAAGCAAATGTGTCAAAGAACCAAAATTGTCAGCAATTTTCAAAGTAAATGAACTAATAAGCAAATTTCAAATTGATCTTCAAACTACTCACGATGCATTTCATTCAAATAACTGGCTATGATGTTTAAGTGATACATCTTCATAAATTTGAAATTCATATTCAATGCCTTACATACGTTATACTCTGCTTTTGCTCAAGTATTTTGTCATCATCAAAAAGGAGAAGATTGTTACTCCTTGAATTAATTTTGATGATTACAAAGTATTTGAGGGGGTTACTAATGATTTTGGCTTGGAAAAATATTTATTATTTTTCAGAGGTAAAATCGTAATTTCATCAAGTCCTAACTCGAAAGCCTCAAGAGCAAAAACAGAAGATTTGTGATCTTTTGGAGACAATCTCAATATTTTTGGATGTGTATTTTGAAAGAAAATAATGTTTATAAAATTGAGTCGACCCCATGAGTCGACTCATGTCAAATGGGACTGAACGGCATGCTGTTTTTTGGCTGGCACACCTAATTGAGTCAATCCCTATGTATGAGTTGACCCTATGAGTCGACCTCTATTGCTGTGCACGTCAAAATTACAGAACAATCATTTTCTGTTCTGTACCACAGAAGTCGATCCCATGAGTTGAGTCGACCCCTGCGACGGAAAAATTCCACAGCGACTAATTTTTCAGCTCGTTTTGATACATTTAATGCTCATTTAATAATCTCCAACGGCTCTAAAACTATCCAGATTTTTCTCTACCATCTATTGAAGCTATAAAGACACTTAAAAGAAGGAAAAAGAAGGAAGATTGAAGATTTTTCAAGCATTCATTTCAGCCCTAAGCAAAGAGCCTTCTTGAAGTTAAAGAAGTTTTCATTTCAAGTTCACCAACCCCTCAAGAGCTCATTCAAGTCTTCAACAACCTTGAGAAGAATCAGAAAAACTTCTTCATTGTTGTGTAAAGTATATTTAAAACTTTATTTGCTCATTAAAGGAGCTACATTTGTATTTCCATATGATTAACTGTTATACTCTATTTTTGAGTTGATCTTTAGTTTTGAAAGGGTTCTAAAACGTGGAAAGATTGATCCGAACCTTGAATCAGATTGTATTGGGTTGGCTTGTATCCGGAAAACAAGTGTTCTAGCTTGGAATAGCTAGAGTCGAAGGTACCGACGTTGTATTCTTGTTGAATATGATTTAGTGGATTTGAATTTTCAAGTAGGAACTTGGGGAATGAATGTAGGTGCAAAGTTGGCACCGAACCACTATAAATCTTGATTGTTTGTGGTGTGCTTATTTATTCTCTATCTTATTTTCTTTTCCTTCTTGCACTCTTGCATCTAATATCTTCACTTTGCTTAAATCACTCACTTCAACTAACTTGTCTTTTATTACTTAATCTTTGTGGTTCTAGATTAATTTTAAATTTTCAAAAATCCAATTCACCCCCGCTCCTCTTGGGTTGCATAGCTGAACAACAACTAAGACCGAAGTGTCCATTACAGTTTCAAGATCTTTGTCTTCTATGTGTCTCCCCTAAATTTTAGACCTTGCTGAAGATTAGAGGGAGGTACAGGAACTTCAAATGCCTCCATGAGTTCCATGTCTCTAATCAAGAGATCCTCCATTCCAGCAGGGGAAAAAACACCGACACCCTTCCTCCCCCTTTTTGGATATATCCTCGTAGGAAAAGGAAAATCGTGGGCTTATAGTTTCAAATTCCATCGATTCGTTTAGAAATTTCATGAATTTTAACAATGACCAATTTTGAAAATCAAAAATCATATATAAACCCAAATTATCATGCTCTTGCAACAAAGACACTCAAAAGAATTCCATTCATTGCAATTTTTCAAAAAAGGAATTCAATCCAAAACTTTTCTTCAAAAAAAAAAAGGTAAAAGAGGAAGAAATAGAGAGCTTTGTTTGTATCTAAACAGCTGCAAAATTATTTTGGAGATTATATTTAAAGTACAGTGCCTTGATATTATCTCCAGTAAGTGAATGTCCTCGCATTGTTCTCAAAAAAAAATCAAGATTAATCTTTTAGTACACTCATTTAGTTCACAAGAAACTCCATTAAACAGCATAAGAAGGAGACTTTCCACGAATCACTCACCATACAACAAACTTCCATTGCTAGATACTATAAACCGAAAGAACGATTCCTAAACCCTCGAAAACACCAAACTTTGCCAAATAAAACGCAAGTTCGAACGTTTTCAAATATTTCTACAAGGGATCGGGATGTAAAGAGGTCAATAAGAGTTCGTATGGTAGACTTTACGCTTCTCATCTGGAACTGAGAGCTAGAGTTGAATTTGGAGGTTACCTGGTACGCGGTCAGGGCGATGAGAGAGATCACAGAGGCGAAGGCGTAGAGCCAGAGGAAGAGCTCCCAGGCCATGGAGTTTTCGAGGATTCTCTCCACTTTAGCGCAGAGGCGGAGGTCGCATCCAACCAGTCTGGGTTTTGGAGTCCGCGGCAAGGTAAGAAAGCCCAGGGGAGACTACGGGCAAGGGAAAGCCGGAGCTTAGGAACACCGTTTATAGAACTCGGAGGCTGATTTTAAGCTAAAGGCGGACCTGATGGACGGCTAGGATGGTGAACAACAAAATATTATAGTTAATAATTGAGCGGTGTTAAGTCAAAGTACGAAAATACGTCTAACGAATTTAGGTTCTCATCCAAGAACTTTTCCCTGTCATCAAGGCAAACCCTAAAAAAGTGCTAACCTTGATTCCTGAAGGTGATCTGGTACTTTGTTTTTTAGGTTTTGTATGCTGATCTCATCTCGATTGATGTGCATCCCTTGTTTCTTTTATGTTGGGAAATGAAGTATGCGTGAAGGGGTATGATGACCATGGCCAAGATCAAGACTCAAGACCAATTTCAACTATGTGGATCCGTTTTGTGAACCGTAGATCTCTAAACATTCTTATGTACAAAATAATATTATATTATAAACTAATTCATGCCCTTCCATACTATTACCTTCCACATTTTACTTGAAACTCTCTCACTGCTTTTTTTTTTACTGAGGGCCCTAGATTTGAGCATCTCTCTAAGGTGGCAACCAAAGTCTTTTTTTTTTTTATTGGTAAAAAAGGAGGAAGCAGAAGCTCTATTGAACCGTAAGAAAGAAAAAAAAAAAAAAAAGGGTACAAAGTACAATATATGTATGGTTTCTTATATGACCTGATAATTACATCAAAAAATGGTGTATACCTACTGTGCTAACAAGAACAGAAGGAAGCAACTGTAATCCCCAAAAACAGAAGAGCTGATATAGGAAAAAAAGATAGAAGGCACATTGGATTGAAATAGCAGGTACATACGATCATAGAACAGAATTCCAAAAGCAATAGTATTACTCTAAAAATAGCATTTTGCGGTGAAGACCAGTTGAAAAAGAGGAGTAGATGCTTTGAAACTTAGTTGTATTAGCCATAAGTGAAAGATCTTGCAGAATAAGCACAATAGTGATGCTCTAACGTTGCCATTCAACTATTACATTATTAGTGTCTGTATTCTTTTATTGCATCACAAATTAGTATCGTTCTAGCTTGCTTTTTTTCAAGCAAAAAAAAAAAAAATCCCATGATGTGGATGGAATCATGAGGCAAGTTGGTCTCTAGCTCCAGTCTCTGCGGTTATTCGTAGTTTCATGAATTGAAATGATTTATCTAATCTACAAAGAAAAAGGATTACTTGAAGACGTAATGCTCATGGTCTCAACCACAAAAAGCATCAGATTTGATCTCCTCTTCCCAATTAGAATCACATTGGTTTTCCTCCTTATCAACATGTAGATAAAATATTATTTCACAAAACTTTCTTTTAAATATACAGGCGATACTTTATGTGCAAAATTTGTATGAAAAATAGTTTGCCTGAAGTTCTCGAAAAATGTAACAACAGATTAGTCCATTTGTCAAAAACTATATAATAGAATGATTTGCCTAAAATCTTTGAAACAATATTATTGTAGAATAGACTCTAATATTTTTGCAATTAAATCTTTGCTGGGAAAAAAAAGAATATCTGTTAGAACAATGCTTATAAAATTCTAGATATAGATTAATAAAACTAATAATATTTTTTATCCTCTTATTATAGAATTATAAAAAAATACTGAAGATCACCAAATAATAAATAAAAAAATAAATTTGAAAGCGTGTACAGTACTATCTTAAGGTGTATTCCTATTTTTTCTACAGAAAAATTTGAAAAAACTACCTCAAGATACGACTGAGATCTCTTTTTTATGAACATGACTATGGATGAGATTAATGAAAATCCTTTTAGTACCTAGCAAAATGAAAAAAAATTAAAATAAAAACTTGGAAAGTAAAGAGAAAAGATTTTTGGAGAAAAAATTAAGCCTTATAGATTAGGTCTCAAGATAGCCTTTTCATAGCTATCTGAATCTAACCATTTAGGCTCATTAAAAGCCCACGTCCACATCCTGTTCAGTCCAATTTGGTTTGTGTGCATATATTAAATTTTTTTTTTCAACCACCTCAATACTATAAGTGGTGTTAGATCGATCCTTCACATATGTACGGCTTTAAAAATTCTTCTTTTTCCAATATGAGACTAAAGAATTTCAATAAGGGTTGTCAAGAAAAAAATATTTGGGGAAAAATTTTAAATTTAGGAAAATATTGAATTTTTCATTTAGGATTTCCTCTAATAGTTTTTGAGTTATTGGACCCAAATATATTATGTTAATAGATTAAATAACTTAAATAGATGTAGATCCGATTTAATCCCTAAGGGTCCATTTGATTGAGATTAATTTGATATGAAAAAATAAATCCTTATTTCAGATTATCGTATTTGGTGAGAAAAATAAAGGAGGAAGATGGTAAAAAAATTAGTGAATCACATATTTATTTTTTGAAGAGAGAAAGTAAAACAAATATCGTGAAGAGGTTGGTATTTATAAATTTTGGAGTGGTAGTAATCAATACTTGACAAAAATACCCCCAAAAGATTGTGGTTACAGAATGAGACATTGATGATAATGAAAATATTTAAAAGGATAAAGCTCAAAAAATAGAGAATATATATAATCATTGAATTTATTTTGATATTTTCTCAAATTTATTCAACAAAAAATTTTCACAAAAAAAAAACTAAAATATGGGTAGTATTATGTAAATAGGGTACATGATTATAGTCATTATATAAAGAGTGATAAAAGATGTCAATGCTTTTTTGATATTAAAAAATTATTTTATGTTGATAGATATATTTTATAAATTTGATCATATTCCTATATAGAATTACGTACAACCAAACATAGTAATCTTTTTTAGTATCATTTTTAGAAATAATTTTTTTATCAATTAAATATAGTAAATTTTTTTTTTTATAATTATTTTTTTGCACAAATAATTTTCAGAAATTACCAGATTACTCTATAATATGACATACCCCTACCAAATAGATAAAAAGGTTGGGTTTAAAAGATACTTGATATAACTTAAAATATAATTCACTAAGTTTATGATGTGATAAAGTGTTTTATGATCCATTAGTCCTTTCTTATACAGAATTGAGAAAGAGGGAAGAGATTGTGTGCGTCATGTTCTATCTTGTCCTCTCATGGGTGTGGCCAATTATGACCCTATCAGCAGCAAAAAAATTAATTTAATTTCAAAAAATGATAAGCCATAATGGGAGAGGTGAAAACTCTAATCATAAAAGATAAAGGTAAACTTTATCCATAAATCATTTTCTTTGTTGCATCTCTCTGCCACGAATAAATTATAATATTATTTGCACATCAAAAATTCATCTAATCCTCTAATTAATATTGAAATAATTTGCTTAGCTCTATCAACATGTTTCAGCCTTGTTCTGGTACCAATCATTGTTAAAATATTCTACCTAATTCGGTAGATAAAGAGAATTATCTGAATGCATGATTCTCTTGATTATGCTCTGGTCTCATCCTCGAACAGTGGCAAGATGTGATCTCAACAAGAATCATATTGATTTCTCTCCTTCTTGTGAACGTACAGACAGATTCACAGCCTCTCTCCACAAAACAAAAGGGAATCAGGAGCCTTCAATCAGCCGCTCACCAATTTTTTGACCGTTGCATGTGAAGAAAGTGGTCAATATCTGACCGTATTTGGAAATCAAAAAGCGTGGACCGAGGCATAATTCGGTTGCACTAAAGTTGGGCCTAAACTTAAGGGTCAGAACCTAATATGCCCGACATCGGACGATCATAGTGAGTCATGTCGGCATTAAAATTAGAGAAGATTAGGGTGCATTTAACATACTAAAAGAAAAAAAAAAAAAAAATCTGAATCAGATGGAATCACAGCCATCGGTGTTTCTCTCCCTGAATCCCGCACGTGCATCCCATGGAGTCCATGTGAAAACTCCTTCAGATCTCTTAAGGCTGCTCCTCCAATTGAACGCCCTCTCGGGCTCCCCCCAGTCCTCTTTCCTTCTCCCTTCGCGAATCCTCTGGAACCCGCGGCTTCAGGTATGCTTCGCTTCCAACTCCAACCAATCTTGTATTCCTTCTTGTTTGGCTCCCAAGCAAATCGATTGCTTCTCCCCGAAGCTTTCGTCCGAGGCCATTCTTCTCTCCGTGCTCATAAGACTGCTATTTTACCCTTCAGATGAAAAAAAAAAAGGGCCCCATTATTTCAGAAAAATTTTTGCCGTTTTTTAATTCTTTCTTTTATCCTTGCGGTGATCCACCAGGTCGAGCTCATCCTCCTCTTTCCCTCCCCATCTCTAATTTATGGTGTTCTTTCTCCCCCTTTTGGTCCTGTCAATATACGGAGTGATCTTTCATGTTTTAACCATTAATCATGCTGGATGGTTATATGTATATTTTCTTTTGTTATTTGTTGTTGATTAGCATTGTGCTGACGAATGTATTCAATGTGCTAATTTAATTTGGCAATTGAGAATTGATATTTCCAAAGTTATTTATTTATCGGGGGTGAATTGGAAAAAGAATTAGTTGAAAATTTGGGATTATAGATGTTTAACCTCGATTTTTGTTAGTGGATTTTATTGCGCTATGAGCATCGGTTATATCTGGTTCTTGATTTGCGCAACTCTGAAATCAGTGGTTTTGCTTGATATAATTTTGTATATTGGGAGGTCTTGATGTTCATTCTGAAACATAGAATATCCAAGATGAAAGTAGGACAGGGTAGTTGGATGTTGGTGAAATGAAATAATGAGCATTTTGAACTCTATGACTTAAAAGGATTGGAATTAGTTGTTAGGAGTGGGAAGAGCAGTTTAGTTTGGCTTTAAGAATCAGTTCTTGCATTGGAGGATATGAATCCATGTATATTTACATTGAGAAGGCATGTGATAGCTTATTCTGAGGGAACAGTGTTATAATTGGATTAATTGGTGTTATTACATATTATTCAACGTGAAGTGATGATTGTTAAATCTAGCTGTTATGAATTTGTTGAGGCTCCACTCAAATGTCGGTGTACTTCAGTGTCAGATGAAGGCTTTCATCTTTTCATTGAAAAGCAAATTTTGATATTCAAGTGAAAGCCTGTCAGACTCAGTGGTTCAGATCTACTATTTAACATTGATTTCTCCTCTTGTAGAATGACACGAAGATGTGATCATTGAGCATCAGGTTATATCGATCATAATTCTGCAAGATAGTCAGGCAAACAGATACAGTGCACTCACGCAGGTGCACGTACCTGTGTGCACATGTGCATGCATAAAATAAGACTCATATACTATTCTCTGAATTCTATTGATGGATAAAGATATGGAAGCTGATCAATATGCTTTGGCTGCAAGTAAACCTATATTAAAAATTTTGGGTGCTGTGTCGGACATTGTGTGCATGTTTCATTTTCTGAAGGATGCAATACTGGTCTTGATGACATAATAATATACCTAACTATATTATTTGTGCATTTGTACATTTTTTTTGTGTTTATAATAGTATTCAATGTTAAACATGTATCGTTATGTTTCTTACTCTCTTACAGATAACAGTCAGACAAATCAAATATCTATGAGACACTTTTTATTTGATAATTAATTAACAAAGAAGCATCTCTTACTGATGAAATGGATCTGTGAAGTGAAAATTCTTATAGATCCTAATCAAGGACATTTGTGCCTAATTTGTCCCTATGTATTTATTAATTAATCTATGCATGTTATGTCATATGTTTTAGTAACTCTGCTGGTTAAATATTGGGAAAGATTAAAACTGTATTGGATCCAGCTAGATCTGCTTTGTGGGATTTTGGTACCTTTCCTATAAATCAGGACTCTATATTTATAGCAATTCATAAGAATCTTCTGCATTTTGCACATATTAATGTTGGTTCATGTCTGATCATGATGCTCTGCCAAGTAGAAAAGCCCTGATTATGAAGTTTATATCCAACATTAGGGTCCTATTGAATAGAGTTATTTGATTTCTTGTTCTTGGTTGTATGAATTAGGAAAAGAAGTATAGATTTAGGAATAAGATATCTAGCTAAGAAAGAGAAGGTCACTTATTTTTATATATTTATGCACATACTTGCATACAGAGATAAGTTGCTTTGTCTAATTGTTAATAGCAAAGCCAGCCATGTGTCTAATCTACAGACAACAAAAGTGGTTGATAACATTAACAATTTTATGTCTTTTAGAAATGCATACCTGTTCGTGTTTGATTGAGTTCTTCTGTAACGTCAAAGCAAAAGGTGGTTTGTGATATATACGAGATAATAACTTTTTTTTTTTTAAATTTTTGCTGCTTGACGTGATTTGAGATGGGCAGTTTTGCATATGCCAAAGTCTATGAGAAGAGTTCTGAAGCCATGACAAAAAGAGAAACAGCATGAGCTTGTTTGCATGTAACATGGTTAATCTCTTGATGCAAGATTTTTGAATCATGATGCTTAATTTGGCCATATCAATTAATTTCCATTGACAAAAACAAGAGTCTTATATACTACGATCTTTCTTCATACATATTCTGAAGATTGGCTTGGTTAGGTGAAAGTAGTGGGCAGGGAATGTTCAGGTATATGTCTGCAGTTTGCCTACCACGATCCAGTTGTTGCAGTATATACTCCAGCCAATTGCGGCAGAGATATGCAGGTGTGACCATACGCAAGTCCTTTTATTCTTCTTCTGTTGGTTCTCAAGCATCTGAGGATTGTTCTGTAAGTTTTGTTTCTAGCAAGTACAAAGGAAATTTTAAGCTGCTAACTATGGCCACAATTGTGAGTTTGATGGGGCGCCAGTTGCGTCTCGGATTGGCTGCAAAGCGCCGAAGCATGAGCTTGAGGCTCTCTCTCCCAGCACGTGAAAAATTTTCTAGAATCAGTTGGAATGCAAAATATTTTTCGTGGAAAGCAGGAGGCACTTCTGTTGGACTCTGTTTAAGCTTTTCAACTTCTGGTCCAGTGCATGCTGAAGCTTCTGTGGGGAAAAATGATGAGAATAGTGGGTACAGTTCATCATCTGGCACTTCTCATGGAAAGAAAGTTTACGCTGATTATTCCGTAACGGGTGAGTACTGGCATTGTCTGTTTTAGGGTATTTTTTTTTTATTCATGAGTAAATTAACTGTTGGGGTGGATGTCTGGTCAGGACACCACCTCTTAAGATCTTTTCAGTACCACGCGATGCAGCAGGAAGAAAGAAGAAACAAAACAAAATAATCAAAATACGTAGATCAGTCACAAAAGGGCTCGCCTCCACGGGGCATGTAAAACTTCACTATAAAAAAGAAATTTTACAAAAGAAGATCTCACCCTCAACTCTTGTACACCCAGTTCTCTCTTACAGAAAATTCTCCCTCACAAAAGTTCTCTCTCTTGAAAGATCCCTTTGAACCCCTGAAGTGCCCGGCATCCGCTGTCCAAGAGCTCTGCTTCTTCTCTCTCAGCGGCCTCACGCCTCTCTCTCTCTCTTCTCGGTTCCGTGCGATCACAAGAGATCACAGGTCTCTCCCGTAAAAACAAGCCACCACACTGCCATTGTTCCTGTGTACAGGTCGTTTTAAAGGGCTTAAACCCAATTAGATTAGGTTTAAGACTCCTTAATCAGTCCAAATCAAACTTCTGGACCGTCGGATCAAGATCGGGAACTCTCTGGGCCGTCCGATTGCGATCGGTCCACGGAATAGTGCCGTGGATCGGGAGAAACACGTGGGAAACGCCCACACGGTCCATGCGGTCCGCCATGGATTGCCCGATCCATGGTGGATCGGGGTACAGGGCCCAGGCAAGGCGCCTGGGCTGGCCCGCGCACGTGGACCTGGGCCACGCCGGATGCCTGGGCCCAGGCCGCGCCCCACGGGCCCGTGCGTGGGCTGGGCCGCGCGTCCGCCTGGGCCACGCGCCTGGGTCTCGCGTCCCGCATATTGGTCCCGCCTGGGCCGCGCTCCGCCGCCTGCGGCCGCACCGCCGTCGCTTCGCCGGCCGTCCTCCGTCACCTCGGCTTACGTGCAATCTTCAAAAGTCCGTATCTTTTTCGTTCGAGCTTCGTTTTGGGTGATCTTAGTCTCGTTGGACTTCGTTTTTTGTCGCGAACCTCGCTGTAGGCTCAATGTTGGCTGAATCTCGAGACGTCAATCCTAACAATCTCCATCTTGACTCGATATTCGGCCTCCTCCAAACTCCTAGAGTTTCTGGATCTCTTCGCCCTTATATCCTGGGGCAATCGCCTGCTGATCATGAATGGGCAAACATGGGAGTCGAGCCAGGTTGCTTGATCCCATCTCCGTCGTATGCTGTACTCTTCCCGACCTGAGATCTGCTCGGGGCATCATCCTGCGGCAATAGGAATCTCACCTTGCGACGTCGCCTCTTGTCCTCCCGAGTCTCCTGTCTCGTGTCCGATCCATCTTCTAGAGCTCCACCTCATTTTGGGCTCCACCTGGCTCTCGAAGCTCCACCTCGAACTGAGCTCCCTGTCAGGTAATAATATTTTCTGCTTCCCTTCTTCCCCTCCAGTACAATCCTATCGCCGCATAGCACCCTCAGGATTTCTCCATCAGCTGCCATCCTGTAGTCTCTCGAATCCAGTCTGCTAAGTAAGATAAGATTCCGTCTGAAATCGAGTATGTATCAGACCTCTCCTAATCTCCTCACTGCACCGTCATGTGTCTTCCAGCTGACTGTTCTGATACCTCTGATCGTACAGCTCGATCCATCCGACAGATATACAGTGCCCTCACTGTTCTTCAAGGAGTCAAACTGCTCCTCTCTGCAACATACATGATAGGGGTATGCAGAATCTAATATCCATTGCTGGGAAGAAGTAGATACCTCGTTAGATATTTTCAGGACATCTCCATCTGAATCGCTGTCGGCCGTCGCTACAGCAGCCACCGTCCGATTTTTGAGTTGAGGACAATCTCTGGCTAGATGCCCCAACTTCTCACACCGGTAACATCTGGTTTTGCTCAAGTCCCTTCTAGAATTGGACCGCCCTCGTTGCGATCTTCTGTCGCTCCGTCTACCGCCTCCTGCTCCTCCAGAAGCCATCAAAGCTGAGCTACCGCCACCTAAGCTCGAAGCCGGATTCTCCCTCCTGAGAACCTCGTTCTGGAGTATCGCCACGGTGACCTCGTCCATCTTGATAGTGTTCTTCCCCACTAGAAGGACAGTCAACAAGGACTTGTACGAAAGGGGAAGCGACGCTAGCAAAACCAGCGTCCTAGTCTTCTCCTCAATATTCTCACCAATGCTGAGGAGGTCGGTGAGGATCTTCTGGAAGTAGCTTAGATGCTCCTACACGCTCTGTCCCTCAGTCATCCGCAGGTGGTAAAACTGTCTCAAGAGGAAAAGAGTGTTGGTGAGAGATTTCACCATGTATAACTCCTCGAGCTTCGACCACAGCACCATCGGGGAAGTCTCGCTCAGCATATGGATCACCACCTCATCCATCAGGTACATACGGATGGTACTCACCGCCTGAATCTGTAGCCGTTTTCAATCCCGCACCTCCATGGTGGTCGGCTTCTTATCGTACAAGAGAGCATCGATCAACTCCTGTTGGATGAGCACGTTCTTCACCCTTGTCTGCCACAAGGAGAAATTGCTCTTACCATCAAATTTATTGATCTTCATTTTGATTGATTCTATCTTCTCCATCTTCAGTTTTGTTCACCACCGCTACAATCTGCGTCCTTGTACCGCCTTGCTTTGATACCACTTGTTGGGATGGATGTCTGGCCAGGACACCACCTCCCAGGATTTTTTCAGTACCACGCGATGCAGCAGGAAGAAAGAAGAAACAAAACAAAATAATCAAAATATGTGGATCAGCTACAAAAGGGCTCGCCTCCACGGGGCATGCAAAACTTCACTATGAAAAAGAAATTTTACAAAAGGAGACCTCACCTTCAACCCTTGTACACTCAGTTTTCTGTCACAGGAAGTTCTCCTTCACAAAAGCTCTCTCTCTTGGAAGATCCTTCTGAACCCCTGAAGTACCTGGCATCCACTGTCTAGGAGCCCTGCTCCTCTCTCAGCGGCCTCACGCCTCTCTCTCTCTTCTCGGGTTCCGCGCGATCACAAGAGATTACAGGTCTCTCCCGTGAAAACAAGCCACCACACTGCCACTGTTCCTGTGTACAGGCCTTTTTAAAGGACTTAAACCCAATTAGATTAGGTTTAAGACTCCTTAATCAGTCCAAATCAAGCCTCTGGACCGTCGGATCAAGATCGGAAACTCTCTGGGCCGTTCGATCACGATCGGTCCACGGAAAAGTGCCGTGGACCGCGAGAAACGCGTGGGAAACGCCCACGCAGTCCGCCATGGACCGCCCGATCCACGGTGGACCGGGGTACAGGGCCCAGGCAAGGCACCTGGGTCGGGGCCGGCCCGCGCACGCGGGCCTGGGCCGCCCCCACGTCGGGTGCCTGTGCCCGGGCCGCGCCCCACGGGCCCGCACGTGGGCTGGGCCGCACGCCCGCCTGGGTCGCGTGTCCCGTGCGTTGGCCCCATCTGGGCCGCGCCGCCGCCGGCCGCTAGCCGTCCTTCGCCACCTCGACTTACGTGCAATCTTCAAAAGTCCGTATCTTCTCCGTCCGAGCTCCGTTTTGGGTGATCTTAGTCTTATTGGACTCCGTTTTTCGTCGTGAACCTCACTGTGAGCTCAATGTGGACTGAATCTCGAGGTGTTAAATCCTAACATTAACAGATTTATTTATGTTAAGTCTTTGTTGATGAAAATTTATGTCTCTTGCAGGAATACCAGGAGATGGAAGGTGCTTGTTCCGTTCTGTGGTTCATGGGGCTTGCATTTGCTCAGGCAAACCTTTGCCTGATGAAGACCTTCAGAGAGAACTGGCAGATGAGTTGAGGGCTAGGGTATGTTGATCACGTCATTGAATTGTTGAGGAGACTTTTTTTTTTCCGCATTGCAGCTGCCAAAGTTGACTATTTTAAGATGTGATCAATTCTGGTTTTCTTTCTTTAGTTTCTTGCTTATCACAGGTAATTCTGACTCCTCGCGTTTATATGATAAACCATTCAGGTTGCAGATGAATTTGTTGAGAGACGGGCAGAGACAGAATGGTAAGTTGCAACTTCACGGCTGATGATTAGAAACTACTTTTTCAAGTTACAAAATACTATATGGTCTGATGCAGTATTGCATAAATCATAGTATAATCATAACTTCTACAATCAAGCATGAAGATTTGCTAATAATCTACTCTTGTTACAGGTTTGTTGAGGGTGATTTTGATACTTATGTCTCCCAGATTAGAAAGCCACATGTATGGGGAGGTGAGCCGGAGCTATTCATGGCCTCGCATGTTCTCCAGTAAGTCATATTTAGTCTGAAACTTTTAGACTTGCCTGGTACTTTATGAAATATGGTCATCTGAAATGTAGTTTTTGTTTTTCAACTGTTAGTTCTGTGTCTCATTATTGGAGTAGTGAAAAAATTTTTGTTACTTACTGGCATGTGTAACAACAAGAGAGTTAATTACCTTTTGAAAGGAACTTTAAAATACACCATTACACAGAGTCAATCTTTTCTCATAAAAGTAATTGAGACTTGTTAGTGCCATATGTAGGTGGCAATTTTTATTTATATTAATTTTAAAATTAGTAAAGTTATTCTGACATTTCACAGTCACTTGCTAGCCATGATTCTTCGAACTATAATGATGATGAATGCTTAGAAACAAATGATAATGCATTTAATGAAAGTGATTGTTGGCTCATTATACTTTATGCTCTTTTTAAGGGTTGGGAAGAAATTAAGGAGTTTTCTGTTTTTCCTTATAAATACTCCTTTTCTTCTTTATTTATCTTTTTAAGGCAGTTAACAACAACAGGCATATGAACAAGTGAATAGCAATAACACACTACGAACTAATCATCCTCTTATATAGTCAAAATTCAAAGATGTTAGTAGGCAGGCATCTGTACAAAAGATGTTGTGGTTGACTCGCTTTATCCGACTATCTGATACTAGTGCTAGGTTTTCTAATGATCTCATCATACATTTAGTCATGTGTTTGGTCTACCTCTCATGTTATGGTCAAACTTGGTTATATGGATGCACCTGTAAGCGATCCACAGTTGGTTGATTTTTGCTTCTTCAAACAACATGTTTTATTAATCTGTAAGTAGAATGCAACTGGTTTCTTTTTATTTTGCTAGAATGCCAATCACGGTTTATATGCTTGACGAGGATGCGGGTGGTCTGATAACAATTGCTGAGTACGGCCAAGAATATGGAAAGGAGGATCCAATTCGAGTTCTTTATCATGGTTTCGGCCACTATGATGCCTTGCAGATTCCTGGAAAGAAGGGTCCAAAATCAAGGTTATAGCATATGAAAAAAAGGGGTTGGAGGAGGATGGAGGGTGGCGCCCGGTGGCGGGGGGATGGTGGGGGGCTTTGAGGGTGGAGGGGAAGGGTGGGCGGGCCGCGGGGTGGGGCGGGGCGTGCTTGATTGGTGGGTTAATCCATACTGGCTTTGGAGATACATTTTATATTCCATAAATGTTTGAACACTCAAAGTTCCACCACAATAGCATCAATGGAATATGATTTACAAGCAAAGTGGATTCTGGGATAAACTACATGCTGTACGACGACTACTGAGGCTGTTGAAACCACCTCCCCATCCCCCACCCCGCAAACATTAGCTAATTTGTGTATCTACATCATTTAGTGCTGGCTATATGATAATGTTCAATTCCGTGATTATATCTAGTAACTATTGGTGTATGAATGCATTAACGTGTATTTTGGTGTCTAACTACTGAATCATCTTCTGTGTTGTGTAACCGTGTCTAAGGAATGTTCTCAGTCGCCCCATGCAAACAACACTCATTCTGACTGCCTTGCTACAGTGTCTTTCTCTCTCTCTCTCTCTCGCGCACACGCACGCACGCACACCTGTGAGCACGCCCAAGCCCATGCACATGCTTGCACTGATGCGCACCCAGAATGAAAATGCTGCTTTGTGATGCAGCCGAACTTGAAGGACTAAAACAAGACGCCCCAGTAACTACCAAGGCTTTCTGGTGCACCCAAAGCCGGCCATTTGCCCACTAACTGGTTTTGACCAGACCATTTCATGTACATGCTAACCGACCGCATCATGGCTCTAAATCCAAATCTTTCAACTTTGGTATTGTACTGATTGGGTGACATCTTTTATCATAGAGCACTCAAGGGATGTATTGCGGATGGATTTGGGTCAGCATCCATGATATTTTATTTTCTAATTTTTTTGGTTCTGTTCATTATTAGATTTGTATGAGAAAAGAAAAAGATATTTTAAAATAGATATCGAGGATAAGATTTTTGATAATTGATGATGTGCTGGTATCAAAATATGGTCGAGTATAATTGAAATATGGAGCGTTTTCTAAGATTCATTTCAGTGGAATCAAAGCATATAAAAAAATACTTGAAGGGCAAGCTAAGATCGATCTTCTTTGATCTCTTGTTGTATCCATTTGGAAACTTGTGTTATTTTAGACTGGAACATCTATTGTAACGATCCACTGGACTTCCATCGTATCGCGTTCAACGGACATCAGGTTAATAGAATATAGGGAATCAAATAGTGGTTGTACCAGCCAGCCTGTTCTAAAATCAGCCCACAGAATTTATCTGCAAGGTTGTGATTCATTGTTTCTTTTTAGAATATTTTATCATACCAACAAATCTATATTGATCGCATGAATGTTCATTGCTTATGGATACGTCCACCGTAATTATAAGCTCTTTTGAAATCGGACGTTGTAACCTCGCTGGACGCTTTCTTAGGCTTTTTTGTGGCTGGACTTGAGCGATGCTCTAAGAATATAAATATTATATAATCGACATGGCCCTATGATCGCTAGATGCTGTGGTGTAGTGGTTATCACGTTAGTCTTACACACTAAAGGTCCCCAGTTCGATCCTGGGCAGCATCAATTTTTTAAATTATTTTCATTTATCTTTCTTTTGCACTGCAAAATGATTTAACGTTTTTAAACCTAATATCCTATGGGCTATGGTGGTTCGAAGCAAATGCAAGTTTGTTGAGCAGTAGATGGATTGCAAACTGGGCGTATTTATTCCAACATTTGGATGGATCTACGCCTGTGGGAAACTCATAGCTCAGTGGATGATTGGTGATGGAAAGGATATTACGGTCTTCAAGCAATCCAATATGGATCTCTAACATTTCTGTTGCAAGGCCCGTTGGAAAAGGTTACCATGCAAGGAACTTTGGTGTAGAGAAACCTTCTCAATGCCATGTCATGGATTGCACTGCATGCATTGGAAAGACCGAGGATGCTGACCAGTTACTCCTTGCACTTTGTAAATCAGACATGACACTACTTGTTATAGTAGCCGTTTAAACTTGCAACTAAGCTTTGATTACTTTGAACCTCCGTTTCAATTTCTTTCTAATCCCAAGCTGTCAGACTACCATCGAGCAATGATGTAAACTATGGAAACTATGGAAGTTCTGGAATGAAAGGCTATTTCAGCAGAAGGCTTCTACATCACCATTTGCTGTTGATAGAGCTATACACCTACAAACGGAGTTCTGTGATTTATTGGATTCCATGAGTTCATCAAGAAGGGTGCTGGATTGACATTCCTCACGAGCCCCCTCTATCATTCTATTCTTGTGACATGGTCATCCCCTACCCCAGGTGTCTTAAAGTTGAATTCTGATGACTGATGGGTCCGTTGCTAGCAGAATGGCTATATTAGAGAACGCATAGGCAAGCTAATCTTGGCCGATGCTCAAAGACTCAATATTGCCAATGTTGTTGTGGATGAGCTGCGTGTAGCATGGGAGGTGCCATCTTTTGCTTTCTACAAGCTCAAAGCAGATAGAATTGTGATGGAGAGACCCTTTGACGGTGATTAGTTGTCCCTTACTTTGCAATGACCTCGCACACCGAAAAAATGAAAAAAAATCTTGTATGTTGGACATTGGACTTTCTAGAGGGGGCGGGTGGGGGGGAGGTCAACGAAGCACACGTTGCTGGCAGATTTGTGCAAATATGCATACATGCTACCAATAAGAAAATAAGGTAATGGTTGATAGCATGGGTCTTGATACCTGACCTTCGTAGAATTTCACTATCATAATATTATATCTGCTCATAAGAGAAAAAATTAGATTGTAGCTGAGATCACGATGAATTATAAATAAATCAAGATAACTAGTGCAAGTAAATTAAAGGTAAATACAAGGATAAAGATATAGATAAAATCAATTATAAATATTTGACTAGTCAAAAGGTCTTTTTTTAAAGTTACATCCTTGTATTTATATATTACAACTCCAAATGGTTGGGTAACCATTGGCTCTTAGCATCCACAAACGTCGATATGGTTTTTTATATATCTCTGATAGTTCTAGTAGTTACACTCCTTGATTCCCACTTTTTTCTTACTCTAGCAATTGCTCATTTACTTTCTTACATTGCATAACCATTATCATGAGGTCAAAAGTCCAGTTATCAATTATTACTAAAATGTGTTGACTCTAGATTCAACATCCTAGCACCACTTTGCTTGCAGCTTTGTTCTCCTTGTGATCATTTAACCTACCTCTGGTGAATCCCATTCAACCTCTTAAATATCATATGATAAAATCAATATAAAGTTATTATGTTCATCAAATTCATCTATGTGGCAATCTCCTAGGGCAATCACTAAGGTTATTAGGATGAAGTGTAAATAAAATATATTTTAGGTTTCTTGATAGTCCCTTATCATACAAGAGCCATCTTTGAGCCATTGCTATCTTGTTCATGCTGCAAGATACCATCAATTTATTTTTGATTGTATTTATTTATCTTATGGTGCTAAGCCCTCGGCTCTCCAGCTTGTTAGAAGTTCATGGCAAGTTTCCTGATAGTCCCTTATTTATTTATCTAATTTCATTTCAAGCTGTGAATACATATTATTTTTTTAATTATATCATTTATATTTTATAATTTCATTCTATTTTCACTGTATAATTGATAACTAATATTAGATGGTCGAGTTTTTAAAACATTGTTACTGGATATTTAAAAAAAAAAAAATAATGCAGTGGTAACTAAATGTTTTTTTTTCTATTTTTTTTTATTTTTTAGAGTGCTACATGTCTATTCTTATTGAATTTAAACCCCCAGAATCTTTTTAACCGATTCATCTTCATCTCTGTACTTTTCACCATGTACTTGTTGCAATTACCGCACCTCATTCGATTGCTATGGATCTTACCGAACAAATCATTAGGAGGCAACGGACTCTCTCTCCCCGTTTTTTCCCCCCTCCCTCCCTCTTTTCAAAGATGGACTCCCTTTCGTTTGGCCTCAAGTTTCACTCCATATGCCTCACTTGTCTACAATTCCTATATCTCAGAATCAAACGACGCTAGACTTGACCTCCGAAAAAATATCATGGATCACTTTCCTGCTACAGGTTACTGCACAGCTGGAAACCATGAGCAGGGCTCTGCACAGAAGCATTTAAAACAGGCTACTGGTAAAAAAAAAAGAAAAAGGAAAGAAAAGTTGGTCATGTTTCACTTCCCAGAAGCAAAGAAAAGCTTTTTACCATTTTTTTTCTAAAACAACAAAGAAATAAAAAGCCATGGCACTGTAAATTACAAAATGCGAGGGCCTATACGCTTTAAATTGCAGGACAGTGTACAGGAAGACACCCTTTCAGAAATAACTTCATGTCGGATATTTTACTTTGACTTCATTTTTTTGGTAAAATGAAGGCTTCATCAGAAAGAAAAAACGACAAAGTAAATGAGAAGGGATCAAATAATAGTCTATGTGGAGCTTATATTTTATTCTTAATCAGATTAAACAAAACAAGAAGAAGAAGAGAGAGAGGGTGCGTTCATCTAAAATAGGAGCAAACTATAAGCTCGCCTTCAAGATAGAAATAATAAAAAAAAAAACGAAAAGCCAATGAACCAAAAGTAACGTAGCAAGTTCTTGGCCTGCGGTAAGAAATTACAATAGTCGAGAATGCGGGATTGCCAATCGCTTAAATTGTACCAACGACGTGGATGTCCACTTCACCGTCCATATATCAACGAAACATCAAGGTTGGAGACATCCGAGCCTCTCCACTTCCCATCTGCGTTGTTCTGGAGACCCATTGTACTGAGGGGTATGTTTTTTAAAAAGTCCGTGGTCATTTTATTTTATTTCGCGGGCCCTTCTATGCAAACAACTGAACAAGGAGACAAATGCCGTAAAAAAAGCTTCAACTCCAGCAGCACGCGCTCGCCTCCCGATGCCCACCACCAAAAACCCAGATCATTTGAAAACCATCCCCCGCATTTACCAAAATACCCTCCATCCCATCCTCTTTGATCCATTTATGTCCGTCTGATGGAACCAGAAGTATGTTCACTCCATCTCCACATACGTCCATTTTCGTCATTTCGAACAATTAAAAAAAAAACCGTTCTCCATCTTCGCCCAAAACCCGCCATCTCTCATACTCCCTCGTTGTCTCGCAGCCTTCGTCTCTCGCTGCAACGTCGATGGCGGCGTTGTAAATAAGAAGGGAAGAAGGCGGATCAAGTGAAGCCAAATGGTCGGGTGCTCCGCCTTTATCTTTCTCTTTCTATTCTTCGCCTTGCCGGCGGCGTCGCTGACCACTGACGGCCTCGCCCTTCTCGCCCTCAAGTCGGCCATCTCCTCCGACCCGACCGGCGCCCTCGACGCCTGGCTCGACTCCGACCGGGACCCCTGCGGCTGGTTCGGCGTCACCTGCCGTCGCGGTCGCATCACCGCCATCGCCCTCTCCAACCGCTCCCTCGAGGGATACCTCCCCTCCGAGCTCTCCCTCCTCTCCGCCCTCCATACCCTATCCCTCTCCTGCAACCGCCTCTCCGGGCCCATCCCTGCCGCCATCGCCTCCCTTCGAAGCCTCACCGCCCTTGACCTCTCCCACAACAACCTCTCCGGCCCCATCCCTGCCGGGATCGGCGCCTTGGGCTCCCTCTCCCATCTCGATCTCTCCTCCAACCTCCTCAACGGCTCCCTCCCTCCGGCCTTTGCCGTCCTCCCGCGGCTCTCCGGCGTGCTCAATCTGTCCTCCAATTCCTTCTCCGGCCCTATTCCTCCGGAGTACGGAACCATTCCGGTCGCCGTGAGTCTCGACCTCCGGTGGAACAACCTCTCCGGCGAAATACCCCAGGTTGGATCCCTTGTTAATCAGGGCCCCACCGCCTTCGCCGGAAACCCCGGCCTCTGCGGTTTCCCGCTCAAGAACCCGTGCCCTGGCGGCCCCAACAAGCAAGATCCCGAAAGCCCCCAGGCGAACCCCAATTTCAAATCTAGCTCCCCCGTCCCCCGCCCGACCGAGGCGGAGAAGCGGCGGCGGCCGGCGGTGACGGTTCCCATCCTCGCCGGCATCGTGCTGGCCGCCGTCTTCTCGATCATGGTGCTCCAGTGGCAGTTCCGCCGGAGGCGCGCGGCGGGAGAGGGCAAGGCGTCGAAGAAGGGTAAGGGCGGGTCCGCCGAGGCGGCAAAGGAGCGGCGGAAGGGGCAGACTGGGGAGATCTACGTGGCGGTGGACGAGGGGTTCGGGCTCGAGCTGGAGGAACTCCTCCGGGCCTCCGCCTACGTTGTGGGGAAGAGCCGGAGCGGGATCGTGTACAAGGTGGTGATAGGCCGGGGTTCCGCGGTGGCAGTGCACCGCCTCAGCGAGGCCGAGGACGGCGAGGGCAAGGGTGACGAGTGGCGGCGGCGGAGGGCGTTCGAGTCGGAGGTGGCGACCATCGGCCGGGCCAGGCACCCCAACGTCGTGGGCCTCCGTGCCTACTACTACGCCCCGGACGAGAAGCTCCTCATCTACGACTACATCCCCAACGGCACTCTCCACGCCGCCCTGCACGGTAACCTTACCGTCCATAATATTTAGAAAGAGAAAATATATCTTCATTGCTTTCACTCCTAGCCGTCTGATCGACTTCTGACTATGAAATCGGCAGGTGGACCCCTGAATCCGACGGCACCGCCGCTTCCGTGGGCAACCAGGCTCGCGATAGTGCAAGGGGTGGCCCGGGGATTAGCTTACCTCCACGAGTGCAGTCCCAGGAAGTACGTTCATGGGAACATCAGGTCCTCCAAGATCCTCATCGACGACGAGCTCCAGCCGTACATCTCCGGCTTCGGTATCGCCCGCCTCATCTCGGGGCAGTTGGGGTCAAAGAAGCCCGTGGCCGCGGCAGGGCGGGGGACGTACCTGGCGCCCGAGGCGCGGGCCGCGGGGGCAGCGTTGACCCAGAAGGGCGACGTATACGCGTTCGGTGTGGTGGTGATGGAGGTGGTGACGGGACGGGCGGCGGCGGGAGGCGGCGGAGAGGCGGAGTTGGAGGGTTGGGTGAGGCGGGCGTTCATGGAGGAGCGGCCGCTGTCTGAGGTAGTGGATCCGGCGCTGCTCCACGAGGCGCACGCCAAGAAGCAGGTGCTGGCGGTGTTCCACGTGGCGCTCGGGTGCACCGAGGCCGACCCGGAGCTAAGGCCCAGGATGAGGGCGGTGGCGGAGAACCTCGACCGGCTCGGCTCGGCGCACTGAGGGACCGGTGGGTCCGTCGTAGTTGATGGAGGTGATTTAGAAATTAGAAGGGGATGGTTTTTGATTGATTTTGTACTGTAGAACTGTAGAAGTGTAGGTATTCGCAAGGATTTTGTAGCTCTGAAGGTAGAGTAGATCCGGCAAGCTATTAAAGGACTGCTGGTGAGGTAGTATAGCAGGGGATGATGCATTCTTCTCTTAACTCTTCTAATATTGTTGTTGCTATGAGAAAATTATGTGCTCACATTATTACCCCTGCAGTTCCTTTGTTTTATATTGATGCAGGGAATGATGCATTCTTCTCATAGGAAAATTATGTGCTCACATTATGCAGTTCCCTTGTTTTATTTTGCTGGATCATAGTGATAATCTGCACTAGATCTTCATTTTCTTTTCTTTTCTTTTGGATCAACGTCTCATATTTTATAATGTGAATTAACGGTCCAAGTTTGTAGATATTAATCTAGATTATTAAGGAATTATATCATGCATGTCGCTAAGTAGGTAGAAATTTGAAATTAGCATTCTAGATTCCTTGTGTCAAATCTAGGAGGCTAATTTTGAATCTCTAGTTTCATAGAATGGTGGGACCTTTTTGGGTACTGTAAACAGAGTGGCAGTTTGAAATTTTGCTATATTTGACTGGCCATGTTGCCGGTGGGGACCGGAGGCTGTTGCTGACGGAGTGAACTTGTCAACAGTCCGTCCGTGTAGGAACTGTCCTGGGGTCGCAATGGTGCAAGTTTGCGGCGTTGAACCTAAAAAAGGTCGCTGCGTTTGAATTACGTGATGCAGTGCTCCACGGAGGCGAACAAGGCAAAGCAGAGATGTGGACCCTACAAGCCCCATCCCTGGTGCTCTCCAACAGCGTGTTTTGGGACTTATGGGAAGCAAGATATAAATAATTTTGGTATTTTGGACTGCATTAATAAAATCATATAACATTGTTCTATCATATATCATATTTGACTAGCTAACACGAGCCGCTTATATGACAGATGGCTCCACAACTTAGAGTTTGGCCTATGATACATGCACAATAGGTAGTGGCAGCGCATATCATCTAGAAAATTTCAACATTATTGATTTCATAATTCAAAATAAGTTTAATTGGAAGAGTCCTGGCCTCCAAATTATACAATAGTTTACGCTACAAATTTGCTTATATGCAGGAAAACCATCTAAAACCTAATTCTTCCATGCTTATCCTATGATGTCGTCCGATTTACTACATATTTGGTAAAATGATGGAAAAAACGAGTGAACTAGGAGCCCAATAAATGATCTCCGCATCACATGCATGCATATGCCGGGGTGTGTGTGTGTGTGTGCATGTTTGTTCTTGACAAGGTAAAGTACAGACAAATTGAGACCATTAAGAAATGATGAAGTGCATAATGCCAAGGTTCCTTGTACAAGAGGATTCTTAGGTTACAATGAAATTAAATGTAGATATTACAGAAGATTTCAGGGTGAATCCAGGGTGCTTTCAGTGGATATTCCAACAAGGAAAAACTTGGCTCTAGTTGTTCCATGTCTTGAATTACGTCATACAACCAATTGCTGGGTCCTTTTAGAAGGAAACAGACACATTAAGTGCACTAGATTTTTGTGAACGATGGATGGCCAGTTTCTTCCACCGTTGGAAAAGAACTAAACACCTGGTTCTCCTCCATCCAGGCCTCTCCCTCTTATAAACTTACATAATTAAATTTTAATTAACTTAGTTTTTCCATAAACTATATACAAAAGAATAGCCAATCAAGTACTGATAAACCGAGTCATTCTCATAAACAATTAAACAGTGTGCCAAGATTACAATTCTGATATATCACAGCCAACGCAAGAAGGTTCACAGTGCTAAGGTAAACTCATGAACTGATCTACAAGACCGTTGTTTTTCCATGCTCAGTCCAACTCTTCCGACTCGCATCTCAGCATCCATTTATGGTGTGAATCGTGATTAAAGACATAAATGTTACAACATTAATCTTTCTCGCTCCTGCACCCAGGAACGTATAAGAGAAATGTACTGTGATGTCGTTGCCCCAAGCAACTTGCTGTCTGTCACTAGAACAAATTGAGAAAAAGCTTGATCTCCTCTCTGAAGCCAGCTAGCAACCATTTCCCAGCGAACTAGCTTTAGTACTCAAGCTTTCACCAATTAACATTCATCTTGGTCATGCTTTCTGTTTGTTACTAGCATGCAATTTGGACATCAAAAAATGCTAAGAAAGGTCATGATATTCATTAGTTACCCAAAAATGTCTTCTTTCATAAAGAATGCTTGGCTCTCAGATCCAGCCTCAGGTGGGCACTGAAGCTGTTCATAGTTCAGCTGCCTGGATGCTTCATACAGAGCAACGCCCACACTGACTGAGAGGTTCAGGCACCGAACATAAGTTTCAACCATTGGAATTCGGATGGTTCCACCACCAAGACCTTCCGTGCTGCAGTCAACCAACACTTCTGGTGGCAGCCCACAAGTCTCAGAACCAAATACTAGCCAGTCACCTCGTTGGTACGAGAAATCCTGAAAAAGACAAGAACATAGATATATTAATATGAGAAAATTCTTAATGGGCGTAAAAGGCTAAAATTTAGAAAGCCTTCACTCCATATAATGCTGCGCTTTCCTCTCAAGAAAAATAATGCCCTCAAGATATGGAGGAAATGAGCCAAAAAAGAAAAGGGAGGGAGAGAGAGAGAGAACAGGAGCATCAACAAGAAGAGGAGCCAGAAAACTCTCAAAGACTTATGAATATCTAAAATGGCAGGGGAATCTTGTATGATCCACCTGTCTGAAGATTCTAAAAAAATGCATTTTGGATGCCTGAAATGATAAACCTTTGTGCAAATACCATCTTACACAGAGGGAAGGACCTTTTATATGGAAGGACATTCTAGTGTTAACAGGTTGTCAGAAAAGACTCTATGGGGCAGGATGACAATGACAGCAAGCCAACAAATTATGCTTACTCACTGAGTGGATGCTTGTGCCTCTCTTGGTAAATGCCAGGAGTCGTTTTTCTCCATCCTGAAATAGAGCAACTAAATGAATAATCATCAAAGTAGAGAATAAGAGGAGCCTCATAAAAATCCTAGCCAGAAAATCATATACCTGTTGTCTGAAATAGTCTCGAAATTCAGCCCACGACCCATGAATCTTCACAACCACATATCTATATTAAGATGGTTAAGTTGGACACAGCAGTGCAATTACCACCAACATTTTGACAAAAATAGATTACTCAATCAGATAGGACCTTATAAGCATTATCTCTGCTAAGGAGCTAAGAAAAGTCCCAGAATATTTGCAAAGTGTATTAGAGATTTGCAAATGAGCTGCTAAAACTGAGTGAATTGTTTTCTAAGTTCAAACTGGATCGGCATGGTAACTGATAAGCATATAAGGCATACAGTAAGGATCCCTCGTGCAATTGTCTAACCATAGGATACGGCCAATAATCCAATCCAGCACGCTTGAGTTTGGAATCTTCTACCTTATATCCTAAGGGCTGAAAAAAGAAAAGAAAATGATTAGCAGCAGACAAACAAACCCCAAATACTGCAACAACATAACAACAATATAAAGAAAACATCTTAGTAAATTGTGATCAGCTCAGTTGATCTTTAATTTAATTGATCCTTCCCTTCCTGTTTTTGACTCTTCAAATATTCTTTAATATTTTTCCCCACCAGGATCATCTATAGTTTATGTTGCATATATCAAAAAATACCAGAGTATATATATCCTTGCTTTGCCTTCAATTTTGGGCCATCCTACACCTTCATGCACTCATTTCCAAAGTTTTCAATCCCAATATCGGATCCCATACTAATAACTTATTGGTAGAAATTAAGTTGTTATGGTAAACCCCTATGCTAACACAGTACACTGTTGGAGGCAAGAGACAACAGCTATACCATATGTCAATAAAGTACCAGATCAAATGCTCATAATGTAGCAGAACCTTATTGGGTTGGTAAGATACATCTAATACTGGAGGATACAAGGTACAGAAAACCTTGCTTATGTCTAACTTATCCTTTCTTGCTTTTACCGACCTAACTCCAAGCATATTTATATTCATGAACTATTTTCCTATGTTAGTTCAATGTTTGTTTTATATCTTTTATAAGTCTTCGTGACAAGCAAGAATCTGGATACATCACCACATTCACTCAAAGAGTACTAGAACACTAAAAAGAAAAAGAAAAAAAAACTTAAAATTAGCATTATAACTATAAGACAAAAGTCCATGACACTGATGATCAAAAATATGTATCATACACATGATCAAAAATATGTATCATACACATGATCAGAAGTACCAGTCAAACCTCGACAAGATGTAGGCCAACAGCTGATGCTGCACATGTTCTCGCAATGGATCCAGTGTTTCCAGGAATCTGCCAAGGTACCAAAGACAAGTCAGTTCAGTGTCAGCCACCAAAGACTCATGTCATGTGCAACCCATCAGCAAGCAAGCTGCAACCTGAATGGGTTAATTCATAAACTTGATATCATCAAATCATGTTATAGTTTATCTTTATTGTTGAATTATATGAATAGACCAATCATGGAAGCGGGTGGTAGCATGACTCACAGTGTTGTGCACTTCAAATTTCTTGATGTGAAGTTTCTAAGTGATTTTAAGTTCTGATCAAGGAATTCAATGATGTCATTTTGGGTACATACAAACTGATATACCTCTTTAACTTATGCTTGAATAGATGTGCCTCAAACGCTAAATCACATCCCTGCACCATCTAAATTGTAATGGTCAAGGAGTGGAACTCAAATGGCAAATCACATACATAAATGGAGGTGAAAATTGCTATAATGTCTTCAAAAAGTAACTTCATACAACAGATGGTATTGTGATTCATGACTATAGACATTTATGATTATAATAATGAACATAGGAAGGAACACTAGCTGAACCTTGAATCAAATTAAGCAAAGATATGCTAAGTTCAACATAATATACCCAAGCTCTTTTGAATTCAATTTATTGAGTCATACATGTTCAGAGAACAAATATGTAGGTGACTTGCGTGAAAATACAAGACAACACAATTCAACATAACCTACCTGAGGAGAAACAAGCACTACTTGAAGAAGTTTGTCACGTGAAACCTCATTGACACCTTTAGCAGGACCATTGCAACTGGTATTTGCATCAGCTCTTTCAACTGCCTGAACTGTTATCAGGAAAATAGAATTTCTTTCATCAAGATAACGGCTGAGGTTGGAGTGCTGGTAATGGATTGAAAAACAAAGTTCTTGCAGGAAAGTGTTCCATGAATTTGTCATAAAGTATATTTGGTTAGTAAAAGATGCAAAAGATCATCACCGTCATAGGACTCCCATAATTTCTTAAACTGTAGTTCCCATTTGGAGACCATACAAATGTGTACCGTTTCCTTTCTAATCAGTAGCCATATTTCTATTCAAATGCCTATCATAAACTATGAATCAGCTTTGAGAATATACCATCACACAGTGAGGATCCAAACCCAAAATATATCTTCTGAATCATCAAGCAGTTTGCCTTTAACTGGATAACTATAGTAGTTCAAGAATAAGAAATGTGTGCAACATACTATCATCTCAAAGGTCACATTAATGCAGTATCCCTGTATCAAAGGCACTTATTTGTTTTCTGAGATAACATACTAAAGAAACTTAAACCACGAAGAAAAACAAACCTAATGATTTTAGGTCTCCCTCAATGCATCACAGATATAATCAACAAATGACTAAAAATTGGTCATGGAAGACTCCAATGCAAAGTTGAACTGAAAACTGACAAGCAATCATAATGCATCTGGAGAAAAGTTGCTGGAAAACATAAGAAGGACCACATAATAAAATAATCCAACAACCACATAAGAAACCACTGCAGCACCTGCATTCAAAGGTAAGATTGTTCATTCCCAGAAGATGCCATTGCATTTTACGTAGTTGCATTTTCAGCTTCAACCGATCCCACTACTCCAAAAAAAATCCCCGAGTACAAAAACAAATATTTTGCAAGAAAAAAAACACATAATACGCCATTCGATGTAATTAATGTTTTCACTGATGCTTAATATCTTATTTTGTTCGCATAAGTAGCTATCAACAATCCCATTAATCCAAATAACCCTTAAACAAATTTCACAATGTCAGCAATGTACTTCACATGATTGACAATTTTTTTCCCTGATTCAGAGCAGCAATCGAGTTTTAGCGTTTGTTAAAGTCGAATTAAGTACACTTAAATTACGATGACAACAAATACTTTCAAACAAACACCAACATCTTTTACGACTATAAAGTTGAGTTAATCTAGATCACATGAATAAGATATTCTAACTCGAATAGAAGACAGAAAGATGGATGCTTACGAGAGCAGGAGAGAGGCTTGGGAGACGCAGCGGAGTGGAGGAAGAGCGAGGTTTTGTGGGATATTGGGGGCCGCGAGGGCTTGTTCTCGCTTAAGTCTGCTAGGAGAGCGGGACGAATAGGGGAGCGAGGACGGAGATACACCGGCGAGCACCGCAGGTTTAGGGTTCGGAGGCCGGTCGGTTCCATGACCTCTCGTGCCCGGGTTATCTCTTTTCTCGCCGGCTGCGGGCTGAGATGGTAGGGGTAACGAGTGGCTCGTGTTATGTTGTACACCATTTCATGCCGTATGCAGCAGGGGTGACCGTGATACGGATGATACCTTATCCGTTTTTGTATATAAATATGGATAAAAATATAAAGTTTTTATTAATATTCATATTCATATTTATTAAAAAAATAAAAATAAATATGATTATATATATATATATATATATATATATATATATATATATATATATATATATATATATATATATATATATCAAAATATTTAAATTTATTTATTTTATATCTGAATAATTTTTATTTTTATTTTTATATTTATAAAATAAAATAAATATAGATAAAAATATATTGATATCCATTGCATATCGGATCCGATTTCTATGCAATGTTGATAGATCGTTTCTAAGCATCGAAGTGGAAAGAGTTGAAGTATTGCTTGCGCTTATGCTACTGGGACACACGACTGGGCCACGTTCTTAGCAAGCCTTGAAGGCTTAACCATGCTGAAGGATTGTTTAGGGATATCAATGGACCGACTATATAATGTTACTTCAGTTTGGGTTATTGATGATTATATATTTAAAATTTATACAACATATTATATATATTTTGCATAATTTAGTCTCATTGTCATCGATCAAATGCTAGCACTTGAGTGCAAGATATGGAACACCCTCTATATCAGGCCCAATGGGCCATTGGACCTACAACCCGCGGGGGTCATTTGCATTTGCCGTTAAATCATGTCTCTTTATATATAAAGATAAAAAGAAAAACCATGCGACATTGATTGAGAAACCCAGCATATTAAAACTACTAACACTTTGAGATCACAATTTTCTTTTAAGGAGCTAAATGCCAACTAGCAAGCCAGGTGCCAATCAATTTTGCACCTGCCATAAAATTTTGAATAAAGATTTATTGGTAGGACTAATATTTTAAATCTAATTCTGCCATCTTGTTGTGATAAAATGGAACTTCGACTGTCTGGGATTTCGAAACCCAACCACACATAGAAGAAGAATAAAGAGGGGAAAAAAAATTGAGCGAAAGGAGAAGGAAAAAAAATGGAAAGAAGGAAAGAATTAAAAAAATGGAAAGAAAAAAAAAAGGAGAAAAAAAGAGAAGGGAGAAAGAAGAGAAAGAAGAAAAAAGAGAGAAAAAAAAAGGAAGGAAGAGAAGGAGGAACAACTCAAAGAATTTTTTTTTTTAAAAAAAAAAGAAGAACGATGGAAAAAAAATGAGGAAAGAAAAGAAAGTAATGAATGAACAAATAAATAAATAAATAAATAAATAATAAGAAAAAAAGAGATGGAGAATATCTATTGGGATATTTGATTAGAATAGCTGCCGAGATATATAATACAAAAAATCTCATTATATGAAGAAATCGAGATACTTCATTCTTCATCATTTAAAATTTTGAGTAAAATGATTTGCCTAAAAGAATAGTACCAAAGTTTGAGTTTAATATTATTGTTGCAAATTTTTGACTCTAGTCGGATAAGCTAGAGGCGAATAGAGACTACGGAGTGCATGTAATGGGACTTGCAAAATAAGTCCTGGCTGGAATTGACTTTAGCGGAGACTTTCCGATACTCAAATTAAAAACTTTGAAATAGAAGAAGAGGAGCATGAGCGAGAGATAGTGCATATCTTGAGGATCCCTTTGAAGCTTCTAGTAACAGATAGGGGTGAGAGTCATTTGAGGGGTGTTATTTTTAGTCCATCCCAATCGGTTCCGGCGCATGGCAGAATTTGGGACCGAGATTCTTAGAATACGGCAATTATTGCTATCTTATCTACTCTAGGGCCAATTGAATTTGAAAAGTGGTGCAGAGTTTCTAAATCGGATTTGATTTGATTAGAGGATTTCGGATCGGCAGACGACATGGCTGGTAGATGTCACTTTGGTGCTGACAGTTGAGATCGATCATTGAGGTTAATATCAATGGTCGAAGTTGAAAGGCTTTCCACTAGGAGACATTACTTGGGATGGATCGATCAGAAAGTGAGGATCGGTAGGATCCGAGACTGTTCGGATCTTTGACTTGCTTATGTCTTTGGCTTGGGTGATACATTACCCCTAACACATGCCCCATACTTTCTAGTTTGAGCCAGAGCTGATTCAGATAAAGGAAGAATATCATATTGGATCTATCAAAGACATGGGGTGTATGCCCTTACTTCAGTTGAAATGACACAACCATGATTCTTGGGTGAAGTGAAAGGTCACATCAATGGATAGCCACAATCAAAAAGGGGCACTATTTGTGGAATTTGAAGGGCGGCATGCATTGTTTTGGGCGCGACCCTCTTAAATGAGCTGACTGACAGCTCTGCAGGCCAATAGAAATGCACCAAGTATCAGTCATCCGATGGTTAGGGACGATCCGATATCCATATTGTATTGTCTCTCTACGCCTATAAAGAGGGGTTGTGTCCCTTTGCTCTATTTTTTTTCTTTTATTTATTGCATTTTCAATCTCCTTCCTTCTCTTTCTGTTAGATCATCAGGATCCTTCCCAAGTTTTTTTTGGAGGCATCCTACTACAAGACCTCTCGGCTCTTCGTTCTTCTCCGATTGTTCTCATTCTTTATGTACTTGAAGATGGGTTCTCTCAATCACTATCATTTTTCTTTTTCGTCTCTTTTCTGTCTTTCTATCTTCATGGTCCATCTTTTGGCCTCATTTTTTCTCCTCTTTTAATCTCCTTAGTGTTATACATATATTTTTTGTGTCTTTCAATGGCTGACTCGAGAAGTTCCTCTGGAGACTGATCCTCTGGATCTTCTTCTTCTTTAGGAGGAGGTCTTGTAAGGTCGGATGTCAGGCATGAGGTCCAATTGTCTTTCATGCTCGGCACCATTTGGTCCATGTTGGATTTGGATGATTTGAGTCTAATCTGAGCTCAATATAGAATTCCTTATGTATTTGAGTTGGAACTTCTGAGACCCAATGGTCGAATCTGTAGCCCTCCTCCTAGTTAGCTTGGGTTATACAAAGAAGCATTTCGAACCTAGCTTAGACCTTCTATTCATCCATTTGTTGTAGAGCTTTTTCATTTTTTCAATATATCTTTTTATTCTATCATCTCGAACTCTTTCTATTTTATCATCGATTTTATCATCCTTTGTGTCTTAACTGAAGTGCAACCAATTATTCTTCTCTTTTGTTCCTTTTTTACCATCAAGAGACGTGCCAAAGATTGGTGGTATATCTCCCCTTAAAGAGGGGTCTCAGTTTTGATACAGGAGGCTCTTTTCTCAGTTCATGGTTGGAAGGACTGACTTTTGTTTGTTTTGGACCTTTCTGTCGAGGACTGAAGGCTTCCATACTGGGGTTGGCTGAGAGATTTTGTCCTTCAAATTCTGAAGTTAGGAAAAGAAGACTTAGAGCGCTCCAAGATCTTATGAGGGTATAAGATTTCTCTTTTGAAGCAATTGCTATCGGAGTAGACCCTCTTTAATGTTGCTCTTAGTTTGACCAACCTTAGAGGTGAGAGTCGATACAGTCATTCTTCTAATATCCGCTATCTTTTTTCTCTCTTTTTTTATTTTTTTTAACTTATCGTAGTTTGTTACAGATATGAGGCCTAAAGAGCTCGAGCTGTTGAAAAAGAATGTTTTGAAGAAGAGGAAGGCTTTGACTACTTTTGGGACTCAGAAGAAGCAGAAGGCCATTGATGCTAGTAAAGGAGAAGCAGGCTTCCTTTGAGTTTCTTCTACACCTCCGAAGTTATTTTGGCTGCTCAAGTTTAGACAAGCTCTTCTAAGCCTGCCACACTTCCTGCCCCTCAAGCTAGAGGAAGTCATCAATCTACCTCTCGAGACAAGCAACCCAGCTCAGTTCCTGCTGAGTTTTCAGATGTCCAAGAACTTGATGCAACTCCACTTCCATCGGATGCTTCATTCGAAGATTGGAAGGTTGTCCGCAAACTACATGAGGGGATGCTTCTCCCCATCGATCTGAATAGAATCGAGGGGTAGAGCTTCAACAGCCAACAAGAGATCATGATCTCCATTATATGAGTGAGTTTTACTCTTCTTCCTTCCCTATCTTTTCTCCTCTTTTTCTTCTCCCTCTCTTTTTTTAACTTACTCCTTTTTGAGTATAGTTTGGTCATTGTGTTGTTGTTTTCATCAATATATTAAGGATTGTCCGATTGGAAGCCATCGAGATGCAAAAGAAGTATGAAAAGGCGGATGCTGCCACAACCAAAGCTCGATCAAATGCGAAGATGGCCGAAGCTGAAGCCAAACATCTGAAGGAGGTGTTGGATAAGGCTGAGGCTTCCAAGGTAAAGACTGAGGCTGATCTAGCTTCAGAAAAGAAGAAGTGGTGCGTGATGCAGACCAAGACTGCCTATTTGATGGTTGATTTATCAAAAAGATTTTTTTGGCTCGACCCATGAAAGGCTGATTTTCTATAGGCCGGACCGATCCGTTTTGATGGCTCTAGCCACCATCGAAGTTCTACCATCGTCGATACCATCACCACCAGTCAGAGGGTCCGAGCAACCCATTGAAGCTACTCCAAGTTCTTCTACCGATCCTCGGGCTGAGGTCATGAATGCTTGAATTCTGTATTATTTTTTCTTTTTTCCTACACATATAAAAATGAACTTTTTTCTTTATTAATGAAGAGAATTTTTATCTCTCTGTACTTCTTTTGTGACATCTGATTTTTGTGATGTATTCACTCTCAGTCTGATCAATGTAAGTACTATGGATGTGCGTTTGTTTACCATCGCACTAAATCCTTGCCTGCAGTCATGGCTCTGCCTATCAAGGCTCGAATTAAAACCCTCGAAAGAGGTGTTAGTAGAGCCAAAAAAGAGACTACTGAAGCAGAATAAAAGTTTTTGAAAATAAAGAAAAGTCATGATGATGCTTCAGCAGAAGTAAAATATTTGAGAGAGTGTCTGAGGCAGACTGACAAAGTGCATGCCATAGAAAAGTCTAAGTGGACCAATGAGTACAAGAAGTTTGCGAGGGTGGCAAGAGAAGTGACTTGGGGTGCATCTACGAAAGTAGCTCGTTGCCGTGACAAACTACGTGCGGCTCAAAAAAAGATCTTTGAGCTGAAAAATATGATAGATCATCCAAGGCTGTCGAAGAGGCAAGATGGGGTTCGACTACCAAGATCAACAAACTTTGAAGTGAGCTTCATACAGCTTGGGGGATAATTTGCAATCTCGAGCGTTTAATAAATAAAGAGAGATCTATAATGACAGGGCTTCAGCTAGCAGAGAGTAGAGCGGCAGCCAAAACTGTTGAAGATAGAGTTAAAAGATAGGAAGCCAAGCTTGCCACCACCCAACTCGAGATGATTCTCAAGACTGTAAAGGCATCCGTTATGACCTATGAAGTTGGCTTCAGAGAGTATAGAGCTTCAGTTGGGCGACTCTTCCCTAAAGTCGATATCACTCTTCTTGAAATTCAAGTGAGTGGATGATACTCGAGGCCGACGATGTCAGTCCAGAAGGTCTAGCAGCTAAGGATGCATCGGGCCCATAAAATGGTAGGGTTTAATAGGCCGAAGGCAGATCTTTTTCGTGCAATTAATATATTTTCCTTTCTTCTGTAGTCATTTATTTTTTGTGGCTTGATCACTATAATTAGTTAAGTTTTGGAATCAAATATTTTAATTTAAATTCTCTTGTTTCATCTGTTTCCTTTTATTTTTTTGTTCTCCTTGATTTGTTTGAATTCGTATCAAGGTTTAGTAGGGACCTTTTGTGCTAGTTTTTACCTTTCGAACAGTCGAAGCTTTGAATCTAGCTCATTTAAGATTGAGGGGTTTTCAAGAGTTCTTGTAGGTCAGCCCTCATTTCTTGATTGCCAAGATCTTCGATTCATACAGCTTGGCTTAGTAAGTTCTAAAGATCCTTATAGGTTAGCCTTCACTTTTCATATAAGGATCCTTAAAGATTAGCCCCTCGAAGATCATTTTAGGTTAGTCTTCGCTTTTCAGATGAGGATCCTTAAAGGTTAGCCCTCCAAAGGTCCTTTTAGGTTAGCCTTCGCTTCTCGATCAACCAAAATTTTTATCGATCACTAAAAATTTTGACTTTTGCTGACACACAAAAAGCATCACCAAAGATATTAAGACTGTCGGCATAGACTCCAAGGTGTTTTACCGATGAACACAAAAAGCATCGAAAAATATCCCTATCGGCAAAGAGTTTTGTTGATACTTTTTTATCCGTCGGTAAAACACATAAATCTTTGGTGATGTTCTTAAAATCGTCGACATAACTCTTGAGAAATTTATAACGTCTACTAAGTGTCAGCATAACTTTAAAGCCTTTGGTGATGTTTGACTAAACCGTCAGCAAAAGACTTATCTTTAGTGATGTTTGAGCTGTCTATTATGAAAAATCTGAATGATTTGTTGATGATTTATATGTTAGCATATTTTTTTTAATCTAAATGATTTGCGGATGATTTGAGTGTCAGTATTTTTTTTAAAATAATATGCCAAATTTTTATTGTTTAGAAGGCTAATGTTATTAGCTGATAAAAATATATATAACTAAAAATGGCTTCAACTGCCAATATAAGCTTTAATATATAAAAGTCATAGTATTCAAAGAATCCAAAAAATCTAATACTAACAAAATACTGAAAATCAATCTGACACCAATAATACAATATTAAAAAATAATCCAACACCCACCAATAATACAATGCTAAAGTATAATCTATCACTAACAACATAGTATCAGTAGTCTCATTTAAGTTTCAAATATGTGATATGAAGTGGTTTTTCCATAAGATAAATCAAACTTCAAGTTGCCAAACTTTCAATACAACAAGCAAACTTCAAGGAGTAGCTGCAAAAAATTAAGAACAAAAGTATAAACAAAATAAGATACTTAAGTTACAAAATATAAATTTATCTCAACAACAAGATGCACAGAGATTTATTCATATCATTTTGAAAATTATTATTTATCAAGTCATAATGTGTATTACCATTTTGATCATCATGTGAATGACCATCTCTATTTTCATGAGGAGATTGGCTTGGAGCACTACTAGCATCGGATGCCTACACAAGTTAGGCAACCAAATTAAATCATGATAATACAATAACAAGTGTAAAGTAAAATTACATATGTAATTAGAATAGATAAGGCAGATAAGAGGGTGTAAAAACTCTAATCAAGCATTATTCAATCTACGTGCTCTTTCTCTACAAGCAGTCCGAACAGCACTTATTGCATGCTTTGAGAACATAGCAAATTATAAAACACTAGTGTTATTTAGTAAATGAACAGTATCCAACCAAAGCCACTTATTTTTCTTAGTTTGCCGTCAAAGTCAATCCAAAACTCCTAGCAAATTCAGCCATGAATTAAATCATACCTTCCAAAAATAATAGTACACCAAATTTTTAATTTTCTTATATCCTACAAGCCTTATGATCTCAATTTCAATTCTTGGATAGTAGTTCTTTTATTACCATTACATAAGATTTCATAAAAAAGATATAGACAAGTTTGCGATGTAAATCATATGTCATCCCATATATAAATTTACATGAATGGAACTAAATTATACCTCATTATAGATATATCGTTGTGCTATCGCTATCAACTCTACCATTTGTGGGTTTACTTGTACTTGAGATTGAAAAACAGCAATCAAGTTGGCAACAAGCCCCTTCAATCTACTTACTTCACTCCTCAAGTGTTGAACCATGTTTCTTAAACGAGTTGACTCTCCCTCTTGCTCAACTGATTTGGATGAAGTAGCTTTTGAATAAGAGGGAGCTTTCCCCACACAATGAATCCTCCCTCTCTTTTCTGGCCCTTTGACATGGGAGTAGACATCATCATTTCAATACCTTTGTCTTTTGGTACTTTTTGAACCTCCCACTTCTTGCATTTCTTCTTGCATTAGCTCTTGAAAATATTTTGAGTTAGAAATTTTAGTCACTATAGTAAAACAATAAATGTATGAAGTATTAATCTACTCTCCATGCACAAATTTCAGTCGTTATGTTATTCACATAGCTACCATCTTTCCTCGTATGAGTTTCTATATACAACTTTGCACAAGAAGGTCGCACACCATTATTTTCCTTGGTCTATAAATGGCAAAATAATATTTAAAAAAAATAGTATTTTTGTTAGTAAAAAAATAATACTACATGAATAATATAATAAAATTATGATAATAAGTTGAATAAAAATATTTGAAGATATCTTCTCGTCAAAAATTCTTGCCAAGCTCTTGCTTCCAGTGCAATAAGAGTCGTCATACTTAGCTCTATTCTTTTTGTTAGTCTCACTAAGATGCTATTACTAAAGTATTTTTGAAACATGTTATTTTTTTCTAATTTTTTCTTAAAAAATAAAAAAAAAATAGCATTGACACGTTAGAATAGGCCATACCATAGATTTTTCTGTTAACCATATGTCAATTCTTCTCCTCTATTGATTTTTATTGCAACGTTCAAGAATAGTTGCTTTCTTCTCCTTAGTAGATAGGTCAATATTAAAATATTTAGACTTTAGATCATTCTTCCAATGCCTCCACATAGCCCCTATTTTTTCCAGCAGAGACTTTCTTATGGTATCCGTGTATTCAGGTAAAAATATAAATACATCATACAATTAGAAATTGACTTTTAAAAAAGTTTATGTATATCTAAATAAAGTGTATTTAAGATGAAAATATTCACTATACCTCTAGTTCAGCTATTATCTATTCTTTGAAGCTTGATGGCATATCATGCCAAGAGTCATAATCGATTGGAGCATTATTAAATTATCTTATCATTGACCCTATATAATTTGATAACTTAGTAGTTTTCATCCCAATTGGTTGTCCAAGTTCATTTAGGTTGACAACAACATGCTTTCGCTCTTGTAGATCACGTAACTCAGACATACATGTGTGTCCTCTCCTTATAGGCTGGCTAGTCGAACCTACTAATTGGTATACATAATTAAAAATATATATATATATATAATGTAAGAAAATGATCCCTCAAAATTAATAATTAGCATATGCACCATCCTTTATTTGCTTATTAGTGATCTATTTATGAATTCATCCGAAGAAGATTACATATGTATACCTGGTTGATTTTTATTGACAGCTAAGGGAGGTGGCTCTTGGGCAATTGATTCAGTTTTCTCATAATTTTGGGCTTCAAGTGGCTGCTCCTGTTGATTATGAGATGGAGGGCCGTCTTGATTCTTACTTTGAAAATTTTCTATACCATTAATATTGATAATTATCCTCTTGCATTTTTTCATTATTAATATAATTTGAAAAAATATAATAGAATTCATTTGAATGAATATTAGCTAACAAAAAAACTTGTAAGTATCTCCCCACCATCTGAAGATTACACGCTATTTCATTTTTCAAATCTTAAAAGGATAACAAGACACATAGCAATTACATGAAGAAAAAAAGAAAATAAATAAAGCACCAAGGATACCATTACACTATCATTTACTGTAATTACATTCGAGAGTATTATGCATTAAAACAAGAAACTACATTGATAGAAAAAAATTGAAAACAAGAAACTACAAGCCCGTGGGTGTTCCCTCTTGATCAAAATACATCCTCAAACTCTAAATCTTTATCATGTTGGTGCACTTTTTGAACAACCACTTCTTTAAATGACTTGCATTTTGAATCAAATTTGAATGTTGAAGCTGATTCTTATACATTTGTTCTGACATATGGTCACTAACAATAGAGTTCACATCTCCCAAATCATAATTATCTCTAATTTTAACCGGCTTAACAATAATCCAATCTTTATGTCTAGGACTACTGATATAGAATACCTTCCTTGCATGAGATGCAAATACAAAAGGATCATCAAGCACACCTTCACCAGTATGTGCTAAGTAGAAAAAATTCATGATGGTACAACTAAATTTGTCCTTCTTGCATCCTCTATTAATATCAACCCAATCACACTTGAACAAATCAATGTTGATTTTGTGATGATAATTTAATTGAATAATGTCCTTTAATATACCATAAGACTCTATTTTTTCTTCAATAGATCGCTGATCTCTAGTGCTAACATAAGTCATTGATTCAATTGTCACTGCAACTCCACTATTTTGAGTTCTCAACTTCCTCTCACGTGCTTTTATGTAGAATCTACAGCTATTCATAAGGTAACTGGTATACCGTCATGCATCATCAAGTGGCTTTCGAGCAAGGCACCTAATTTGTTCAGTAATATGGGCATCATCTTGTTGATCCATGCATGCAACCTAAATTAACATAGATTAAAAATAGTATATTATGAGATAGAATATTATGAGGTAAATAAATGGTGTTTATATGTTCAAATTATAAATTATAAGGGAGCATATAAAACTAACTTGTTTACGAAACCACTCAAGAAATTTCTGACTATGAATCTTTTCAATCTTATAAGGATTTAAACGACGTGGATGACATCAGGCCTTGATATGCATCTTATGTTGTCTGAAAGAAATATATTCACATGGTTATTAATGAGATGAGTGATGGTTTGGTAGACTTGCCAACTCAATAACTAACTTAATAACAAAATCTTCTTATTCTCAAAATGGGATAATTGCATCGTAGTTAAATAGGACATATCTATGCGCTTGCATCAACTCTCTCATCAAGATAGACCCTTGGCACTTGACTTCATTTTCCTGGCCTTTATGACTTTTGATGCTTCCTTCCTAAAGATTTTTCTGGTCTAAACATTCTTAAATTGGCATCAAGTTGGTCTTCACCATCATCTCTTACAAGTTGGTCTTCACCATCATCTCCTACAAGTAGATCTTCACTATTATCATTCCTTCGTAGCTGATTGAACCTTATTCGAATCCCTCTTAAGTATTATGAGCAGAATGTTATACATTCATTTGCTAGATATGCTTCTACTATTGAGCCCTCTGGATGAGCTCTATTATACATATATGTCTTAAGGTGACCAAGAAGCCTAAATAAAAAATTGAAAGAAATAATAACGTAAATTAATCATCAAAAAACATCATAACACACAATGAACCAAATTTTAGCTATAACACATCTAAAATTATACCTCTCAATAGGATACATCCATCTATAATGAACCGAACCAGCTATCTTAGCCTCATTTGCTAGATGAATCACTAAGTGAATCATAACTGTAAAAAAGGATGGTGAAAAAATCTTCTCCATTGGCAAAGGATAAGAGCAGCTCGAGATTGAAGCCGCTCAAGATTATCCACATCCAGAATCTTGCTACAAAATTTTTTAAAAAAATTGGACAGATCAATAATAGCCAAAGAAACATGGTCGGAAAAAGATCCAGGGATAGCAATTGGAAGGATTTCTTCAATCAAGAAATAACAGTCATACAACTTAAAGCCAACAAGTTTGTGTTGTCTCAACTGCACACACCTAGAAATGTTGGATGAATACTCATCTGAAAGTTTTAGTTCCTTAATCACTTTGCAAAAATCATCCTTTTCCTTTGCATTCATCTGGTAGCAAGCCTTAGGCATAAACTTTAACTCAGTATTATCAGGATGAGATCTTAAATGCAACTCACTTTTTAAGTCCATCTCTTGAAAATCAAGACGTGCTTGGGGATTATCCTTTGTTTTACCTTTTTGATTTAGAAGAGCAAAAACAACATTATCACAAATATTCTTCTTAATATGCATCATATTTAAGTTATGACGCTACAAAAGATGATCCCAATAAGGAAGAGTAAAAAAGATACTTTTCTTATTTCAAAGTGGAAGCTCATCCTCATGCACACTACTCCCACCACTGAAGTCATTGGCCACAACTTTTTTTTTGTCTCAATACTTCAGTCCTTGAAAGCCTAGTTGGTGCACATCTAAATTTTAAAGTCCCATCAAATGAGTGAGACTCTAAATGGTAGTTGTGGTTGGGCTCTAAGAAATATCGATGGCACATATAGCACATTTTCTTTCCCTTTGACAACCACATAGAACTTGTTTCAGGCCCACATATAGGGCAAGCAAATTTATCCTCAGTGCTCTATGCAGATAAATCAACATATGCTAGAAAGTTACTAATTGTCCATAACAATGTAGCTCGCATGATAAAATTTTTATTTTTTGAGACATCATAAACTTGAATGCCATTAGATCAAAGAGTTTGCAACTTTTCAATAAGTGGCTACAAGTAAACATCTAGGTTGTTACCTGATGAGTTAGACGCAGAAATTATCAATGAAACCATTAGAGAGGTTTGCTTCATGCAATGCCAAGGGGGTAGATTGTAAGGCATTAGTATCACAAGCCAAGTGCTATGAACTGTATTGATAATTTGAATAGATTAAACCCATTGCACGCTAAACCAAGATGAATATGTTGCGGATCAGAAGAAAAGCCAAGATCAATAGAATTTAATTTTTTTCAAGCTTCAATGTTTATAGGATGTCTCAAAAGGCCATCTTTAGTGCGACCGTCTTCATGCCATCACATTAATGAGGCAGTTTTAGAATTACGAAAAAGCCTCTCTAATCTAGGTATCAAAAGAAACCACCGCAAGATTTTAGCAGCTATCTTCTTCCTACTTTCTGATGAATATTGGGGGTTATCATCATCATTTGTGGTGGCAGGTTTCCACCTAGATGAACCACAATAGCTACAAGTATCCTCCTTTGTTTTGTCCTTCCAAAATAACATGCATCCTTTTGAACAAGCATGAATTTTTTCATATTTCAAACCTAATGCTCTAATTAGCTTCTTCATCTCATAAAATGATTTGGATATAGTATTTTTTGTAGAATATGACTCCTTCAACAACTCTAACAACATGTTGAATGCATTGTTGTTCCAACCCCCAAGGCATTTTATGTGGTAGAGGGTAACAAGATAAGCTAATTTTGAGTACTTTATGCAACTAGGATATAATGGTTGTTTAGAATCCTCCACCATATCATTGTATGTATGCACTCTTTGGAGAGAATTAATATCAGTGCACTGGTCATCATCCTCCTCAATAGGTTCGTCAACATTCATGTCACCTCTACAATCATCTCTAACATTATTGGGTACATGTGGCATGAAAACTTCATGTAGTAAGCCTTCCATATCATATGCAGTTTGAAACTCTTGCCCACAAGTTTCACTATAATTAGACCCCGAAGCATGATAGGATTCCCCATGAAAAACCCATTAGGTATATCCTTTAAGAAAGCCATGAAAAACACAATGTTCAAATACGTCTCCTCTAGGAAGTCAACAAGTGTTAACACATTTTACATTAGGACAGCAAACTTTTTCCTCTTTAGTAGATCTAGAAAATGCAAAATCCATAAATTGTATAACTCCTGTGATATATGCTTCACTTCGTCTTGACATGAGATTTTTCTAACTTTTATCCATTACACTATATCAAATTGAATTAAAGAGAGGACAAAGTGTAAAAAATAAATTTAGAAAAAAATTGAAACAAAAATTGAAACAAAATCCACCAGCCAATTTGAGAACAAAAATTAAAACAAAACCTAGTAATTATAAAATTGGATAAAATTACATGTAAATCTCTAGTATGACGGTAATTTTTCTTCACAGCAACCCACTAGCGACCCTCCCTAAAGTAACCAACCATGATTGAAGCTCTTGAACAGTAGACCAAGCATGAACTCATCATCGGTAGAGCACGGAGAAGCTCTTGAATGGCAGGCCAATAGCCCATTAGCCACGAAGCTTGATAGCAGTGCACCACTGGTGAAGCTCTTCAACAGCAGACGAACTGCTAGCTTATCGCTAGCAAAGTAGGGCACTAGGGCAAGATGGTCGTGTAGGGGAGGATGGGTGAGAGTTAGAGAAATTGAGAAAATAAAAATTATTTTTGCCTCCTTAAGTCCAGAACTTTAGGTTTCACAGGGACTTAGTGAAAATTTTCAGCTCTCCCACCCTTTTTTTTATGTTTTGCCCCCAATATGTTATTGTTTTAGGTATTTTTATTAATTTTGATTTGTAGTTTGAGCATTAGTCTATTTTGTTTGTTTTTTTTTTTGTGGTGTCTTTTTTTTTTATATGAACAAGCTAGCATCATGCCAAATTAAGTCCAATGTTTTGGTCCCATCAAAAAAAAAATCTAATATTTTGGACTCTTGAGCCATTAGACCTTAATGTCTATATTTTAGTATAGGTTCAAAATACACATATATCATTTGTACCAAATCAAATCTTATACAATACCCTCAAAAGAAATTAAAAAAATAAACTGTTGTAGCAAGATGTCAATAAAAGAGAAATCAAAAAGACAAAGATCAATGCAAACATAGGATTTACGTGAAAAATCTTTTAAATCAAAAAAAAAAAATCACAGATGGAGAAGGATGGAGATTTTCACTATCTTTAATCATAGAGATTACAGAGTATAAGACAAAAGAAAAATCCTATTATCTTTGTGGCTAGTGCTAATCTAAATACAAGATATCTCTATATATATATAAACAATTGCATTTATACGTAGTATAAGTTTAATCAATTATTAACTTAGAGCTACTTAAACAAATTATGAAGTCAAGTACATGCTATATGTAAATGAGTAAATTAGCTCCACTAAAAATGATAAAGTTTGTACTATGTATTATGAGTAATAGTACTATTCCACTTTAGTAACATGTTATAATTCAAGGTATTATGTCGAATAGGGAATACTTGCCTATTGATTATAATTTCTTTCTAAGTCAACATTCTCTTAGTAATTCTAATTAAGTCTACTGATTTGTAATATTAAGTTGAATAATAAAATTGATGAGTACTACAAATTCACTCTTAGTTGTAATCACTTAACACTTTTTAAATATAGGCTCTTGGTAATTGAAGTATGAGCACATATTCATAAATGAAATATGAATATATAAATTTAAAGATAATACATTTCATCATGATGATCCTAGCTATAGTCCTCAATAGTCAATAATGAGAAAGAGATGAGCCAATAAAGGATGAGTTTTTATACCTTTATCTCTTGCAATATTTCTGACATAGAAAAATGTTAATTAGCAACACCAATCTTTTTTTTTTGATGCAATGAAGAACTGTGACTATAAAAATTAGGATATGATAGTACATCAAGAAAATAAAATTAATTTATGGTGATAGCTGGAGAAAAGTGTCACCAAAAATCTAATCTATGGTGACACTTTAAAAAAAAACATCATCAAAAGCCAATCTATGGTGATGCAAAATAAAAAATCATCAACAAAAGTTCAACCTTTGGTGATGCTAAAGAGAAAAGTATTACCAAAAATCTGATCAAAGATGATAGCAAGCCATAAGCATCACAAAGAATCCAACTTATGGTGACGGCTATGCAAAAGCGTCACCAAAAGTTTGACCTATGGTGACGGTAACACAAAACCGTCACCAAAATTTTGTCCTATGGTGGCTACACAAATCCATCACCAAAAGTCTGAGCTATGGTGATGAGTAAACCAAAACCATCATCAAAAATTTGATCTATGGTGATAGCTACCCGAAAGCATCACCAAAAGTCTAACTTGTGGTGACGAAAATCCAAAAACGTCATCAAAAGTGTGACTTATGGTGATGCCTAGGCAAGCATCGGCAAAAACCAATCCTATTCCAACACTTTATAAAAAGCATCACCAAAGAGATACTTTTGATGATGGTTTTGTATCTATCACCAAAAATGTCCATTAGCAAAAGTCAAAATTTCTGCAGTGGACTCTGCTTGTTTGAGAACGAGAGGCTTTCAAGGGACATTATGGGTTAGCCCTCACTTCTCGACTGTCGAGGCCTTCAGTTCAAAAATCATAACAGAAGTAATAATGTTTGTAAAAGAATTATTTTATCGAAAGAATAATTAGTACATCATTGACAGTATATCCAAAGATTTTTCGAATTCCATGGTTGAGGTATGGGAGTTCCATCCAGTTGCTTCAGATGATAAGTTCCGGATCTGATGACCTCATCCACTCAATAGAGGCCTTCCCAATTCGAAGACAACTTTTCATACTCATTAGGTTGCGATACTTCGGCATGGTGCAAGACTAAGTCACCGACTTTGAATTCTTTGCATCGGATATGGAAGTTATAGTAGCATTCCACTTCACGTTGGTAGGCTACCATCCTCACTCATGTCTTCTCTTAGATCTCTTCGAGTAGATCTAGATTTGCCAAAGTAGTTCAACATTATCTTGGTCATTATAATTCTCAACCCATGGTGAAGGAAATTTGATTTCTATAGGGATGACCGCTTCCATCCCAAAGAAGAGGTTAAAAGGAGTCTCCCTTATAGGCATTCTTTGAGTAATTCGGTAAGCCCAGAGCACATTGTATAGTTCATCCACCTACGATTCTTTGGCTCAATCTAATCTAGCCTTTAATCCCTACAAAAGAGTATAGTTGGTCACTTCAGCTTCTTCCTTAGCCTGAGGATGTCCCATTGATATGAGATGATGTGAGATGCCATGGCTTTGACAAAATTCGACAAATCTGAAACTAAAGAACTTACGGCTATTGTCTATGATTAGCATCCATAGGAGGCTGAAGCAGTAGATAATGAACTTTCACATAAAGTCTTTTACTCTAGCTTCAGTAATGTGAGTGAGGGGCTCGACTTATATCAACTTTGTAAAGTAGTCGATGACAACGAATAAATTTTTTTTTGACCTGACACTTGAGGAAAAGGACCTAGGATGTCCATCCCTCATTGTGTGAATGGCCAGGGGCCATTGATCAGGACCAACATCACGGCTGGTTGGCCTTGGATGTTGGCATTTCATTGGCATCGATCACAGTATTTGGTGAAGTTTGCTGCATCCTCCTGCATCGTAGGCCAGTAGTATCCCTACCGAAATATTTTGTAAGCCAACAATTTACTATTTAGGTGGTTTTCGTATATCCCCTCATGCACCTTTTGTAGGGCATAATTAGCTTCGGAGGGGCACAAACACTTAAGAAACACAAGAAAGAAGGATCTTCATGTAGCTTGCCTTCATAAAAGATGAAGTGAGGCGCAAGGTGCTTAATTTTTCAAACCTCTTTTGAGTCTGGTGGTAGCGTCACTGTAAGAAATAAATGTACGGATCTATCTAGCTTGGCTCAATGTCAATTTGCAAGATGGGGATCACTCATCGCACTTGGTTCTTTCAAGACTTCAAAGAAGAATTCCCTGGGCAAGTCTCTTGGTGCCGAGGTCGTCAGTTTAGACAGTAGGTTGACTCTCGAATTCTCCAATTTGGATATCTATTGAGTATCAAAATTAACTAACACTGAGATAAGGTCCTTCACTTTTTGCAGGTATCTCTTCATATTATCCTCCCATACTTCGTAGTCGCCTTTTACTTGTCTCACCATCAATTTGGAGTCACTGCAGATTTTCAGCTTGTGTACTCCAAGCTTTTTTATAAGTTTTAGTCCAGTGACAAGAACCTCATATTCAGCTTCATTGTTAGTGACTGAAAATTCAAACCATAAGGCATATTTGGCAATGAATCCTCCAGGATCGATTAGTAACAAGCCCACTCCCGACCTGACAGAGTTTGATGACCTATCTACATGCATGATCCAGATCCCTTTAGATTCACTTTTCAATGGACATTCTTTGGCTGGTCTAGCCTCTTCGTGACTTTCCTCCAGGATCATGCATTCTGAAATGAAATCAGCTAGGACCTACACCTTGATAGAGGGGTGGGGTTGGAACTTCACGTCGAACTTTGTAAGCTCAATTGTCTACTTTACCAATCGATCCTATGTATCAGATCGGTTCAAAATCATCTTGAAGGGTTGGTCGGTTAGGACAATAATGCTGTGTGTTTGAAAATAAGATCAGAGCTTTCAGATCGAAATGATGAGGATGTAGATAAGTTTTTTTAGCCTGGTATACCTGATCTCGACATCTTAGAGAGTCTTGCTGATGTAGTTGATCAGCTTCTAGACTTTATCCTATTCGTAGATTAACACCATGCTTATTATAGCAAAGGAGACCGCCAAATACAGATAGAGCTCTTCATTAGGCTTTGGCTTATCAAGAAGTGGCGCAGAGCCGAATAGTTCTTCAATTCTTCGAATGCTTGTTGGTATTTTTTGATCCATTAAAATTTTTTTGGTTGCTTGAGGATCTTGAAGAAGGAGAGATAGTGTTCAGTCGATCTAGAGATGAACCGACTTAGTGTAGCCACTTTTTCAGTGAGGCATTGGACCTCCTTTATAGTCTTCGGTGGATTCATTTCTTATATGGTTTGGATCTTCTCAGGATTAGCTTCTGTTTCTTGGCTCGAAACTATGAATCCTAAGAACTTTTCTGAGGTGACCCTAAAAGCATATTTCGTGAGGTTTAACTTCATCTGATACCTTCGAAGAGTAGCAAAAGCTTCCTTGAGATCATTGATATGGGCCTTTGAGGACTTGCTTTTGATGAGTATGTCATCTACATAGATCTCTATATTCTGTTCGATCTGATATTTGAAAATCTTGTTTACGAGATACTGATAAGTTATATCTGCATTCTTCAAATCAAAGGGCATGACCCTAATCTAGGTTTAACCCGATTTGAACTATATTCCTTGTTCCTATTATTTAGTGGGACTATTGCGATGTCTTCCACTAGTTTTTTATGTTCTTCAGCTAATTCATCATGGGTATCCAGTCCATCGATAAAGTAGATGATAGAAGATCTTGCTCGCTGAAGAGCAAGGGTATAATAGTGTCTTGCTAGGGCCTGGTCTCCTCAAAGCTCCCCGACTCCATGTTCGATTGGGAACTTCACCTTCAAGCAATATGTGGATACCACAACATGTAGTGCATTTGGTCCCGATCTTTCGAGGATGGCATTATAAGCCAATGGTGCTCAAACCACAAGAAAATCGATCTGGGCCATAGATCATTAAAGGGCTTGACTGACAACTATTGATAGAGTGATGACTTCTTCAACAGGCACAGCATCTTTAGAGAATCCCATGAGTAGAGAATCGAGTTATCCTAGCCAATCTGAGGGTATGCTCATTTTAGAGATAGTGTTATAGAACAATATATCGATCGAGCTTTAATTATCAACTAATATGCAGCGTACATCATAATTTGCTATATTCAGAAATACAACAATACATCATTATCCGAAAATTGGACCCCCTGTATGTCTTTCTTTGTGAAAATAATGGGTTCCTCGATCCTCCATCTCTTGATCGGTTCTCCAAATCCGTCCGATCCATCACCACGATGCTCTCCAGTTGTGGTGTTTATCACTCTGACCACAGGTTGCTGTTTGAAGGGTTACCCCTGTTGCTGTTGCTTTGGCAGTAAAGATGGTCTTTGCCGATCCTCATGTTGTTCGTGGTAATAGCTGATGAACTGATCTAGCCGCCTGCATCAAATGAACTCCTCAATCTCATCTTGGAGTTGGATGCAGTCCTCTGTGTTGTGGCTGTGGTCGCGATGGTAAAGATAATACTTATTTGAATCGTGCTGATCTGACCTCGTCTGCATCCTTTTTGCCTTGGGGATCTGCTCCCTGATCTCCATCAATATTTGAGTTCTGAAGGTATTCAGTGGTATATAGTTGGTGAACTTTCTTGGTGGAGATGGATGCCACGCTTCTCTGAAGGGGTTTCTAGGTCGGTGATTTCGAGGATGGGTCCTATACCGCTGATGCTGGTGTGGAGTCATAGAGTGTTGCTGACTTTTTCCTCAATCCTCTTATCTTGATGGGGGCACCCTGGTTTTCTTTTTTTTCCTCTTCTTGATAGTGGTATCTGTTGGGTTTTCATCTTTTCCAAAAGCTTTCTTCACCCGAGCATACTTTTCTGCTCGGACTCACATTTCGACGAAGTCCCGGGACACGACTTCTCCAATGAAAATTGAAAACTATTTTTCAGAAGTCCATCCTTTAAGGCAGTCATAGCGATCAATTGGTCTAGATCATGGACTTTGAGCGTGGCCGCATTAAAATGGCTCATGTAAGATCGGAGAGACTCTCCTTCTCTTTGTTTAATGTTGATTAGAGAATCTGATCCTTTGTGCTGAATTCTGCTGCTTACAAAGTAGATGATAAAAGATCGGCTCATCAGATCGAATGAGTGGATAGTGTCCGATTTTAAACTTGAGTACCAATATCAAACCGTATTCTTCAGAGTGGATGGAAAGGCTCGGCACAGGACAGCATCGGTTGCTCCATGGAGGAGCATTACCGTCTTAAAACTTTTCAAATGATCTACAGGATCGGTAGTCCTGTCATAATTCTCTAGCTACGGTATCTTGAAGTGCTAAGAAGCAGTTTTTACATAATTCAAGCATTGAATGGTAGATCGGTGTTGAATTCGTCATTTTGTGCTGGAGCCTGGTTGTGCAGTGCCTCGATTCATCAATTCATTTCACGAAATCTGCGATCGATCTCGACATCTCAAATAGTATTTGCCTCCAAACATTGCGAATGAGAACGGTCCATGGTGGAACCATGTCCAGAGCGAGGACTCAGGGACCGCTGACCCCTCCGTTCTGGGCTTCTGGGATCCACTATGAGAAATTATCAGGGATGGATCAATCGGAAAGTGAGGATCGGTAGGGTCCAAGGTTGTGAAGATTTTCGACTTGCTTATGTCTTCAGCTAGGATGATAAATAACTCTTATATATATATATATATATATATATAGAGAGAGAGAGAGAGAGAGAGAGAGAGAGAGAGAGAGTTGGTTTTAGATTGTATGGTATCCTAGCTGCTAGTTTATAGTTAAATTTCGAGGGAACAATCTTTAAAAGGTCCCATTTCGCACTAGACATCTGAAGCCATTATAATTATAATTATTACGTGATCTGTGCCAACGGCAAGGTATTGTCCGAAGCCCATTTCTTTCCGGATAACTTCGACCGAGCTTATCGTGACCAGATCTGGCCCACACTACTTAGTAGGAGCCAATATCAATATGACCGTTTCTGATCCACCCTACGATAACTGATCCACTAAGAATGGGAGACTTGCGATGATGGGACAAGAGCTTCTTACTTCTTTAATTTACTAATTCTCAGTAAGTCTTGTATAAACAGTATAACATATCCATATTACTAAACCAAAACAAAGGTAATACCTTCGATATTATTTAGTCTTGTAGAAACCTTGTGCACCCACATTTTCGCCCAATCTGCTGTCCAAACCCAGCCCCACCCGGAGGGCCGCTTTGCATGTCCCAACAAGTAGTTTGTGGGAGCATACTTCAAGTGGAATGTACCACCCCCATTTGTTCTCAAGGATTATGCCACTTTTTGGAGCTGCCATCAAATCCTTCTCTTCGATCGTGCCTTATTTCTTAATTTCTGCTGCGTGTAGAAATTGTTCACAAATAATGCGTTCAGGCAACTTCAAACAGGCTCGAAATGACCTTATTTATTAAAGAGATTCTCGAGGCCTTCAGTTGCTTGCATTAGTAGTGTAGTACTCCAGGATGTTACAGATATTACGATCTTAAATAATCTCCAAGGCATCATAGGTTAAACAATTGAGAAGGTGTCTCTTCTCATCTTTGGGAAGCAATCAAAACTAGCATTGCAATTTAACGTAAAATTCTGTAAAAAAAAAAATAATGATAATAAATCATGAGATCACAACTGTCCATTTTGCTTGCATTGGATGATACACTTGTTGCTGGTATTGTCCAAGGCAAGCAAGCATCCATCCATTCATTTAACCTTCCTACAGAAACTAGCTGTCCAGTTATTGCTCCCTCTTTTCTTTCCATTAATTTGCCGTCCTTATGAAGTCATTTGGCAGGTCTGCCTTCTTCTTCTAAGTCGTGGGCCTCATGCCCCATGCAGATTAAGGTGACCCATCTACATTTAATACATTATCCGCGTGGAAATAATTGATGCTTGTCTTGTGAGGACTCACCTCTATTTTTTAAGTCCTTCCCTACTTTCTTCTCTACAGTCCGGTAGTTTTCCCGTGGCAAAAAAAGAGAGGGAGCATCCGGGCCCCGAGGCCCCCAACATCCAACTAATGGAACCATATCAACATGGGTTCTCAGAATCCAAGCCTAAAAAGATGTCACGAGACCATATCCAATGCTACAATAACCCTTATATGTAAGGGGTTGGGGATAAGGCTCCAAAGGACGGTATAATCAGGAGTAGGAATCCATTGAAGTATGCTATCTTGATAGGCCCACATCTCCTCCTTCCAAACCTGTCTTGAAGATAACTACAAGAAACTGAAGTCATTCGAAGATATGATTACGAGGACAAAGAGGACCTCCACCAAGGCGTATAAACATGGGCACAATTCTCCCATTTTGGTACAGTATTGCGAGTGGAAGCAAGAATCTTCAAGATAATGCAAGTTCACATGACTTGTTTCCCTCCTAACCAACATAAACCATATCCTTCATCAGGCCTATCATATGGTTTCTTATTTTCTGACGAGTGGTTGCCATCATTGTCTTGTTAGTCCTGCACCTCTAACTATTTTGTGTTGTCGCTTGTACTAAACAATATATATTTATCGGTAAAGAAATTATATCCTGCATCGTACGTATGCATTACAGGGCTATGCACCATGCCAATTACCTCATCTCTTTTTTATGGGTCCTATTCATCATATGCTCATCGTGATACATGGTGGTGCATGTCGTGTAAGGTATAATTTGCCCCATTGATGGGTTGAGTTGGGTAAAGGATCCGACCTAATTAGCTCACACCTAAAGGTAATTGGCCTTGCTTTGGGGTTTTGGAAGTTGGAACTATATATAACCCTGGAACAGTCTAGGTTCAATATGGTTATAAATTAATAAGACTGGCATGGATCGCAATCTGATGTTATGGTGTATAAGTCGGGATAAATTCATAGGCAGTAAGAGGTTAAATTGTAACTGTTGGTAAGGGCTAACACATGCCCAACTTGAGTTAGACCAGAACCCAATATAACAATCAAGTGAAGGTTTCCAACCTAAAACTCTGCTACCACTTTTTGGGAGACGGAGACTTGCCCATATAGTTGGAGAGTCGTTGAGTTGAATACTAGAAGAAGGTCCAACACCACATCACCTCAGCCCTAGCTAATTGTGAAGTAGCTAATGTGTCTAGGTCCAGCTAGTTGCTCGGCCGTCTCATAACCGAATGTATTGATCATATCTTGAAATCAAATCTACCAACTCAAGATGACAGCCCATCTTAGCCATTTTGCAACAAGTGCTCCCTTCGAAAATTAAAAGTGTTCGTGTGCTTTCATTGCCAACTCATCTGCATCTTATATATCTTGCGACACACATTCAATGCTAAATAGTTCTGGCAGCTGCACAAAATAATTGAAATACCAAATGTACATGGTGGTTAAGAGGATCGTACTGCATGTCTCAAAAGAGGATAATACTGCCAAGTTGTGCACTTCTTGGTATTGGTTATATTCAAAATCAAGACTTACAGAAATTGGCAACCACCGCTAGAGCAGTACTAATTGGAACCGCTTTCAATCTTTCCTACCATTGTATTTGGTAGCTGATAATATATTCAAATTATTGATAATTTAAAATAAGTTGATCATATTACTGTATTTGATATATTTTTTAGATGATAATTCAGTTTATCTAGATAATTTATATTATCTCTCATAAGATAATCTAAATGATCTTATAGAGGGATGACTATCCAGATTACCACTTCTTTGGTAATGTTACAAAAAAAAATTTAGACAAAATTATTTTTCGAAAAAATTATGCAAAATCTATCTCTCCGACTGTAGTGGTGCCATCGACGAAGGCTAACCCCTTCCCCTCCCCCCTCCCAATGGGATGCTCTCATTCCTCCTATGGCCGCAGAGACAGTGACGACAACGAAAAGGAGCATGGGCTTCTCACGAACTCTGAGACTTCCAAAGAGAAAGTTCTTGAGCAAAAATATGAAGTTCTCCCATATCGTGCCGCTGCTTCTTCGCTCTCCCCCTAACTCTTCATCATCGGCACCCCGCACCCCTTGATCCCTCCATCCGGATCTAAAATCCTTCTTCCATCCCAATGGGCTCCTCCTATTCCTTCCACGATCGTGGAAATGGTGATGATGACGACGACGATGAAGAAGAATATGGGTCACGAACTTCAAGACCTCCAAGGAAAAGATCTCAAACAAAAGCCTAAGGTTCTCCCATACTGCGCCACTACCTCTTTGCTCTCCCTCCGGCTCTCCATCACTGACATTCCTCACCTCCTTGGCCCCTCTGTCTAGATCTAGGGCTCCCACAACATCCTTCTCCCCCTGCCTTTGCCTGTGTCTGTGATCTCGTCTGGAGGCCCATGGACTGGGCTATGAAAGTAATCCTTATTGCCTATGGCGAGTATGAGGCTGGCCTGCGGCCGAATCTAATCGATGGGCAGTGGCTAGCGGCGGGGCTGACCTCCAAAGGGGAACATCGGGCTAGGGCTTTGACCGTATTCAAGGTGTGAGGTTTACTTCCATGTGCACGTTACCGTTGGATCAGATGAGGGCCACTGCGGTCTTTATTTGTACTAAACACGCAGTAATTTCACTTAAAATATTTTACAAATTTGATTTCACATTACCGATAATCTGATTGTCATATCAAATATGTCAATCAAGATTTTTAATAATTTTACTACAATATTACCTATATATATCAAATACAGTAATCAATATTATTGATAATATAATGATGATAATTTAGTTTGAAAGCAATACACGTTACTTTCCAAAATTGCTTGGCGATACACTAAACAACTATGGTGAATAATTTTATTGGAACCGACATGAAAAAACTTACCAATTACATGAAGCCCTGTTGTCGCAAATTGGGGTAGATTCGAAGATATCTCAAGTGATGGTTTGAGTTTAAAATATTATCCAATGCTATCTTCTATGAGAAGAAGACAGACCATGTAATATTGGACCAAAAGATATAAGATCTGTAGTATAATTCTTGGACGTGCTTGTGAGGTTCGCCAAACGAGTGCTACATCATTGATTCGAGAAGTTTTTTGGCCAATTTGCAAAATAGGTGCTCGAGCACGGTCATGGCACCAGTTATTACTGTTTTCTTGTCCATCACGGTCTTGGAACATTTGTGCTTTTCGTAGCCTAAAATGCTAACATAAAAGAAGAAAAGAGATATATACGAATTAAGCAAACAAACTCCCAGCTCAGAATCAGAAACCAAGAATCATGTTGCTAAATAAGAATTTTAATTTACATCCAACCATATATTTGATGAATATAGATTTCTTTTCTTTAGAGAACAATGTTATGATTAATTAAGGAGTTGTATTTCAAATTAAAAAATATTTTTCATGCAGGAAAATGATAGAAATTACCCATCCTATTTATTTCTATGCATCGCTTCATTCTCTGATTAGCAAATCAAACTGATAAACTGATGATGAATGGATGGGGGAATGGTAGCAACACTTTTTTCTAATTTTTTTTTAATCAGGTCCATTGACTTCAGTTTTTTTTTTTTTTTTTTTTGGGAAGAGATCGAATACCATTGGAATAAAGCAAGCAGACCCATTAAACTTGGAAACGCTCCATATATCTAGACAGCTTTACTGCGACGGGAATATGGGGAGCACAACATTCATAAGACCAGGCTCTTGCATCATTAAAGCATGGCCATTATTCTCAATTCTTGCCATGATATGGACAAGTGATTCTATGTGGGCTTGCTTCCAAGGAATCTCTGCAACCTTGGGGCATGGCAGGCTATGAATTGGACAGTCCACTAAATATAATTCCGGTAGTGATAATTATGCACTTTTATTCATAACCTCTTTTGGTGTAAATGGAACATATTCTTAAGAACCCAGGAGCATAGCAAATGGGATATGATGCCTTCTTTTCCAAGGGCACACGAATCTCGACGCTGCTGCTTGGAATTGACATGCATCAAATTCTAATCCAACTAGCTGCCACATTCGGGCATAGCCGGAGTAAAGGGTGACAAATCTTTATTAGAGTCTGCTTCGGATATTCCTACAGGAGTGGATTGAAAACCTTATATAAATTGAACCCGGTCCGCACATATCTTCTAAATTATAGGCATAGAAATTATATCTAATATTGTAGAATATAGGCATGAGCCAGCTCATGTCAACTGGACTTCTTTCAGATCATTCCTTTGGGATAGATAAAAGATCTTATGACATCATTTTTTTTTTTTCTTCTGATAAGAGTCGGGGGTGGTTTGCTTTGAAAAAATTTAATTTTTTTGAATACTCTAAATATAGGCCCGGCCTGTCCTTGTGAATCCTATTAGATGGCATGGGATTATCCAAACAGGCCCTTATTGTCGGAGATGTTCCCTGATGCTCCAAATTCTAAGGTCAACCTCTTGATGAGGACATTTTGGGAATCAACAAGCTGCTCTACACATCCTAAAGGTTAAGGTCCCAAAGCTCCTAATGGCTGCTTTCTCTTGGATCCCTGGGAGGGAACCAATGCTTATTGAAGAATTCCCAATACAATACAAGCTTGGTGTATTATAATAAGGTACCTAGTTGAGGGTGGATCTTGATGCAGTGGCACAATTGCTTCCAATTTAACTTGGGAGTCCGGGATTTGAAACACAAAAACAGGCTCTCCATGTATGAAGGTGAGAACCCATGTGGTATTATCTTTAAAAAAATTAAAAATAGGGTATCTAGCTACGTGGAACCAAATCGCTCGCAAGTTCTCCTTTGACCGTTGAAATAGACAATTAGATTCGGTAAGGGATGAACTGTCATTAAAAATTAAGTCCTTATTTATTAAGCATTCTTTTTAGAGCTACGTGGAACTAAATGGTTCACAAGCCCCAGTTTGACTGATGAAATGGGCAGTTATATAGATTCCGTAAGGGATAAACTATGTCATTAACAATTAAATCCATGTTTATTAAGCATTCGTTTCAAAGATCCTGTGCAACCCCAAGGTCACTGCTTAAATAAAGAGTGAGAGTTTTATAGAGTCCTTGTACCCGACCACGTGGTTTGCTCACTAACTCCTTTTTAATCAGCGAGATCCTTCATGCATCCCCTAATTTCTCTCCGAATGAAAAAGTACAAGTTATTACTTTATAAAGAACTTGTAGATATGTTGGATCATCAGGATAAGGGTTTAAAAACCTTCTTCCATCTTCGTTTGCACCTGTTGGTTGATCAAAACTTCTCAAATATTAAAAATTCTTACTTAAAATTTGTTGAAAGCAAAATAGAAGTTAGAGTCGAGGTCTCTTGTTTTAAAACTAATGTGAACCCACAAGCCAAACTATAGAGGAGGTTTGGATAATGATCAGGAAAAGGTTGACAATGATAGAATAAATATATTTTGTCATGGAGTAATCTTCATTTCCTTTCATTCTGCAGAAGCCATTATAAAGTCCACTATTTAAAAAAAAAAAAAAATTATTTTCAAGGCTTAACAAATAATTATTGTTATTTTAGAGGAGGAATATTATCGAGGAGTATCAAAATTACTGAAATTTTTCAAATTTCATCCAATGGCAACCCAGTAACTTCACTTGAGAAATGGAGCAATAATTGTACTCCTCTCATGATGCCACTCTTGGGTGGCCAGGTAGGCAAAATATTCGAAGGTTCCATCAGATCTCTTTTTACAAACAAAAGCCCCCCCTTCGACTGGTGTAATGAAGAACACGTGTCGACTAAGCAGGACCCCAGCCAACGCACTCTGTCGGTAATCTGTCTTTTCGACCCTGTATCCAATCCTAACCACCTCGAAGGCATAATAATTAAAGGGGACTATTAAATCATTAATCTCGTTTACTGAACCGTAACAGCTGGCCATCACGTGGGGTTAGAGTCTAGTTATCCCCTCAAAGGCGGTCTAAGGCTCTAAGCCTTTTTTTTTAATATACTATAAAATTTTGGGGACCTTTGCGGGAACGAAAGATGGAACGCGCGGCCCTGCTTCTCCCACGTTCGGGGGTGGGGGGTGACGGCGAAGCGGCACGTGAACACGCGCCGAGCACGGGGGGGGGGGGGGGGGCGCTACATCCGATGCCATTGAAAATGCCTATGCGTCTATGCCCGATAAAAAGAAAGCATAAATAAATTATGCAAGTACAAGTATTAGGAGATACGAATATTAATTAGGGGAAGAAATAATATGATAGATGAGAGAAATAATAGAATTACTGATCATGGTTCTATCTGTATATTTGGACCATATTACTTAAAGCCAAGCTTGAATCCCAAAAGCCACCAAGTAGAATGTTTTAGGACAATGATGAGCCAAAAGCCACCAGCCTTATCAATCATGTGAGTCCGACTAGATATGAGTCTCATCGGATGCAACATAGATTAAAAAATTATATCTCAAATTTATTTTTTTATTAAATAAATTACAAATTTATATCCAAAAGTGATAATTTTATTAAAATAAAATTTTACTTCTATTTATATTATATTGGATCAAGTTAAACGTGTTAAATGGATTAAACATTCTACTTCGAGGTGCACCCTTGTTTTGAATAGGAGCTAATGCATGATGAGAGTATCACAAGATTGAATAGAAGAATTATTGTAATCCCACATTAGCTATAAGGGGGTGCCTCATGAATTTATAAACCTGAAGCAGTCCTCCATCTAATAATTTAAGGTTCTGGATTATAAGTTCATGATAGATGGATATATTATGAAAATTGTATTTTAAGTACATAATAGACTCAAATTGAATTTATTCTTTGATTTGTTTATGATTTGGCCATGTAACAAACCACTAAAAAGAGAGAGAGAGAGAGAGAGAGAGAGAGCAATTATATAGCTTCTGTGATCTCTGTGCAATAATTATCAACTAAGTATATGCTAACTCTAATTTGTAATCGTTAAAATTTGACAAATCATAATGACACATCTCAAAACTAACAACAATCAATATGGCAAAACCAACCAACTAGAGCTTGCTATGAAGTCTTCATCTTAACCAACTAGCTCTCACTATGTGACTAGTCTAGGGGCATATGGAAATGCCTAAATATCTCTTCATTCGGCTACAACTAACCTACTAATTTTTACAATCATGAGATACATAAGAATTGGCATCCAAGAGAATCATTCATACGATATCTTCCGGACATGTGAATGGATATCCAAAATGGTTGATTTGTACATCCCAAGATTTCAAAATGTTGGATACTAACTCTCGCCTATATAAACTGCTTCAAGGGGACTCTTTAGATAAGCGTAAATTCTAAGTGAAAAATGTACTAAGTTCTAAGCTCTCTAAGCTTTAGAGTTCTCATCTCTCTATTACTCACACAACACCTCCACTGTTTTTATGAGAATAATCTAACTTATACATTGGAGAGCCTTTGCCAAACACTTTGGGACAAGAGGGCTTTTCTATTTATAGTATTTCAGAACCAGATCCAGCAATATTGGAGCGAAAGTCCAACTGTGATCTTCTTCTCCAACCATTGATCAAGTGCAATCAATCCAACTACAACCACATCTAAGTCCCGACAACCATCATCCATTAACTAAAGAGGCACATCAAGATCTCCATCCAACTCCCTCAATCCATATAGTATCTCGTCATTCCCTCCAGCATACTAGCCAACTTGATAATTTAGTCAGACTAGGTCCCGATGATAAGAGCTAGAGGAAGGATCTTGATCCCATCACCTAAGGTTTAATCCCACGATAGCCATGAATCTTGAAGAGCACAGGCAACTCCATCCACTGTCCAGCTAGATGCATTGGAGTCTGACGGCTTTAATAGAGTCCACGATGGTCTCTGCCTCAATTGAGTACGCAGGCAGCTCTAGCAATCACCATCAAGTAATTTCAGATGCTCTTGTATCAGGTTCAAGCATTGACTACGATTATCCAAAGCTTACAATAGTTGATCGCTAATCCTCAACAGTAGCAGTGGCAATAGAACCATCATAAGGATTGCAATTAGCAAAGCATCTAATCATCGTATGCAAAATTCCACCACTCGTGATGTTGCTTTGAAAAATACGAACACCAGTACATCTCTCATAATTAATACAGTGTGTAAAAATTTTTTAGAATAGAACCAAAAGAATAGCCATAATAGCTCAGCTTTACGGTCTGGCTCTGCAGCTCAGATTCACGGCACTTTGACTAGTCATCCTCAGCAATTCTTCTACTTTTTTTCATCCGAGCTAACAAGTTATCTCTATCTTAAAAGTGGGAAACATATAATACACTTAAGAACCGACTATAATTGATATGATAGAACTGATCAATTAGACTTTGCGACGAAATTTTCACCTTGACTAACTAACTCTCATCATGTGGCTAGTCCAGAGGCCATAGAGATGCCCAAAACTTTCTCATTTGGTTACAACTAACCTAACAATTTTTATAGTGGTGAGATATATGAGGATTGATGTGCGGAGAATCATCATATGACATCCTCTAGATACGCGAACGGTTATTCAAAATGGCTAATTCTCACGTTCCAGGATCCCATAGTGATGTATATTGAGGCTTGTCCATATAAATTGCTGTAGAGTAACTCTCCAGGTAAGTCTAAATTCTAAATGAAAGATGTGCTAACTTCTAAGCTCTTTGTGCTTTAGTGTTTCCACTCATATGACATCTCTATTTTTTGAGAGTTACCTAACATAAGCACCGAATCTTTCTTGTCAGGTACTCCCAGTAAGAGGAATTTTCTGTCTGCAGTGTTTCGAGATTTAGATCCAGTATTAGAGTGAAAATCTGACTGCAATTCTCTTCCTTTTTGCCATTGATTGATGCGATTGATCCAGCTAGCTAGGACCGTATTCGAGTCCCATCAACCGTCATCCACCGACTACAAAGGTGCACCAAGATCTCCTACCAACTTTTTCAATCCATATAGTATCCCATTCAGCCCTTCAGCATAGCAGCTAACTCGATGATCTAGGTAGATCGGCTACCAAAGACAATAAATAATAATTAATTAAAAAAAAAAAAAAGAAAGAAAAGAAGAATAGAGTCCGCAGCCTAAATTTAGTAGGGATGTTTTAATTATTACATGCCTCGAGACTTCAAGTGTGGTTTATGAGATAGATACAGCACTAATCCCTTTTTTTTGGGTTAAATCGCCTGCCTGTCACTAGTACAATGAATCCTCAATTTATCTAGGCAATTTTTGCGCAAGAATTTAGGATGGAGTCGGAAACAAGGATTAAGCAAAAGAATTGCCAGGGGGCTTTGTTTTTTTATGTTAACCCCTTGGAATGGAGCCAAAGGACAAGCTTGGCTTTGGCGAAACAAGTTTCGTTTTCCACACACTGCAACCTAGTGTTTGCCATACGTGGTGCATTTGATAATAGTTCTTTATATGGCCGTTTCATGTATCGGAAACGTACATATTTATTGGTGAGGCAGCCTTTTCCGTTTCTAATCCATTCTTTGTGCCCTTTTCCATTGAATGCGCTGCTCTCTTCGGTGGGCCTGCTTTTGTCCATGGCCGCCATGTCATTTGGCCGGGGACAGCCGCCTGTGGAGGACACGTGCGATCCACGTGAACACTAAGAATTCTGGCTAACGAAAAGGATGGAACGCATGCGGTACATCCACATGGCACATGTGAAATGCCAATACCACCGGTCGTTCTTTTTTTCCTTTCTTTCATGTTTCTTTCTTTCTAGTTTCTTAACGAAGAAATTTTTTTGAGGCGCAACTCAAGCTCGATGCACAGTGGAAACACAATAAATTTAGGAATCTTGCATGGTGTTGGTAAATTGTCTAACATGGAGAGTGACCGTAAGAAGTGACACAAATTTTGGCAGCATCCTTCGTGTCATAGCCGGATGTTTATTTCCATCATATATGCAATAGGTCAAAACAATAACCTTTTTTTTTTTTTTCTTAGGCAGAAATTTATTTGCTAGTATTCCCTATTGCTCTATCAAGTTATTTGTAAGTCCTTAATGACTATTTTTATCAAGTAAATCTAATTTTTACATTGAAAGCATAAAAATTTCAAAGGAGAGTTTGCTTAAAACTTCACCGAGCAACCTAGGTAGTTTTGAAATCGATCATGATTGAATTTTGGAATTAAACATCAATACAAATATATAAACCATATGTCTGTAGCATGATTCAAAAATATGCTATATAAAGTATATATATATATGATATCATGACGGTCCATAATAAATATCTCCTAGCTCTTCAAATTTTCATTGAAGCAAACAATCAAACTCAATCGAGTTTGGATTTTTCCCAATTATTGGAGAATCCTATTCAATGACTTACTATCTGTGTAACATACGATGGTTTGATAATTATAGAGTGGGATGCATATGTTTCTATCTTGTCATATCACTCATAATCACGAGATATATAAAATTAATTGATAGGTGATAATGAACTTAAATGAAAGAGGATTTATCTCAATAAGTCTCTATACTTACGATATCAATTTTATTTTGATGTAAATAACAATATGATGTTTTCTTCCTGATTTTTTTTTTTCATTCATTAATTCCTCATCTTTTATTATATGGCATGAATATTTAAGCTTATTTTATTTCATGTCAATCATTTGAACATGGTTTAATATTCTTTATGCTTGATGATCCAAACCAATACCTTGCTTCACATCAAAATATATAAAATATGAAATATTGTAGTTATGTGACTTTTACTATGCTTGATGTCAATTATGAAATATGAACATATGGCGAAAGAGATATATAAGAAATTATAAACAAGAAAAGTTTCACTTCCTTATCAACTATGTTAGAGTGAGAATATTTTTTTGAAGCAAGTTCTATAGTTATTCAGCATTGTCTCAGTGTAGATTAGTCGCCATAACTTATCTTGAATTTATCGGGTCAGTTTTTTCTCTTCTCTGACTAGAGAATAGTTTATTAGATTAAAGCAATGATCTGGATAAAGTACTGGGATGTGAATAAAGGAAGAGAATTGCTATCGTGTAAAATATTCCTCGTGTAAAATCACAATATTGTGATAAAGTATGGGAGGCTGTGGTAAGATTGCAGGATATATTTTTTATTTATGTAAATTTCATTATATGGAAGAATCTGTAACGCCAATTATTGAATATATCTTCTTTCTTATATGAATATATTCCATCGTACGAGAGAATCGTCCAGAGCCAATTATTGAATAAATTTTTTATATGCATTCCATCATATAATTATTTCTCCCATTATGCACATTGCTATCATCCGTAAGTAATGAGAGAAAGCAAGCATATGGATTTTGACGGTAGATCTTTTCATGACTAATGCAAGAAATTTCTTTTATCCAATCTGTCCTGTACGAACTATTGGCCTGGGCATCACTTTTGTATTTAAAATTTTTATAACCAGGCTTAATATTTAAGGGGTAGAAAATCGTTATTTCTCTTCCATCCTTGTCAGGTAATATGGTAAAACGATGGTTGAAATATATTTTCATCTATATAACATTTTTATAAGAGAAAATATATCCCCAAACAATGAAAGCATATTCTTGCCCCAGAAAGATCATATATCACAACTAAAGAAAATGGGTTGCATGGAGACTCAAATAAAACAAAAAATAACAAAAGCTGAGGGCGCACCATTGTTATCACCTGGGAGTCAGGCTGCCTCTTCTCAGCCACGGAAAGCCAGGGAAAAAAAATGAGGGGTGGCATTTCGGTAGTTCTTCGGATGAAGTGAGGGCATTTTTGATATTAAGCCAGCTGCCTTTTCGGCGCCGTAGCGAGCCCACATCATGGTAAGGTCGAGATTTTGACGGCAGTAGGGACGGAAAGCGACGGAATCGGGTACTACGTGAGCGGCGGTCACGGTGAGGCCCGCTCCGCTTCACGGGCGGAGTCAGAACAATGTCGCCGTTAACGGCATCCGGTTCGTCGTCAGCCTCCGCCGCTACCGCTCAATGTACCGCAGGGGGCGTGCCCTCACGTGGCGATAAAAGGTCCATATTTTATATATATTAAAAAAAAAAAAAAAGGTAAAGGACCGGGAAAGTAAATAAAAAGGCCTAGGCGAAGCGTTGGGAGCCGGTAATCCGATTTCGGTTGCAAATGGCCATCGACTTGCCTAAAATTACGGAATCACCCTTCCACACCAACGATCACTGAATTACTAAATTATCCTCGCTTGCACCGCCAGTTAATCCACCAATCCGAACCAGAGGATAAGGATTAAGGATGATCCTCCAATCAAAGTTTGACCAATGTGGACGCTGCTTAAAAATCATGTATAAATCATCACACAGACCACGGGTAGTAGGTGAACTGTAGGTTGGTCCAACTGTCGATACCCGACCGTCAGATCTTCATCCGATGATTCTAAGATCTCTAATTGGCGACCAAGAACAGCACGTATATCCTTTGACTAACCGGCGGTCTGCGTCCTCCTAAGAAATAATTTTGAGCCTCCAGCACGAGGTCTAAACAAATAGAGCTGGAATAACGCGGAAGATCTTTTGGACGGCCCTGATCTGATGATGACACAGGACCCTAACAGCAGGAGAAGCGTGGCCCACCATCCATCTACTGCTGGGCACCTCTTGGGACTTGATTTAAGTAGCGGTGGTCCCCATCCACATCCCATCACCGCCACCTCTTGCGTAATCCACACTCCAGTATGATGGAACACAGCTGCATCCAGGATGCAGAACACTCAGATCTATCCATTAGAAGGAATCAGACGGTGGGGAGACCTGCACACGCAATTTAATAACCTGCAAGCGCATAAGGAACACCGACAGGGGGTGCCGGTGCGTTCACTGGGACGGGAAGAATCTAGGAACAGTTCGTGGAGCCCTTCAGGCTTTCCGGAAAACGTCCAACCTCGGTCCGATGCCAAAAATAGTTAAAAAAAATCTACCACCACCTTAGGATGTTCCTTAGGAAATGCAATGTTAACCCTCTTCTCCGACGTGGATGTCCTGTCGAGAACAAACAACCCGCGTGAGCGCTATCCACGCTGCAGGAACCATTAAGGACACGGAGATAGGATACCGGCGCCTCCCGGTCGTGTCGTGTTAGGGGCATTTCGGTCAACTAATTGCCTGCGTCTCCGGCCGCGAAGATATTAGCCGTGGAGTGGCATTTTGGAAAGTATTGGAGAATTGCAGGGGTAGTTTTGTCACTTTGTTGGTATATATCGGCCGATGGGAGCGTGTTGCAGAAGAGGGAATGCTCGCGTCTGCAAGTCTCTTATTGGCGACGCCCTTGCACTTCTCCTTCTCTCTTTCATTCTTGGATATAAAAAGCCGAAAACTACTTCCTTGTTTTCGGTGCTTCAAGGAGACGAAGTCGGGAGAAAATAATTAGAAGGGAGAGTTTAGAGAAGAGGACAGGAGGAGGAGGAGGACCGCTCCATTTCTCTGCCGGGTCGTCGGTGATGCCGAGAGGAGTAAGGTAGAGGCTTGGAGGAGGCGGAGGCGAGGCGTGTAAGAAACTGCCTTCTCGGGGTTCTTTTCAGAGGTTTTTAGGAAGGTCTTTTTTATTTCTTTGTTTCCGATCGATTTTGGTGTTTGAGCGGGGAGAAACAGGCGAATTTGGGTTAAAAATCGAAGCTTGGGAGGTTTGGACATCTGTTTGAGAGATATCGGGTTTGTTCGAGCTCGGTTGATGGCGAAGAGGCGGAAGCCTGGGGTTTCAACTGAATTGGAGCTACTGGTATCGTGTTGATCTGGTTATCATTCCGATAGCTTGGGTTCGAAGTGCTACAGCTAGAGATCGCTCGAGAAATCCTCGAAAAATTGAAACTTGGCTTGCTCTCTGAGGGAGGACGAGTTCGAGGAGTAGAAGAAGAGAACAGAAAGGGTTGGAACAGGGGTTTTGCGGCTGGATCTGGTGGAGAGAAGGGGAAGTAGAGGAGGAGGAGGAGTAGGAGACCGAAGAGTGATGTTCGGATCTCCTCCTGCGACGGTGGCGAAGGATCTAAACCTTCCGTACCCACCTGCGGCGGCGTCTTTCAACCACCGGAAAGACGAATCCGATCTCCTCCACCGCCACCATCAGCAGCAGCAGCAGCAAATGAGCTCTGGCTTGCTCCGGTATCGATCGGCCCCGAGCTCGCTGTTCGGGGAGGTGTGCGAGGACTTCCTCCCGGCGAGGCCCTCCAGCCCCGAGACGGAGACCATGTTCGCCCGGTTCCTGGCGCCGGATACCCGGGACGAGATCCGGGACAAACCGGTCTCCGCCGCTGCCACGGGCGGCCAGAGGAGCCCCCGGTTCGCTCCGCCACCGCCGCCTGCGGCCGCTTCCGTGGCGATGGAGCACGGCGGGGCGGAGCAGCTACCGGGCCAGCAGAGCGCCGGATTCTCCGCTGCTTCCCAGATGCTGTACCACTCGCAACAACAATTGCCGAGCCACAGCTCGGTCGACAGCTCGTACCGGGTGGTGAGCTCGATGGCTATGGAGGCGGAGCACATGAAGACGGCCGCCGGCGCCGCTGTTGGCGGCGGTGGCGGGAACTGCTCCAATCTCATCCGGCACAGTAGCTCCCCGGCGGGCCTTTTCTCTCACTTGAATGTAGAAAATGGTATCCTCTCCCCCTGTTCTTTCTATGTAGAACTGTTGCCTATTTAATGGACTAGCTTTAAAAACCGTGGATATATGGAAAATTTTCACATCTATTGTATGGAGCCATGCAGACCGAACTGTTCCATAAGACTTAAATCCGGAATTTTTGAAAAAAAATTCTGTTTTGGGAATCAGCACGGCAGCAAAAATTTCATCTTGTTTTGCCTAAACACAAATGACGTTAAGACAAGAAAGGGGGAAAGAAATCTTTTCCCGTTTAGCATTTCTCATCTCTTTTTGTAGTTGCTATTAGCTCAGCTAATACAAAAGTTCTCCCTTTTTATAAACCGATGCTATTGGAATTTTTGAATGAAAGGACGCTAAATTTGTATGGTTTTATAGGCTTTGCGATGATGAGAGGCATGACGTGTTTCCGGAATGGGAACGACTCCATGGGGGATGGAACAAATCGATTGAAGTGTCAGATAAGCTTTTCTTCGAGGCAAGACTCGTCCACGGGGCTCATGTCTCAAATCTCCGAGATAGGTAGCGAGGGCATGGGAGGAAGTAGCCCAGAAAAGAGCAACTTGGTAGCCGGCAATGGCGGCGGCCGGTGTTACATCCCGGGCTTTCCAGTTGCCACCTGGGATGACTCCCCTCTGCTCTCTGATAACTACTCGGGGCTTAAAAGAGCCAGAGAAGCCGAGGGGAAGATAGTTGCTGGTCTCAACCCATCAGATCCTCAGGTATTTCCTCTTGATCACCTCTGTCCTTGAAACCAGCTTCTCTAAATCCATCTCTTTGCTCGTCAACAGAATGGAGAGATGAGGAACCATATGTCGGGTCTCAACCATCAGTTTAGCTTGCCAAGGACCTCATCCGAGATGGCTACGATCGAAAAATTTCTGCACTTCCAGGATGCAGTACCTTGCAGAATCCGGGCAAAACGGGGTTGCGCCACTCACCCACGTAGCATTGCTGAGAGGGTAATCTAATCACTCTCTTAATTTCTTACTCGCTTGAACATTAACCAGCTTGGTTATTGAACTCAGGAGCATCTAAATATGCTCTCGCGCGCTCATTGGTTTCATCAGGTGAGGAGGACTAGAATTAGCGAAAGAATGAGGAAACTACAAGAGCTAGTTCCTAACATGGATAAGGTAATACCGCTCTTCCAATGAAACAGTAACACTTTTATTGAACTACTACTCAAAAAAAAAAAAAAAAGGAAAAAGAAAAAAAAGCCCCTAAAATACCATCTTATTCTCTAACCGTCGTTTGGCTTCGCAGCAAACGAACACTGCTGACATGTTAGATTTTGCTGTCGTCTACATCAAAGACCTCCAGAAACAAGTCAAGGTATTGAACTTTGGGAACCGGTTTAATTTCGTTAAGTTACCTCAACCACAATGAATACCTGTTTTATTTGTCATGGTTCTTTGTTATTTGAAGACGCTATCGGAGAGCCGCGCCAGCTGCACCTGTCATGCTAGCAAGCAGAAGCCGAACGTAAATCCATCATGTGAACTTGATGTATAGAAGGAAAAGATAGTGGGGAGCTTGCAACCAGAGATGCCTCGGTAAGGATGAGCTTTTTACCGGTAGAGGCCCCAGTGAAGCAGGCGAAGAAAGAGGGCAATGTATAGCTATCAGTATTAGGAAGTCATATACCTACCACGTTGTATGTATTTCTATTTTGTTCTAATTAATTAGATCTCAATATCAACCACTTATCAAAAGCACAAAGGTGATCAAATGAACACATCCGTATTTTTCTCGGAATTGTAGGGTCGTGGAGGCAGAGTTTAAACGGTGAAAGAGAAGGACATCCTTGTCATCTTGCCAAAAATAGCCTAGTATATACTATTGTCTAAACTCATACACCACCTTTCCCTGTTTTAAAACGTCCTCAGAGACTAGCATTTGGCTTATTGTTATAGGAAATTTGTTGATAAGTGAAACCTATAAATTACTGTGCGTGACTCATGCTGCTACAATGATTTCCATTCAGCACTCCTAGCAAAGTATCAGAAGCAAATTAGAAAATTTTGTATACTTTTCTTTGGGGTGAGGTTTCTTTTGTTTCTCCCATCTGTCTCCCAGGCTTTAACTAGGTGGGGAAAAGAAAAGGAGAGGATGGGATGGGAGATTGGGGGATAGGGGTAGCTGTATCCAACTCACGGATCACGATACATTCGAACCTTGAGAAAAGGAGGAAAAGGGGAAAGGAAAAGGCTGGCCTCCTCTTCTTCATCCCCTCGTTGGTGGAAGTGACGGCCACGTTGCGGCGAACACCCGGTGTTGTCAGTATCGATGCCTACGTGTATCGAGGCCGTTGGATGAGGCGGATCTGGTGGTCCTGCCATTGTTTCTTTGATCAGATGGCTGGAGACCGGAGTCCGTGATGCTAAAAGATAAGACTCCATTCTTTTTTTTTTATTTTTTTTTTGCCCCCCCATAAAGGTGTTTGGGTAGAGGAGGGGCCTCATTCCCGGAAAGGGATAGGGACGCATCTTTTACACTTCTTGGGTTGGATCAGCAGCATCAAAACAAAAAGTTCGGAGTTTCATTATCTTGCAGTTTATTTACCATATGAAACATATATAAAATATTAGCCCATATTATCGAGTGTTTTAGTTATATATCATGTGAGGATCACGGTTTCTCTATACATTTTTTCACCACCTGAGATAGCAAAGATACCGGTTTTTTAAATTTTGGGCTAGATTTTTTGTGGTGGGGGAGGGATTAATGGTTGCACTGCCACGTCACAAAGCTAGAGCCGAAGAAAGAGGGAGAGAAGGGCTATGAAACCACCAAAAAGAAGTAACGAAAGCGTTATCTGCTTTTTTTTATTCAAAAAAAAAGAGAAAGTGTTGTGTTGAGAACGTCAGCGACGTCTAAAGATCAAAATTGATCGGACGGTGGAGAGTCGAAATGGTATTCATCATCGCCATCTGACGCAACTGGATAAAGCTCCTGCCGTCAAGATGGGGGTCCACTGGGTATGACACCTGTAGCAGAAGTGAAGGGAGGAAAATTTCACCGCCAGATCCCCATTGGATTTGGTGCTCCTGGTCCTCACGCAGGGGACCACAGGGAAGGAGCTCCATTGCACCTATCAGCAAAGCACCCAGACCAACCATAGCCCTTTCGGATGTTGACCTTCATTTAAGGACATTGAGTAGCTCTGGGGGAGTTTGGGGTCAATGCCTCATCTTTTCCTCGGCAGATCCACCTTTTCCAGTGGGGAAAGGCTCTTTGAACCATAATAAATAGGCAGGGGACCATCTCCATTTAGAAAGATAAAGGTTAGAAGAAGAAAAGGCCATCCTTATCATACTATCTCCACTCTATAATCTTATATATAAACAATGTTTTAAAATATAAAAGCCAATCATAATGAGACTGTGGCGATTATAACAGTTTCCTTGAACTTCTGTGACATTATGTATGCATGAACAGCATTTCAGTAACAGTTGTTATCTAGGCAATAACCTACCATAAAAGCCACTATATAATGACTGGATTGTGTGGTGGGTGATCAAAATAATAATTTTTAATTCAAATCTTTGTGATAGTTACAAAGTTAAATTTGATTGTGCAAAGAGTGATATAATCAATAGTCCTCTTATATTGTCCTTAGATGTTGTTAGGTGTATCACCAGTGATGTGTTCATTAGGATAATCTAACCATCGGGATGATATGAACATGGGAATGATATATAAATATTAGGATATTATGTGATCACTGTGTTTGATATATCATCGAAAATAAAACTCACCATATTTGATATATTACTGAGTAGTATAGTGATAATATGTAAAATATCTTAAATAGTCTTACAAATTAACATATAATAATTACTCTACAACTTGGTTAATATTCTTCATTCACAACTCGCAAAAATATGTAGTAGTAGTAATGACAATTATTATTATTATTATTATTATGATTATTTTAGGTATCTATTTTGATTAGACTATTAAAATGATATTATCATAATATTATATATAATTAAGTTTGGCTAGGCTTAGTCAATTTTGACCATCAATATCAAGATTGCTCGTTAGAAATGATTTAGTTTGTTAAAATAAAATTAGAAAAAAAAAACATGAAGGGTTTAGTTAATACATCAAAGTTCATAGACTAATGAAACAAGAGAAACTAAAAGAAAAAAGTGTGTTTATCTCAGTTGATGTCGTTAGAAAGTCACTGTAAATGAAAGTTGTCAGTGAAGATTTTGGAGATGAAAGGTCTTTAGTTCAAAAAATAATCTATTTTTTTTTTATAGGAGATGTTATTGAAGATGAAAAATCAAAAAAAAAAAGATGATGAGGATTTTTCTTTTCTTCCTAATTTACTGGTTAGGAAAATTTTTGTCCCAAATAACTTTCATATATCACCAATATTAAGTAACGTGCTATCACTTGAGATATGTATGGTGATAGCATTATTACATAATGCGATGATGCTATCACCAAATTTATTATTGAAATCTTTATCACTGAATATATTTTACAACGTCAAATAAGATGCTCATATCATCTAACTCACATTACTGAAATAATGTAAAATATTATCCCTTATCATACTGTACCTTAATGTTCAATTTTTTTGCATTACTGCAGCTGATAACAGGCGTTATCCTCCAATATATTCTCAAAAGATATTTTTTTAAGAGAAAAAAAAAAAAAAGGTTTGAATAGATGAACAATGAAACATCTATTTAAATATGCACCACTCAGTTTTGGGCATGGAACGTCTGCCCCGTGAGGGAGCTACCAGTAAGGGAAGCCCCAGTTTATTTAAGAAAATAAAATATATTTAAAGACTTGAATATATGAACAATGGCCTTTTATTCACATTATAGCAGTACATAATATTTTCATTACCAAGGGAGATCAACATAATTGAAATGTTGGTAGAAACAAAGATAGCAAAAATCTCATAAGGTTCCTTGCCGATGGGTGCAATTTAATTCGTTCTTAGGGTGGTCTCCACCTACAAATCCATCAAATAGATGAATTCTCCAATCAAAGGTTCTCAGGATCTCCAACCTCTTGTTAAAAAAAAAAAAAAAGGGTGGGGGGAAAATAACTCTCAATACAGATTTACAACTTTCTTAAAGAATAAAAATAAATAAATATAATTTAAGTAGTTCTCAACCATTTAGATGAGAGATTGATGGAACACTGTCAGAACAGAAGTCGACATAATTCTAGTGTTGTATAAATCTAAATGCAGTGCACCTTAAACAATGGATAGGTCCCCACCACAATCTGGCCTTGCCCCTATCCGCCGAAGCCTAGAAAGCATCCATGTACACTGAGCCCAACCAAAGCGATGACACAAATTTCCTTTAGGCAGGTAGCCACCATCCCACAAATGCAAGCTATTGAACAAATGAGCTTGTGATTTCACATTGTACGTCAACTGGAGGTTATGTACATCACTATGATAGCTTTGATAGATTCATGTTTCGAGTTTTCTAAAGGTTGAAGATCAAAGTCCAAGGAAATGATCTGGAGAAGGTACGAAAAGTCGGCGGGTTCACAAGTTTGAACATCGATATCGCTGGAAATTCAAACCAGCCAATGGCGTGTCATACTACCTAATCTTGATTATTTCAAGAAGAATAGACAGATAGGAACAGTGGGTATCTAGGAAGAATGTAGTTTACTCAGAATCCTTTCTAAAACAATATTGGTTGATGAGCATACAGCCATCTCAACAAAATCAAAAAGTTTCTAAAATATAGAATGGAGTCCACGGAGCATTTGAAGTAAAAGCTTTTGTATAAATATAAGTTCTGAAGGAAGATCTCAAGATTGATAGACTTTGCAAATAAATGAACAGAAGATGAGAATTTAAGATCAGGTTGGATTTATCTGGAAAGAAAAGAGTGGAATCTCAAAAGAGCTCCGTACATCCAGATATCATAGTTCTTTTGTGTGTGTGTGTGTGTGTGTGTGTGTGTGTGTGAAAAATCGGACTGCTAAAGTGAAAACTAAGAATGTCTTATAAGGCAAAAAGAAAATTAAAAAGCAAGAATATAACGGGTAACAGGGTCTTCTAGTTCAAGAGGTGGCACTCTCCTTCCACAATAGGCAAGAGCCATGAGTGGCCTGGGACCAGAAGTACCCAAAACACACAGCTACACATAAGTGGTGAACCGGCTTTATCTGATGTCCAATCCATTAAAGGAAGCATATAATGATCTAATTGAAATATACACATGCAATATTTAGAAAAGCAAAAGGACTCCCATCCGAGATGAGTTCGGCTGTGAATAAGCTTCACAAGTGCGTGTTGCCAACCATGATAATTCGTGGTCTCCACGCCAGCATCAACTTTCACTTGTACTAGCAAAAATTGGATATCATCCAGCACTAGCATCAGCTGCATCAGATTCAGAAGAATGAAACTTTGAAGAAATTAACAAATTTTGAAGCTAATTGAAAGTTTGAATATAACATTACACAGTAGATTCTTTGTTTATGATCAACTAATGCAGTTAGCATTTGAAAATAAAAAAGGACAAGAAATCTTGCAAAATAATTTTTGATGTGGATGCCATTCCCAGTGTTCTATTTTGCAATGACATCAAGATGATGATGCTTCGGACAATGCTAATTATTCGACTTTAAGTTCAGTTGGTAATCAGTAGGAGTACTGACCAACAGTTTTTGGGAATGGAGTCTGTCATTGAGGAAATGCTTTTGCAGGCTAACCAGTTCTAGGCACTCTGGGTATCAATTGCCACCAGAGCAGTATGGAGATGCAAATAAAGTATAGGAAATTTGTTATCTTGTCCTAAATACTTTGAATTATCACATCTTTTGCTTTCAAGGCTAGCTCAGAAAATGAAGTGCAAGCCAGCAGTCACAGCTCTGGTAGATAGAACTAGCCAATCAAGTATTTGGACATGTGCAAGAGAGCGAAATATATTATAAAAAACTATAAGGATTGCCCTAGCAAATCTCATAAGATTCAAAGACCAAAAAGAGCCACAAGGAAAATGACCCAGTCAGTTCCAGTGACTCTCAACTAAAGGACAGAACTTAAAGAACCTGGTGATTTCTTGACAAAACCCAGCGGGAAGACCACTAATATTAACCCTGCCCGAAGGCAACAACATGAGATTCTCTTCCCCTCTTCCCATGTTTGCATCCATGTGGGCATCGCAATGGGACAGTTCGATATTTTTGTACAGATTGATGACTTGCACCTAAAATTCTTTTGAAGCACTGAGTACTTCATGCACCTTGAGGAAATCATTTTACAATAAATATCTGCAATATTGCTGAATGTCTGATTGTCCAGCCTTTGCCACTTCGACATGTCTTTGCTTTTGCCTGTGTTTTGTTTTGTTTTTTTTTGTTTTTGTTTTTGTTTTTGTTTTTGTTTTTTTGTTTTCGTTTTTGTTTTGTTTTTGTTTTGTTTTTTTTTTTTTTTTTTTTTGTGCGTGTAAGGACCGTACACAACTTGTATTGAAAGATTTTCCCCCTTTTTGCTCCTTGCAAAATATTTATTGACCAACCATTAGCCTTTTCCTGTTTCAAAAAAAATTAGAATCTGTCAGTTGACTGTTCTCCATATTTTGTCAGGTACTGTGAAGCAGTTCCAAGTCTTTTTCTTACATGGCCAACTCGCACCATCGCCAAAATATTACTATGGAGCACCCTTTAACACCATGACTCCTATGCTCAGTTTCGTCCCCACTTCCTAAATCCTTCTACCTCATCTCAATCTTTGTCATCTTTAAGACTACATTAAGGCACTATAACCAATCTTTTTCTAGTAGCCAACCAACATTGCATCTCTATGGGCCAATCTGTATACAATCAGAGACAAAGCATGGGAAACATGTATACAGTTATTTATCACTCCTGAAGTACACATTCTTATCTTTTCAGTCTCAAACTAATTGCAGTTTTTAGTACTGGAACACCAATCAGTATTTATTCATGCATTTATGAAAATGATGTAAGCACCTCATCCTTAGGTTTAGCACCTAAAGCTTCCCTGTTATCATTCACTCCATCAGTTGTCCTCCAAAGAACACAATAATCCATGGAGTTTTGCAAAGTGCATTGCAGAGGTCCATGTTTCATATCATCGGCTAATCCCAGACCACACCAGATGGAGGCCATCTTTTCTTGAAACATTCTTCAATCCAAAGGTGACCCCTTTGCATTCTTGATCTGTGAAAAGAGATACAAATGCAAATCTCATCGATTAGGCTATCCTTCACAAAAACTCTTTTTGTATCATCACCACCTTTCACTCGAATATTTCAATTATGGCTTCAAACAAGCCCAATTCATCTGATCTAGTTTCATCTTTCAATTGAAAATCAGTATCCAAGCAGGAACATATCAACCTTATAAATCAGAAATTCGACATCAGTTTCAAACTATCATTAGTTCTTCATTGAAAGTTCTTATTGTATCATCATGACCTTTCATTTGAATAGATTAATTATGGCATCAAACAGGCCAAATGGATCTGAGCTATTTTCAACTTTCAATGGAAAATCCAGTATCTAAGCAGGAAGATATCAACCTTGTAAATCAAAATTTCAACATCAGTTTCAAACTATCGTTAATTATCTCAATACTTACCAGAATCTTTTAGTCCAAGTTCGTCAATAGACAGACGAAAGCAACAAATTTTGTTGGTCAGTGAGCATTTTCCCTTGCACTATCTTCCTATCATCAAACTGCAAATGATCTATCCAGAGCATGTTCTCTCCCAACATTAAAACGAGAAAGGTCAGTTTGGATAACGATCATCTGAATCTTTCATGAACATTCAAGCAAGTAGAGCCACTATAAGAATAAAAGAAAGAGGGAAGGATGAATATCCTTGTCTAAAGTCCTCTGGATATCATCGACAAATAGTGTCATTGATCAGTACAGGTAACTGGGCCTTATTGCAACATCACCTGAAATATCCTAGTATGTAGCATATGCTCTTCCAGTAACAAGTTTGCACAACAACCAGGATTCTCTAATCTCTATATAAACTTAAGCATTTGTCTATGGTAAGAAACCCACCAAAGAAACCAGCGAATGAATTAGCAAGAAATGTACAGATCCATTTGCAAAGGCTGTTAGAACTGAGAAGACATAATATTAGGGCCAGAGATGCTCATAGGTCAAGCCTAAATCATCCCAGTCTTTGGGCCTAGCCCCAAGTTCCTATTGGGCTTGGACACCTATCATATCAAGCTTGCATGACTCTTAGGCCAGGCCCAAGCAACCCTTAGCCTGACTACAGGCCAAAGCCCAAAGCCTAAGAATTAACAAGCAGATATGCACACAAACTAATCTATTTATATCATATCATTTTTTTATTGGCTTAATCCTAGCCATCCATCAACTTTGATGAATTGCTAATATTTATCCAAATCCACACAAATCCAATGGTGAAGTGGAGGTGGGTTCCCTCCCATATCTCTTTCCCCACTCCCCCAAGATTGAAGGTGTATTCCAATCATAATCCCATTTCCATTTCCTCCCCCTCATTCCCCACTCCTCTGTCTTGTCATAGCCCCTTCTCCCTATATGACCTCTCTAATCCCCCCCACCCCACCCCCCCCCCCCTCTCTCTCTCACAGCGTGAGAAGATGGAGGTGGAGACCGAAGTGGTTGATCGACTCCGGACTCCCAAAAGCAACAAAACTTGAAAGGATGTCCTAGTTTTCTCAGGGCTTTAAGCTTCATTCTTTGAGGGGTAGATAAGGCCTCCTTCCAATGTAGGCCCATTTGCACTTCAAGCCAAACTTGGGCTCTAATTGGGATGATGCCTAACACCATGTGAAGTTTCCAACCTTAGGCCCAGCCCAAAGCCCCCCAAAAAAAAGGCTTAGATTTGAGCAGGGCCCAAGTTGGCTTGATTCCTTTCCAAAACTACTGATAATTTTCTCGTTCGAGCAAGGTGGCTAGGAAAATATGCAAAACTTGTGGATATTTTTTGATTATTTTAAATAGTAAGGTTTTGAAAATATCCCCAAAGAATAAAATGAAGTACAATGTTTTTCTAGTATTGTATTTTTTTTCCTCCTCGAATGGAGTCTGCAGCTAACATTCTTTAACATAGAGACAGAAGGGGAAAAGGTAGACAAACAAGTTTTGAGATTTATGGTAAAAGAAATGGAAAAATGGAGCACATGCATCTCCCAAAAATAAGAAGGTTCTTTTATTCTCAAGACTTCCCTACAGACCCTAATATAAGAATACAAAAACCTTTTAAAGGGGAAAGACCAATAAAATAAAGACTTAAAATCAAATCACCCTGTTCTAGCTACTATCTTTAGAGCTTATGGGTTGAGAAGAGAGGCAGACAAACAGGACCTGCAAGTGTGACAATTCCATCACTCTTCACTTCCCTCTTTCCTATTGGTTCGCCCAAGAAAATGAGAGGAAAAATAAGGCCCCATGACTTATTATTGGTCATAGGATAATAAGAACTTTAGTTACCAAATCATACATTAATCTAACCCCTTCAATCTAGAGATCAGATCACCTAATCTCCATAGTGCAGGAAGAATAAGTAGTCAGACAAAATTAAAAGCCTAATCAGCTTAAATTTAGAGCAAACATTATCATTTAAAAACTTAATAATCCACTCAAATTACCACATGACTAAGCTCATGCATCCAATTTGAATTTTTGATATATGTAATTACATCATGACAGGAAGGAAAATGCTTCAATAAACTCCAGCATATCCTTGCACAAGAAGGCTAGTCTTGAATCTTCTAAGAAGCATAAGCATTACTGCGAAAAGAAAAAGATACCCCTTTTCTTCCATCATTTAAGGCAGCCTAACCCCATATTTCTGAACTTAGCTTGACTAGCCACTTGATTACTCTTACTAGAGGCCTTTTTGATAGGATTGACCAGGAATAGTCACAAAATGAATGGAAGATTACAAGATGGCTAGTTATATATCTTAAAAGGAAAAATATTCCTTATCTTGGACTGTCCACAATTTGAAAAGGATGGATGAGATAATAATCCCTAGAAAAAGGATCCCAAAAAACAGAAATACACCTCTTAAAGCTGTTAACTCCCAGAGTCCCTAGCTATTTTCAAAAATAAGACACCAATATGGAAGTAGGGGCATTAAAGTTGACTGAATCCTCTTGTAGCCCATCAGCTTTGACTGCATACTCTTTCCTTTCTTCTCCCTCTTCTCCTATTTTCTTCTTTCCCCGTGAACTCTCACATCCATCTCATGTGCATTGAATATGATATCACCATAAATTGAATGGGGTTGATGAGTCATTGGGAGAAAGCAATCACAAATAATTACAAGAAAAACTCCTCCATATGGGCACCAAAGGGTTAAATCAGCTATCTCATGATTGAACTAGATATCTTAAATGGTTTTGCAGCGGAGCTTGATAGACACTGAATTTTCAATTGGATCTGCCACCGAATGTCTAACTTACCAAAAAGGAAAACAGAAAAGAAAAGAAAAGAAAAGGAACTACAGCCAAATTTCTTCCTAAAATAGCATTTACAAAAGCAATAAGACACTTTATAAGCTCTCCAACCCTAGATTAAAAAAGCAGACTTATAAAATAGCTAACCAATACCCTCCCTGCATATTTGGGCTCCTTAAAAGTTTTCTTCTTTTTTTTTTCTTAATTATGGAAAACCTAATAAAATATCTCTGACCATTATTATCATAAACCAAATTAATACATGTTAACTTGCATAACTACAATTTTGAATCTATATAAAGAAAATTTTATATAAGATTTAATTACATATATATATATATATATATATATATATATATATGTAGAGAGAGAGAGAGAGCCCGGTTAGAATAAGGTCGACCGAATTTGGATTTAGATCTGATCAAATCAAAACTCCACAATAGTGGTCCTACATCAATGATTCAAGCCGTTAAATGTGATCTACTATCTTGCATATAAAAAATTATATGATTTGGAGACCCCTAGCCTATGCATCAAGTAGTCAAAAATTAGACAGCCTAAATAAAATTATATTAGATGTATTTTTTGATCACTTGATGTACATGCTAGGAATTTTCAAATCATATGATTTTTGGTATGCAAGCAGTTTTGAGGTAGTAGATCATATTCAATGGTTTGGATTATCGATGTAGGATCCCCATTGTATAGTTTTGATCCGACTAGATTTGCACCCAAATCTGATCGACCTCACCCAAGTCTCTCTCTCTCTCTCTGTGTGTATATATATATATATCCATTGCTATGCATTAAATTGATATCTTCCAACATCACTACATCACAATATGTTCCAATACTTTGTTTGGCACGATACCACCCTTTTGGGAATAAATAATGTTGGGTATAAAATACCCTCCAGCCGAAGTTCGTGATGGGAGTGACCCTCCGGGGATCCAACTGACTTTCGACCTCCGACAACATCTCTTCAAACCTCCCAGACGGCCGAGCCCCCGCCACGCTCCCAAGTTTTGTCGACGAGCAGGACCCCGCCAGCGCCGACTGGATTCTTCGCGACGTCCGGACTCCTACGGGAGCCGGACTTTGTCCCTGACTCTAATTGCAGGTAAGCTTCGTCCGGACTCCTACGGAAGCCGGACCTCGCCCACGACTTCGCTCGCAGCCTCCGCCCGGGCTCCTACGGGAGCCAGACTCCGCCCACGACTCCAGCTGCAGGTAAACTTCGTCCGAACTCCTACGGGAGCCGGACTTCGTCCCTGACTCTAATTGCAGGTAAGCTTCGTCGGACTCCTACGGGAGCCGGACCTCGCCCACGACTTCGCCCGCAGGCTCCGCCCGAGCTCCTACGGGAACCGGACTCCGCCCACGACTCCAGCTGTAGGTAAACCTCGTCCGGACTCCTACGGGAGCCGAACTTCGTCCCTGACTCTAATTGCAGGTAAGCTTCGTCGGACTCCTACGGGAGTCGGACCTCGCCCACGACTTCACCCGCAGGCTCCGCCGAGCTCCTACGGGAGCCGGACTCCGCCCACGACTCTACTTGCAGGTAAACCTCGTCCGGACTCCTACGGGAGCCGGACTTCACTACCAATTCCAATTGCAGGTAGACTTCGCCCGAACTCCTACGGGAGCCAGACTTCACCTCTAGCCCCAGCTGCGGGAAGACTCCGTCCGGGCTCCTGTGGGAGCCAGACTTCATCCCCGACTTCAACTGAAAGAAGACTCCGTCCGGGCTCCTGCGAGAGCCGGACTCCAAGCTCCTCTCGGACGGATAGCTAGCCACCTCTCTCCAGCTACGGACTCCAACCGAACTTCAGCCGACAAGTCTGGACTCCCTGGCAGGCCGTAGTAACGGCCACGATTCTGCTCCACTCCCTTCGGCGAATCCTACGCGGCTCCATTACTCCCTGCGGTGGATCCTACGCGGCTCCATTGCGGCTCCATTACTCCCTGCGGCGGATCCTACGCGGCTCCATTACTCCCTGACAGGCCGCAGTAACGGCCACAGCACTGCTCCACTTCCTGCGATGGATACCACGCGATTCTTCCATCCCCTGGCAAGTTGCGACAACGGACGCCGCTCCACTCCCTGCGGCAGACTCCACGTGGCACGCTTCGGTGATAGCCACGGGTCTACTCCACTACTCTTCGCAACAAACTCCGCCTGACCCTGGGCAGCCCACTACTAGACGGTTACAGATGTCGCTATCGGCTTGCTGCCCCTCCGTCTATAAAAAGGGAATCCCAGATACGTTATTCTATAAGCTCTCATTTTTACCTAGAAATTCTGCTAAAATTTTCGTTCGAGCACTCCATTCTTGTTGAGGCAGAGAACTGACTTGAGCGTCGGAGGGTCTTGCCGGAGCAACCCCACCTCCAGTTTAGACTTCTTTTGCAGGTCCCGGCGGCGACCGCGACTCCAGCTTCTCCGGCGCAAGCGGATTTTTGCATCAACAAATAATATATTCCATAAAAATTTCCTTCCACTAAACAATATAAAGAGAAATCTAAAACCAGATTCGTGCTAGATTTATATCTATCTCCTAGACATCAAGATGATATCAAGTACTAGAAAGTAGAAATAGGAAATAAACAATATTTTCATCATAGACAACACTCTAAACCTTGGTTGAAAATGTTAGTTTAAGAGTAAGAGAAGCTAATATAGTCCCCATTTTATAGCTTCAAGTATTTATATTTCAAATGTGATAAAAATATACCCCTTAAAAGTTAAATGTTAGATATTTGAAGCAAAGATATGACTGGCAATATCTTCCTCAGAAAGCATTATTATGACAGATAAATTTAACATTGATCAAGATTGATGATTTTCTGTAGCTAATTTCCAAACAAGGGAATAAGAAGAAACAATGAAAAGCATGCAATCAATCTTATCTATTGAACACTCAATTGATAATACACAAATTGTTCATGCACAATTATACGGCCAAAAATTCAACAACCAAGTTACTCACAGAGTAACAAGAAATGTAATGTATATATAAGCATTCAATTATCGGGAACAATCTTCTCATCCTCTGTATGGCTTGATACAAATCTTTCCTTTTATTGATGATCAGCCTTTGTTGCCACATGTCAATCACAATCCCTACCCACTTATCATCTCAATCTTTCCACATTGTATGTTCACTATGCAAAGCATTCCATGTTTTGAGGGCACTCTAGGTTTTGGGTTTGGATGATTGTATCAACATTATCACTTGAAGTAAATGTTTTCCCTGTGGCCAACATTTTTGCAACAGACAAAATCAATTAATCTTTATTAAAAAAAGTCTGCATTTTGATATATTTAAATCTTATGAAAAACCATGGTTTCAAGTGCAGATGATGGCAGGCCAGTACCAGCACTTGCCAACACCAGGTCTCAGGCCAGCCGCTCAATATCAAGCAGTGATGGCCCAGATTGACTGGTGCCATTCAGAATGGTACGTCTTGGTACCGAGCCAAAAGGGTTCCCAAGTCCTGTTTCTTCCTTTTGTCTACAGCACAGCACACCCCACTTCAGATAAAATAGTAAAGAATGTCAATAGTGCTTCAATGTGTGTGTGGCACCAAATATCTTGTGACATTCCACACAGACTGTTTCCCTTAACTTGACAAATATAATCCTCTTTTTTGGCCACTTCGCACATGTAGGATTCTTGGCTAAATTGATAGTTTATGTTGATTTAAAGCCACTACTTCCTTTCACTAAGCAATCTCCACCCTCTCCCCCTAGCTCATCCATACCTATCAATGACAAAAAATTCTAACAAATCAAGGCGGAAACATCTTAAAACCAGGCGATAAACCTCCAAAGTTGTATTTACCTAGTGAGCAAATACGAAGAGAAATGAGTGCTGACACATCAACATATAAATGGTACCACCAACCAAGCCAAGGCTTGACACAATGGGGGTACCATGCTCTTCTTTGGGGGAGATCATTCCATTGAGGTGCATTATGTGTGATTTACCAATCCTAATTTGAACCCGCAGGCTCGTCTCTAAGTATATATCTCAAGGGGAAAAAAGGAAACCACTGGTACCATCAAATGTCATGTCCTTGAGATAAATCACGGATGGATTAACTATCTCCCTACTAAAAAACATAGATTTGGGTGTGGCCTTTGTTTTAAAAAGACCCTTCGTTTAGCCTGTATTGAATGAAATCACGCAACCATTGATACAGATCATTACGCCGCATGATCCAAAAATTTAGAATCGGAGAAACAAATCCATCAATCGAGAAGGAAATAAACAAGATAGAATCCAAATTTTTTCCAATCCACCAACGTATAAGTTACGATGAAATAAAGGAACTTAACCGTAGGTCGGATCAAAAGGAGAACACCATCTGGACGCTCCTCTCCGTGAAGCCGCATTTCTCGTAGAACGCCCTTCGATCCGGCTTGCAGTCGAGGATGACCTTGCAGCACCCAGCGGCCTTGGCGTGCTCCATCAGGTGCCGGACCACCCGCTAGCCGAGGCGGCGGCCGCGGGCGGCGGCGTCGACGACGACGTCCTCGATGTGGCCGACCTTGCCGCACCCCCTGGGGAACTACCTCTCGACGAAGACGCTGCCGGTGGCGACGATCCAGCCGGTGCGGTGGTCCTCGACGACGCAGATTACTTGGTCGTCGCCGAGGGTGGGGAGGTCGGCGAAGCGGGCACCGAAACCAGAGTCTCAGAGAGAGGGGCAGTGGCGGAGTTGGGCGAGGAGTTCGACGAAGCCGCGTTCAGAGAAACAAAGACCGCTTGCGAGGCCCTGCAAGTCGCACTTCCAGCCGATGGGGGAGTGACGCTCTCACGCTTCCTCACGGAGGGGTGGCAGCTGTTGGTCGAATCCCAAACTGGATGTTTTATTCAAAGATCCGACCCGTTAATGGATCGGTTTGTGATCCGTCCTGTCTCTCCTCCTTCAACGCTAGATCAAGTCACGACGGATCTGATGACCAGACCCGCTTGAAAAATTTAGTGTCATAGCCCAAGCCCAAGCCCAACTAGTAAAATCGAAGCCCAAAAAAAAAAAAAAATAGAGAAACCTGGAAGAAGACTCCCGGTTGGAGTCTTCTTCTCCGATTAAACCCCGAAGATCGGGAGTCCTAGGACCACCAGGAGTCCTAGGGCTCTCTATAAAAAGACCCTCCCCTTTCTTAGAAGCCGATCACCGGTCCTATTTCCCTCTCTTCCTCCTTGATTTTTCTGATTGGAGCCGCGGATACTCATTTTATTCTTGCCGTGATTGCTCACCGACGAGGTCACCGGAGGCCGAAGTAAGTTTTCCTCCTCTTCCTCTCTTCTTTCCCCTTCTTTTCATGCCTCCGTGCGCGACTGCCGGCGATGGATGTCGCCGATTTTTGATCGGAGAAGAGACCCCTGTTTGGTCTCTTCTTCCCTTGGGTTTTTCGGCGTCGGCGATCACAACCGACCACCGGCCTTGCCTCTCCGAACTCGAGAGAGGTTGCCCCCCTCTGCCGCCGGGTTTGCCGTGTCGACCGTGGCCTGAACGGCCGGCAAGGGAGGGGACCTACCGGTCCCCTGTTTCGGCCAGGAAGGAGCCCGAGAGAAAAAGAAAAGAAAAGAAAAGAAGAAAAAGAGAAAAGAAAAGAAAAGAGAAAGAAGAGAAAAAGAAAAGAAAAGAAAAGAAAAAAAAAAAAAAGAGAAAAGAAAAAAAAAAGAGAGAAAAAAAAGGGAGAGAGAAATTTTCTCTCTCTGCTCTCTCTCTTCTCTTAAATTTTTAGGATTTATGAAATTAAAAAAAATAAAAAAAATAAATAAATATATATAATAATAATAATTAAAAGAAATATAAGAAGAGTTTCCATGGATCAATCCGAAAATCCTGGATGCTGTCGTCAAGTTGATCCATGTGGGGATATTGGATTTTAATAAATTTTAATTTTTTTTTAATTCGATGAAATTTTGATCAAAAATATGATATTTGATGTACCAGATCCGGAGAAGGATTTTCAAGATTTCTAGAATTCCGAGTTTGAATTTTCTTTTGAGATAAGTAGTGTTTACTTTTATCGAATTTATCTGATAAATTATAAATTCTGAATTAAATAAATTCATGGCATGCTTGTGATTGAAAATATTTATTGAAAATAATTGTTGAAATTGTTTATGATTGAAGTTAATTGTAGAAATTATTTATGATTGAAGTTATTTATTGAAAATAAAATTATTATGATGATGTATGATCATAAAGAATGATATGATTGATTTGACTTGAATATCAATTATTTATATTATTTTTGAAAATAAAATATGAATTGGAAGATGATATGAATTTAACAACCCGACTATGTAAAGGACCCCGCCAATGGGGGCATATACGTTGGTAATTGATTGTCCTGAGGGTTTATGTCGCCAGCGAGACCAACGACATGTCGCCAGAGAGACCAGCGACAAACCGCCAGCGAGATCAGCAGTTCTAAAAGACTTGGCTGCCAGATGATTCGCAGCCTACCGCAAGCAGATACGCGGTATTATGACCCTGCCATAGGAAAAATATGGTCATAGTCATGGTTGGTAAGAAGAACTTAAGAAATTGATGAATTTAAGATGATAAGCATAATATGAAATTATGATAAATTGAAATTTTATATATGATTGATAGTATGATTATGATTTCATGAATTTACATATTATTTTTGTTATTATCAGTAAATCGATATGTATATTATTATTGTCTGATTCATTCAGTTAAAGGTATACATTGTTTACTAGGCTATTTAGCTCATGATGAATTTTATGTTTTTCTTACAGATCTAGAAAATTAACATGATGCGGGATTTCGGTTGGGAGAGCGATTAGAGATGGAGTTAGCTCATTTGATTTAGGATTTTTTCAGAATTGATTCAAGACTTTTATTTTAAGTGTTGACTTTGTCAGACAATTATTTTTCTTTTGGACACTAAGTTTTGATTTGTTATTTGAACTAAGATTTTATTATTAAAAATTAAAAAATTATTTAACTTTATGTGTAAGATATCATGATGAAATACCTTGCATGCTTATGGAAAAAGTTTTCTATGAGTATGCGGCGGTTGCCATGACCCTCGATTCACAATCTCGGGTCGGGGGCGTGATAATTAATATGGTATCAGAGCATAAGTAGATAGATAAAGATATGTAGAATAGAATGAGCGAGTGATGGGTAGATATTAGGAAATTTGAGAGGTTAGTTATGATGATTTTGATCTGACCTATCTCAAGAAGTTTATAACCTTATTAAGGATAAGTTATTATCTCGAATTTATCATAGGTCAAAATGCCTCCACGACGAATGAAGAATACTCAAGGAGCGGTAGAAGGGACATCAAATCCACTTGACGATAACACTCCCCAATTGAATAGCGGCACATCTCAACAGGAGGGAATCCTTGATCCTACCAAAAATACTCCGACAGTATAGGAGGAGTCGAACATGACTCAACTAATGCAAACTCTGATCGGAGTAGTTCAAACACAACAACAGTTATTTCAACAACAACATGCACAGCCACATCAGCATTTTCCACCGACACCTGGACATGGAGAACATCCGATGCAGAGAAATAATATCATCGAGTTTAAGAAGCTAGCCCCTCCAGCCTTCAAAGGGACCATCGAGCCACTGGAAGCAGATAACTGGATTATGAAAATGGAGAAGACATTCGCCGTGTAAGAATGCCATGATGAAGAGAAGATCCGCTACACAGCATATCTGTTACAAGGCAAGGCATACAACTGGTGGCGTATACTTGAGCAAAAATATGAACACGATAGGATACCACTCACTTGGAAGAGATTCCGAGATGAATTCTTTGACAAGTACTTCCCTCGAAGTGTCAGAATATAGAAAGAGCAGAAGTTCATTCATCTGAAACAGGGAAACAAATCCGTTGCAGAATATGAAGCTAAATTTACGGAGTTAGCCAAGTTTGTTCCAAGATTAGTTGAGATTGAGCAAGACAGAGTACATAAATTTTAAAATGAGACTGAAAACAAAAATTAGAAAATAAGTTGTACCTTATGAGTTAACTACTTATGTCTCAGTTGTAAATAAAGCTCTGATAATTGAGAGGGAAGTTAATGAAGCACATGCAGAGAGAGAACGGAATCAGAAGAAGAGAAATAGGTTTGGTGGAACTCAGGGACGAAATCAGAACAATAAGGGTTCAGCAAAAAAGTCAGCAAATGATAAGAATCGTGAGAATGAGACAGCTAGATGTTCGAGATGTGGCCGAAGAGAGCATGAGTCTTCTAATTGCCCATGGAATACTGGTTCTTGTTTTAGCTGTGGACAGAAAGGACACAAAATTGTAGATTGCCCCCAGAGAAATGAGAATAGACCCACACAAATAAAGGATGGAGGTCAAAGACCGAAAACTCAAGAAAGGATCTATGCACTCACACAACAGGATGCTCAGGCCTCTAATGTTGTGGTGACAGGTATCATTCCTATATCCAGTATTCCTGCTTCAGTTTTGTTTGATTCTGGTGCTACACACTCCTTTATATCCATTACTTTTATTAGACAACATGATCTAGTATGTGAACCTATGAAAATCAAATTATATGTTGAGACATCAGTAGGTGGTATTTTGAGTACCGAAAGTGTGTGCAAGTCATATAGTATTAGAATAGGAGAAAGAGAATTACCGACAGATTTGGTGGTCCTAGATATGCATGATTTCGATGTCATTCTAGGAATGGATTGGCTTGCTACTTATCATGCCTCTGTGGATTGTCATGGAAAGAGAGTGAACTTTCAAATACCGAAAGAATTAACATTCAATTTTGATGGAAGTACAGAAACCACCCCTCCACGTATTATTTATTTGTGCAAGCTAGACAGATGCTAAGAAAGGGATGTAGAGGTTACCTAGTATCAATAAAGAATAAAGAACATGATGAATTGAAGTTACAGGATATTCCTATCGTAAATGAATTTTCGGATGTATTCATTGATGATTTAATCGGACTACCATCAGACAGAGAAATTGAATTTACCATTGAGTTGGCACCCAATACTGGTTCGATTTCTAAAGCTCCTTACCGAATGGCCCCTATGGAGTTGAAGGAGTTAAAAGATTAATTACAGAATTTGTTGGATAAAAATTTATAAGGCCTAGTGTATCTCCTTGGGGGCTCCAATCTTATTTGTGAAAAAGAAAGATGGTAGTATGAGGTTTTGTATCGACTATAGAGAGTTGAATAAGAACACTATCAGAAATAAGTATCCTCTACCTCGAATCGATGATTTGTTTGATCAGCTGCAAGGTGTACAAGTCTTTTCTAAAATTGATCTTCGTTCAGGATATCATCAGTTAAAAATCAAAACAGAGGACATACCAAAGACTGCATTTAGAACTCGTTATGGACATTATGAATTTGTAGTGAAGCCATTTGGGTTAACCAATGCTCCAGCGGTCTTTATGGATTTAATGAACAGAATATTCAAATCCTATCTTGATAAGTTTGTTGTCGTATTTATTGACGATATCTTGATATATTCAAGAAGCAAATTGGAGCATGAAGAATATTTACGGTGTGTACTACAAATATTGAGGAAAGAAAAATTTTATGCCAAATTTAAGAAGTGTGAATTTTGGTTGGACAAAATAGTCTTTTTAGGACACATCGTGTCTAAAGATGAAATTTCTGTGGATCCTACAAAAGTGAAAGCTGTGATGCAGTGGAACAGACCTACAAAAATTTTCGAGATTCGAAGCTTTTTGGAAATGGCAGGATATTACAGACGATTTGTAAAAGATTCTCTCGCATAGCTGCACCTTTGACTCATCTTACTCAAAAAGAGGTTAAATTCGAGTGGACCGAAGATTGTGAACAGAGTTTTCAAGAGTTAAAACAACGATTAGTTTCAGCACCTATCCTTACTATACCAACAGGAGATGAAGGATTCACAATATATAGTGATGCATCTAAAAAAGGACTCGACTGTGTATTGATGCAACATGGTAAGGTAGTGGCCTACGCCTCAAGACAATTGAAACCATATGAACAGAATTATCCGACACGTGATTTGGAATTAGCTGCAGTGATTTTTGCCCTAAAAATTTAGAGACATCACTTATACGGTGCGCAGTATGAAGTATTTACTGATCATAAGAGTTTGAAGTATATTTTTACGCAGAAGGAATTAAACATGAGACAGAGAAGGTGGTTAGAACTGTTGAAAGATTATGATTTAACAATCCATTATCATCCAAGAAAAGCTAATGTCGTTGCTGATGCCCTTAATAGAAAATTCGTGAAAAATTTGATGGTTTTAATCACACATCAAAGTCAATTATTGGAGGATATAAGAAAACTGAAATTAGACATCCAAATATATAACTCAACAGTACGATTAGCCAACATGAGGGTTCAGCCAACACTCATTGAAAGAATGATAGTTGCCCAGAATGATGATCCACAACTAATGAAAATAAAAATTCAGTGAAAACTGATGTTCAATCTGAATTCAAGATATATGATGATGGTTCGTTGAGGTTCGAAAACAGAATTTGCGTACCCAATGATTCAGTACTCAAGCATGAAATACTTCAGGAAGCACATCAGACCGGTTATACAGTTCATCCGGAAGGTACTAAGATGTATAGAGACTTAAAAGAAATGTACTACTGGAATAATATGAAGAGAGAGATCACTTAATTCGTGGCTCAATGTTTGGTGTGTCAACAAGTTAAAGCTGAACATCAGAGACCTGCGGGACTACTTCAACCTCTTGATATTCCAATATGGAAGTGGGAACATATCACTATGGATTTTTAACTGAACTACCGAAGACTCCAAGTAAAAATGATGCAGCCTGGGTGATTGTGGACCGATTGACAAAGTCTGCACACTTTCTACCAATTAGAGTTGGATTTACTTTGGAAAGACTAGCAAAATTATATATGAAAGAAATTGTAAGGCTATATAGAATTCCAGTGACCATCGTATCGGATCGAGACACCAGATTTGTATCTTAGTTTTGGAAGAGCTTACACAACGCATTAGGAACAAAATTGAATTTCAGTACAGTTTTTCATCCACAGACTGATGGTCAGTCAGAGAGAACTATTCAGATATTAGAAGATATGTTGAGAACTTATATTTTGGATATGAAAAGTTCATGAGATGAGCATTTACCTTTGATTGAGTTCGCTTACAATAATAGTTATCAAGCTAGCATTGGTATGGCACCTTATGAAGCATTATATGGTAGAAGATGTCGATCACGATTCACTGGGATGATGTTGGTGAGCGAAGAATATTGGATCCCGAACTTGTTCAACAAGCAGTCGAGAACATTCAATTAATTAAAGAAAGACTTCGGGCAGCACAAAGCAGACAGAAAAGTTATGCAGATAACAGGAGACGAAAATTAAATTTCAAATTGGTGACCATGTATTTCTCAAAGTATCTCCTTCAAAAGAAATCTCAAGATTTGGCATTCGTGGCAAATTGAATCCTAGATATGTGGGTCCATTTGAGATTTTGGAAAGAATTGGTGTGGTGGCATATAGACTTGCCTTACCACCTTCACTTGCAGGAGTTCATAATATTTTTCGTGTTTCTATGTTAAAGAAATATTTACCAGACTCAAGTCACATCGTGGAACTTGAACCATTGCAAGCTAGAAAGGAGTTATCATATGAAGAATATCCTGTACGGATCGTAGACCGTAAAGAACAAGTGCTGAGACATCGCAACATTCCTTATGTTAAGGTACAGTGGAGTCGACATTCGGAAAGAGAAGCTACTTGGGAACTAGAGGAAGAAATGAAGCAAAAATATCCCCAACTCTTCGAGACCACAGGTATGAAAAATTTTGAGGATGAAATTTTTTTTAGGGGTGAAGAATGTCATAGCCCAAGCCCAAGCCCAACTAGCAAAATCCAAGCCCCAAAAAAAAAAAAAAAAAACAGGAAAACCAGGAAGAAGACTCCCAGTAGGAGTCTTCTTCTCCGATTAAACCCCAGAGATCGGGAGTCCTAGGACCACCAGGAGTCCTAGGGCTCTCTATAAAAAGACCCTCCCTTTCCTTAGAAGCCGATCACCGGTCCTATTTCCCTCTCTTTCTCCCTGATTTTCCCGATTGGAGCCGTGGATACTCATTTTGTTCTCGCCGTGATTGCTCACCGACGAGGTCATCGGAGGCCGAAGTAAGTTTTCCTTTTCTTCCTCTCTTCTTTCCCCTTCTTCCCGTGCCTCTGTGTGCGACTGCCGGCGACGGGTGTCGCTGATTTTTGATCGGAGAAGAGACCCCTGTTTGGTCTCTTCTTCCCTTGGGTTTTTCGATGCCGGCGATCACAACCGACCGCCGGCCTTGCCTCTTCGAACTCGAGAGAGGTTGCCCCCCTCTACCGTCGGGTTTGCCGTGTCGGCCGTGGCCTGAACGGCCGGCAAGGGAGGGGACCTATCGGTCCCCTGTTTCGACCAGGAAAGAGCTCGAGAGAAAAAGAAAAGAAAAGAAAAGAAGAAAAAGAAGAAAAAGAGAAAAGAAAAGAAAAGAAAAAGAAGAAAAAGAGAAAAGAAAAGAAAAGAAAAAGAAGAAAAAAGAAGAAAAAGAGAAAAGAAAAGAAAAAAAGAGAGAGAGAAAAAAGGGAGAGAGAAACTTTCTCTCTCTGCTCTCTCTCTCTCTTAAATTTTTAGGATTTATAGAATTAAAAAAAATAAAATAAATAAATAAATAAATAAAATAATAATAATTAAAAGAAATATAAGAAGAGTTTCCATGGATCAATCCGAAAATCCTGGATGTTGTCGTCAAGTTGATCCATGTGCGGACATTGGATTTTAATAAATTTTAATTTTTTTTAATTCGATGAAATTTTGATCAAAAATATGATATTTATCGTACCAGATTCGGAGAAGGATTTTCAAGATTTCTAAAATTCCTAGTTTGGATTTTCTTTTGAGGTAAGTAGTGTTTACTTTTATTGAATTTATCTGATAAATTATAAATTCTGAATTAAATAAATTCATGGCATGTTTGTGATTGAAAATATTTATTAAAAATAATTATCGAAATTATTTATGATTGAAGTTAATTGTAGAAATTATTTATGATTGAAGTTATTTGTTGAAAATAAAATTATTATGATGATATATGATCATAAAGAATGATATGATTGATTTGACTCGAATATCAATTATTTATATTATTTTTGAAAATAAAATATGAATTGGAAGATGATATGAATTTAACAATCCGACTATGTAAAGGACCCCGCCAATGGGGGCATATACGTTGGCAATTGATTGTTCTGAGGGTTTATGTCGCCAGCGAGACCAACGACATGTCGTCAGAGAGACCAGCGACAAACCGCCAGCGAGACCAACGGTTCCAAAGGACTTGGCTGCCAGATGATTCGCAGCCTACCGCAAGCAGATAAGCGGTATTATGACCCTGCTACAGGAAAAATGTGGTCATAGTCATGGTTGGTAAGAAGAACTTAAGAAATTGATGAATTTAAGATGATAAGCATAATATGAAATTATGATGAATTAAAATTTTATATATGATTGATAGTATGATTATGATTTCATGAATTTATATATTATTTTTGTTATTATCAGTCAATCGATATGTATAGTATTATTGCCTGATTCATTCAGTTAAAGGTATACACTGCTTACTGGGCTATTTAGCTCATGATGAGTTTTATGTTTTTCTTACAGATCCAAAAAATTAGCATGATGCGAGATTTCGGTTAGGAGAGCGATTAAAGATGGAGTTAGCTCATTTGATTTAGGATTTTCTCAGAATTGATTCAAGACTTTTATTTTAAGTGTTGACTTTGTCAGACAATTATTTTTTTTTGGACACTGAGTTTTGATTTGTTATTTGAACTAAGATTTGATTATTAAAAATTAAAAAATTATTTAACTTTATGTGTAAGATATCACGATGAAATACCTTGCATGCTTATGAGAAAAATTTTCTATGAGTATGCGGCGGTTGCCATGACCTTCGATTCACAATCTCGAATCGGAGACGTGATATTTAGATTTTATAATATCACACTAGATGATTTGGATTTCTAATTTGCAACCATTATCATTATTCATTAAAGTTGTTGATCTACTTTCTGACTTGCATATCCCAACGTTATATTATCATTAAACTTTTCTTCTTCTAAAATGCTGGATGCCCAGCCCTTCCATTCTCTTAGCCATATATGATCTAGGATTGAATAGTCATGGCTTCATCTTAGAAAAAGTTAAAGGCATATCCTCTTATTTTCTTTCTTAATTTTATTTTTTTATTTTCGAGAATATCATTTCCATGTTCTATTTTCCATGCTTTCTTCTGCGCCCTTGCATGGTAACGGAGAAAAGTAAGTTGAGGGATTATGATAAAATCAGGGGGGTCAAAACAGGAAAATAGTGACGGAAGAAAGCACAGGAATGTTGAGTTTAGTGAGCGATGATAGACAAAGGATGAGAGAAGCATGGGAGAAGGGAAAGCAACAATGCAAGGATGAAGTCAAACAAAAATATAGGATGAGGGGAAGATGGATATGGCAATAGAGTTGGTGGGAGGAGATGCAAAGGTCAGGGAAGGCTAGTAGTCGGGATATGATGATGTTGAAGGCGGATTGAGTTGAAGAAATAGGGTGAAAGAGAAAAATATAGAGTTGATATTGAGACTTGCGGCGCAACGATGGTTACGACGAATGTAGAGGCAGTTAGTTTAATTATCGGTGAACTTGGATAAGTAGAATTGATTGGGCAAGCAAGAAGATGGACCAAATTTTAAGAAGATTGAAAATATTTTTAATTTTTTTTAAAAAAAATTAGCTCTTTTTAATGCAAGAAAGATCTAAAATATGTTTAAATTTAAAGATCTCTAAGGCTAGAAATAGGAAGAATTGTATGTGTGTGAGATTAGTTTATCCAATGCATTTCAAGAAGAATAACAAACATGCTTCCTTTCCCTAATCTATAATCTTAATGGGGAAACCCTAATGATGGAGTTTTCCTAATTGCTATATTTTATGACAGTTGGAATATCAATGCTTTTGTGTACATTATTTTCTTGCTTTAGCACTAGGACTTTGTTAGATGATTTTTCTTAAAATTTTTCTCTTTTATGAAGGGAAAGAACAAGTTGAGCCATATCAGGTTGAAATAGAAAAAAATTGGAATCATTATTTGTACCTATTAATTCAATTACATACTTAGCTATGGGCTGGGATGCAAACAAGTTGTTGCTTGAGCTTTGGCTTGTTATACGAGTTGACTCTGTGAGCTCGAGCCAGCCTTGAGACTAAAAGCAAGTGCTCAAGCTGGGCTTGTATGCGATACAAGCCCCGTGAACAAGCTTCTTAGTGGGCCAAGCGAAGCTCCTGTTTATTTTTACCAGCCTTAAAGACTCAAACTTGGGTCATTTATGAGCCTATTGCTCAATCAAATTGGCGTTGCTTAGCAACACGATTTGATTGCAATCCTATTTATAAAAGTTCTTTGTATAGTAATAAAATTATAGATATAAAAAAAAGTTGTTATATTTCAAATAATCTAAATTAAACTTCACTTTCTTTGTACGTTCATTCCAAAATTAGCAAATCACAAGCCACCAACGACATGATGCAGCTGTAATGCAATATTTTTCCTTATAAATTATGGTATATCTTTCCCCATTACTTTCTGAAATAAGACAAGGATTGAATAGAAAACAACTTTTGGGTTGGGGGGGGGGGGGTTCGGCTGGGGCGGGGATTTTGAAACTTCTCATAGAATATATGAGAATGTAAAATATTTTTTTCATGAAAAAATATTTTCTTCATTTTATTAAAAATATAAATATACGGTGGAAGTGGATTTTGAGACTTCTCATAGAATATGAATTGATGATTTTTTTTTTGAAAATATCATTATAATATTGTCCTTATAAATATCAATATAAAATTATATCAACACCATATTAATATTTATATGAATATCATATAATATAATATAATATTAATATTATATAACATTTATATTAATATAAATATTATAATATTTATAATATATTAACACTATTTTAATATTTAAACTAATGTGATATTTTTTAATATTAATATAATATTTATTATAATATATTAATATTTATGTCAATTTAATATATTAATAATTTTTTATATAAAAATAATATTATTTTAATATTTATACTAAAATGATATTTTTAATATAATTATTATGATTTAATGTTATATTAATATTATATTTATATTAATATAAATATTATATTAATATTTATATAGAGTTTGGGAGCAAAAAAAGATATAGCCTTTGTTGCAATAAGTGCTCATGATTCGACATGTGAGGTATTGTCCGCTCTGATCTATTGACCTCATAATTTTGCCTTTCGAAAAGGGTCTTACGTAAGAAGAGTGATCCCTTCCCACATAAGTCAGAGTCTCCTTTGACTTATAACCAATATGAAACTAATAATGCACTCTCTCCTACACTGCAACATAGTCTCTAATCAAAGGTGAGTTTGTATATGGATGAGAGATGCTCTCCTTATTTTTACCATAATCTGTGTACAGATGGGAGGTGTCCTTCTTATTTTTATCAAGACCGTCAATCAAGAAGGATTCTTTATATCGACGAGAGGGGTCCTACAGTCGCAGGATGGTCCATTTTCTAATGTGCCACTGTTACGATCAAAGACTCATGGTTAAGCATATGAGATATTGTTTGCTCCGACCATGGGTCTCGTGATTAGGCATATAAGATATTGTTTACTCTGATCTCACGTGTGAAGGATTATTTTTTTCTATATAAATTAGAGTTCTTCTTGACCCACAACTAATATAGAACTAATGATGGTCTCCCTCCTATACCATAATAATCTTATATCTATTAAGGATATAATAGATTATATATATATATTTAAAAATAAATATATAATTAAATATAAATTATTTTGAAATAAGTTATTTTTTCTATGATTGAGTAAATATACTAAAATTATATTTCGAGGCACCGCATTCTCAGAAAATTTCTATCTTCCCAAAACCCTCTTCCTACGGACCCAACGAGTCCTTAACGGCTAGTATTGCGTCATCAAAATTGGCAAGTTCCCTCGTCCCCTTATGGCATCATCCTATCTTCCACTTGTCTCCACTCCACCATCTCGCCGAAACCGTGTCCTCCAGCACTCAAAAATTTAAAAAGTTCCAACATGTGATAAACGCACTCGAATTCCCCCGTCCTCCCTCCGTCCCCAACGCCCCCGCCTCCTCTCTCTCTCTTTCCTTCCGACTATCTCGCGATGGTCGGCGACGATGACGCCCCCGACTCGGCTCAGGCACGACTCCCGGCCCGCCGGCTCGCGTCTCGCTCGCCCCCTTCTCGCCCTTCATCTCCCCGACCCCGCGCCGCCTCTCCAGCTGCTTCAACGATCCGAGCAGGGCCGCGACCCCGGCGCGGAAGAAGCTCGCGTGGGTCTCCCTCCAGGGCCGCCTGGTCGGCGCGCAGGAGGCCACATCGGCCAGCGCTGTAGGAAGGCGCTTGGCGCCGCCGGAAGCCGTGGCTTGGGAGCTGTTTAGTCCACTCCAACGGGTTCTCATCGTTGCCATCGTGGCCGTGGCCGCCTCCAAGTCGAAGAGAGCTCGGAAGATAGCGCAACTCCACAGATCCGTAGATATAAGGGTTCGTCTTTGAGCTGAAAAGCCTTAATTTTTTGAACCATTGAAGCGATGTTATCATTGAATTCTTGTTTCTCATGGACATTTTAGTTTGATCGAATGGCTTCCTTTGATGTTCTTGTATATTTTCGTGGTTTGATATGCGTGCTAAAAAACATCGAACTTTTTCACAATTTTAGCTTCAAAGAGTTAAGCAAGAGGAAGTAACGGCATGGCCTTTGGTAAATTCTCTGTATTGAAAAAGAGTCTTGTTTACATGAAAAAGTACTTTTTATTTTGTAAATACTCCATTAAGAACTAAGATTTCTTTATAGATTTCTTCACATGCCAGTCTTGTATGGTAAAAGTTCTTTCTCGAATGCATTTAAATCTGGAAAACCCTTTTTTTTTTTTTTGTGGAGGTTTGAGGATTAGTTTGTAATTCCCCTCAGCAGTTATGGGATTTTGCACACCTTCCAAAGCTGGGTTTGATTCTTATTTTTGTTTTCCGGATCTGGAAAACTTTGACTCAGTTTCAACTTTCAATTCAAATGGAGCAGGATCAGGTGCTGCTAAGCATGCAGCAGAAGCTCGACAACTTGTGTGAGCAGATGAATTCATTGCAGAACGAATCAATGAAACAAAGTATAAACTTTTCATCTGAGAATCATAGGTTTGATGCTGCCCAGAAGCTGGGACGTAGAGGAGCTAAATTGTGTAGCAACAGGTGTTCAATTCTGGACTTGAATCCTGGGAGTGGCATTACTCCTCTTTGCAAGAACCTGTCACATAGGCTCAAGGTGGGATCTCTGGTCGACTACGTTTTGTATTTTGATATGGCCTTAACATTTTTGTTTGCAGGATCTGAATGGAATAGAATCTACCAAAGATGAGATGTTGAAGACCTCAATCATGAATATGGCGGAGCAAGAGGAGCGTCGAATGTCCGATTTGTCTGATTTTTGTTGGAGTGTCACATCCTCTGTAGATATTCAGGTGCTTGAACTGTTAAACTCTTTGACATATCCAAGATGCTCAATTATTATGTCCATGGGAAACAGAGACATAAAGTTGGATTGACTTTTTGTTGGTCCAAACCATGTTTAGACTGGGATTTTTCCTTTGTGCTTGTAAAGAACTGATTGGGATTCCATAGTTGGTGAAGTTTTCTGAACAGCTTGGTGATGCTTTCTTGGCATTTCTTGCATTCTCTTAATTAGAAAAAAAATGTTGGAAGCTGTATTTGATATGTTTCGAGCCTTAATTATTTTTTTTTTCATTCTAGGATGTTTTTATTTGTTCTTGAGAGACTGTTGCCAACCTAGATAATATCTAAATTAACATTATGGATTCAGTTCAATGTTCTGTTCATTCTGAAGATATTTCTGTCCCGTGCTTCAGGAGATGATCAGGAATAAGATATCACTAGTGGTATTTTATACTTGTTTACTGTTTAGGAAGACTTCTTGAACCTTAGGTATTTTGCATTCAAGTATGGTGCTATTTGGTTAAGAGCATTTGTCACCAACCTACCTAATATTTGGATTAAAATTATAGACTCCAGTAGCTGTTTTATGTTTTGTTCTTCATTCTGAAAACATCCTCTTTTTTTGTTCTGTGCTTCCAAGATGGTCATGGATAGGACTTTATTTGTTGTGGTTAAAACTCGTCTGGTCTTTAGGAAGTCTTCTTCAGCATTGGCCGAGTAGAGCAAGTTTCGAGTTATCGAACCATTGTTCTTGAACAGCTGGATTTAATTTCTAATGTACTGGCTGGTTAGTTAATTATTATTGTTATTTGTACTAAAGATGGAGTATACATGATCATTTAAACACAGTTATGTGGTTTTCCCTGTATAACATCTGGACTTTCAATTTCATTCAGTTGAACTCACTGGCGGCGGAGCAAGAATTTTACAACCTTAGAAATGAGTGTGAAGAGAAGGATGTTACCATAAAGGAACTGACTGCTGCTGCCCATGCATCCAGTGTTGCCGGCTCTAAGGTGCATATTCCTTTGTTGGTTCTTACTTTAGAAGACAATTTGATATTATATCCTTTTTACTCCTGATTAGAGGATTATGGAGTTGGAGGAGATCATAAGAAGGAAAAATATGGTAATATCTAAATTGAAGAAAGACATGATGTTTCTGGAGCAACAGGTAAAAAGAACCGGTACCATTATATTTTTCAGAGCCAAGTAGTTATAGGTTTGTCTTTGGTTACCATCAAGTTACTGAAACTGAATAATGGATGTAGGTTATTGAACTAACAAGGCTTCGAAGAGCCTCTTGTTCTGCTTCAAACTCAGATATTAGGCAGCTCCCAGTCATGGCAAATAATATTCTCTATGACATGAGTAGTACTAGTCCATCATCTTCAGATTGTGATTCTCCTGTGGAACACAAAGAACTCCACTCTCAAGGATCAATTGCGTATCATAGTCCTCAGCAAGAAGCCTTTGCAGTGGTAGAGAGTCAGAGGCAACCTACAACCAAATCCTTTTCTTCCTTAAACAGATCTTCAGGGAGGCTCCAGATGCGGCGCTCTGTTAGTCCTCTAAAAGAGAATCGAATGATTCAGAGAGCTGAATCAACTGTGGTGCCTAGACCCAGGCAATTGCTATCTTGTAGTGGAGATTCAAAGAGAATTAAAAGGCATACTCAGCAGCGATCAAAGAACATTTCTGCTCCCCAGAAGAGATGGGTTTAAGTACTTTTGTTTAACTTGGTACTAGTTTTTACTCCGCTTTATGTTCCTGTACTTTCTGACGCATCTACAAGAAATTCACATTTATTCAGTGCCAAGGCCCCTTTGCCCTGCCATTTGTTCTATCCTAGAACATAAGCAAGTTTCAGTGAAATACTATCAACAAACATTTTTTTGAAAAAAAAAATTTGATGCAGCATTTGGTTGTTTCATTCTGCATTTCTGGATTTACTGAAAGGTGGATTAATACCATAATCGGTCATGCTTCACTTGATTTTTTTCAAGACAGTATCATTGGGATTTTCAATAGGTTTATAAGGTTAGAACAAAATCACCTTGCCATTAGGAGGCATGACAGTGGCTTTTGTTTGGAAATTTTCAGAAACTAATATCATATGTTAAACTGTATCATTAATTTGATCTAGGTGGAACAGAAGCGCATATTCATTGTATCCACCTGCAGCACATTAAACATTTGGAATCCATCTGCATATTGCCAATTATGGTGTTTTTTGCACATCAGCTAGATGAATGAGTTGGAGAAACATAGATTTATTATTGATAATGCATAATTAAATATTGTGCAAGCCGAAATCTAGGCCAATGTGTTGGCTACTAGTAAATGTAATCAACACCTATGGATGCTATGTTGCTTGTACATTTATTATTTTTCTTAAGTTTTATGCTGCAATATGTGTTACAAAAATGAATAAAGCTTCCTATTCACTTTTTATCCCTTGCATGGTCTTAACTTTTCACTTATACTATCTCTTTATCATTTGATTCGCAGAAACAAGAATATTTCCAGAAGCAGCTCCAGAACTGGTACTACAGGGAAATATTGATTAGGAATGCGAGGAAGAAAACTGAATGTTATGAAGGCTACACATAGCATGCATGGAAAGTAGCAGAGTTATACTTCACATTGCAGATAGTGGTTACTTCGATATTTTGCTGTCTTACTGATGATGGCAATGGAGGTGAATGATGATGTAATCATTGAACAGCCGAAACATCTACATACCAGCACTTTACTGCAATTTGTGTCAGGCACACTTTGTCCTAGTATCGTTCTATTCAGTGAGATAGAAAAATGTTGATATAATTTCCTGCTATTAGGGCACATTTTCATATATATATATATATATATATATATATATATATTAGAATACTGTTTTGAAAGGAAACAAGGCAAGTTAACTCTAATAACAATAATGTAAGAACACCATGCATGGTATAACAACTACTTCTCAAATCCTGAGGACAAATGAAGTTTCTTGGAGCCATCTAGCAGGGTCGTATTTCTGGCTGTATATATATTCTTTTTTTTTTTTTTTTGTACATTTTCACATGCTAGCGAACACGATTATGTCAGTGTTCTGTTTCTGTAGTGAGAGTTTACTGTCAGGGATTATGAAATATAATGTCCGCTTCTTGGCTTAATAGATTGTAGATATCGTGAGGATAGACATTCTGAATTCCAGGAAACTCTCAAACATTTGACATCAGAATTACAAGGTTAAGCTGTTCTCTGACAAATTTGTCTCTAATGCTGTTCACCTAAACAATAAAAAATTTGAATCATGGCTGTATTTCTTTAACATGGAGCTTGGAATTTCAAGTAAAATTTGTTGTAAAAAGAACTGGAACGACATAGACCAATAATTTACATGACTCTGAAGAATAAATGATGGAACCAAGTATATGATTCACTTCTGTGAACAACCTAATGTAAGCAAATGCATGATTTACTCCCGTCAACAACCTAATGTATCAAAGTACTGGTACAGCCTGGGTCATCAAATTTGCAGAGTCAGTGGAAAATTTGATACAACGGTTCAATCTTTAAAATAGGAAAATAGATCAAATGAATTGTTTTCATAGATATAGTTTACCTTTGGTGGAAGGAATGCTTTTGAAAGGACTGTATAGAGATACAACTGAAGGGCATGAGTTTGTTTGATGATTCTTCAAACTTACACTATAAATAAACATGTTAGTTTACATGGTAAGATTAGGTAACAAAAAATCTGTGGAAAGTTCATAGATATACAGATAATAACTCAATTATAGTTTTTGAGGAAAAGAACCTTTCAGCTGAGATTCATTTTGCACAAATTTCAAAGGCCCTTGTCCTTTTGCTTTCGGAAAGTTAAGCAACAATAATAATCATTATCCACCACAGGTTAAAAATTTATAAAATAAAAACGAATTACAAGTAAATTAGTGCAATTTGCATCGCAATATACAAATAAAAAGAAAAAAAATCTAAAGGTAGGTTTAATGTTATACATATTATAAAAGAAAATTGTAAAGAAACAACTGACGAGGTTAGTATGAACGCCTGAAATATTGCAATTGGAAAAGACATTACAATGTTGATCAAGGAATAAGAAAATAGACGTTACAAT